>NC_041232.1:55646024-55686820 GCF_002837175.3 Physeter macrocephalus | reverse complement strand
GAAAAGACAACCCTCAGAATGGGAGAAAATATTTGCAAATGAAGCAACTGACAAAGGATTAATCTCCAAAATTTACAAGCAGCTCATGCAGCTCAATATCAAAAAAACAAACAACCCATTCTAAAAATGGGCAGAAGACCTAAATAGACATTTCTCCAAGGAAGATATACAGATTGCCAAAAAACACATGAAAGGATGCTCAAAATAATTAATCATCAGAGAAATGCAAATCAAAACTACAATGAGGTATCACCTCACACCAGTCAGAATGGCCATCATCAAAAAATCTATAAACAATAAATGCTGGAGAGGGTGTGGAGAAAAGGGAACCCTCTTGCACTGTTGGTGGGAATGTAAATTGATACAGCCACTATGGAGAACAGTATGGAGGTTCCTTAAAAGGTAAAAATAAAACTACCATACGACCCAGCAATCCCACTACTGGGCATATACCCTGAGAAAACCATAATTCAAAAAGAGTCATGTACCACATTGTTCATTGCAACTCTATTTACAATAGCCAGGACATGAAAGCAATCTAAGTGTCCATTGACAGATGAATGGATAAAGAAGATGTGGCACATATATGCAACAGAATATTACTCAGCCATAAAAAAGAAATGATATTGAGTTATTTGTAGTGAGGTGGATGGACCTAGAGTCTGTCATACAGAGTGAAGTAAGTCAGAAAGAGAAAAACAAATACCATAGGCTAAAACACATATATGGAATCTAAAAAAAGGTTCTGCAGAACCTAGGGGCAGGACAGGAATAAAGATGCAGATGTAGAGAATGGACCTGAGGACACAGGGAAGGAGAAGGGTACGCTGGGACGAAGTGAAAGAGTGGCATGTACATATATACACTACCAAATATAAAACAGATAGCTAGTGGGAAGCAGCCACATAGCACAGGGATATCAGCTTGGTGCTTTGTGACCACCTAGAGGGGTGTGATAGGGCGGGTGGGAGGAGGGAGGCAAAAGAGGGAGGAGATATGGGGATATATGTGTATTTATAGCTGATTCACTTTGTTATAAAGCAACTCTATTTACAATAGCCAGGACATGAAAGCAATCTAAGTGTCCATTGACAGATGAATGGATAAAGAAGATGTGGCACATATATGCAACAGAATATTACTCAGCCATAAAAAAGAAAGAAACTGAAGGCAAAAGAGGGAGGAGATATGGGGATATATGTGTATTTATAGCTGATTCACTTTGTTATAAAGCAGAAACTGACACCATTGTAAAGAAATTATACTCCAATAAAGATGTTAAAAAAACAACAACAGAACAGCCAAGATGCCCACCTACCAACCCAGAGTCACCAGCTGCTAATACACTGGTGTGCATCTCCTTTTAGACCCTTCAGTATATACATGTATTAATTTCTTCAAAAATGGGATTATGCAATCCAGTATGTTTTATGACCTATTTTAATTTATTTAAAAATCCATCAGTTGTTACACAACTATATTGTACCAAATTTTCTCCATTAAGAATAGCATTTAGTAATAACAAATTTTAAAACAAGATAGAAGAAAACTACATAAATTCTGAGTAAAAAAAAAAAAAAATGGTTAAGGTCACTTTAAAAGTTATCAAACTATCCCATGGTGCACCACAGTTACCAATACTAGAAAATCCTAGCCAAAAGAGTTTTATTTTGTTTTCACCAATCTTCATTTCAACCAAATTGCTTTCAGCCCAATCACTTGGGTGTGTCCCAATGGGTCTTCATCTTCTCTTCGAGGCCTTCCCCAGATTTCCCAGTTGATACTGCTTCCCACTTTCCATAGACTATGTGTCTGGAAGTTGGGATGTTGGTCACATCACATTCTGACTTGCTCTGCTGCTTCACTTTTTTTTTTTCTGTTCTCAATTTAACTCCCCAAAGTTAGGGTGCTTTGCATCTGGAAAGTGCTCAGTAAATGAATGAGTAAATAAAAATAACTAAGGATCACAACCAATATTACTCACTATTCTTGGGATTTTTTTTTTTTAAGCATTTTTCCTGACCCAGTTTAAATTCCCTTATACTGGGCATAGGCAATTGCATTTGTCAGGAGTCTTTCAGACAAAAGTGACAGAAAACCAATTCAAATTAGCTTAAGCAAAAAAGGAGTAATTTATTGCTTCATGTAATTGGGAAGACCAGGAAGACACTTCAGGCATAGATAAATCCAGGGGTTCAAATGATTATCTCTCTTTCTCTCCCTTTTTCTCATATTTTCTATCTCTCTCTCCCTCTTTCCCTCCTTTCCTCCTTCCCTTTCTCTCATTTGCCCATTATTTCTCCTCCACCAGTTAGATTTCCTTCATGTCAAGAGATTTTGGGCTGGGGTTGGGCATGGAGGCTTGAGACTACAGATCCACAGATAGCTCCAGGTTTACATCATCCTGGAGGAAAGTTCTTAACTGTCTCTCCCAGTGACTGCACATAAAATCCCATATGTATGTTACAAGTTTTGTGCTATGATTAGGGCAGGTGTGAGTCACATAGCCATCTCTGTTGCTGGGGGTGCTGTGCACTGTAACTGAAAGGTCCCCTAAATCTGCACAGAATGGTACAAAAAAGTAAAAAAAAAAATGTGTTATTATTTGGAAGAGAAAAAACATGACTAAAATTTGAGATCGTGTCAAGCAGCCCCATTTCACACATTCTCCTCCAGCCACTTACATTATTTCTTATTAAATTCAGAGACTACGATCAACTGTTCCCTAGCCAGGCTAGAATCTTAGAGTTTTAACTCAACCCCTTTATTTTATAGATGAGGAAATGATATCTCATCCATCATCAGTGAACCAACTAGCATAGAGAAGGGCTTTCTTCACCATGTGGGGAGGAGCTAGTTTGGGAACTGGGAAACCATCACCTGGTCTCAGTCCCGCACAAATTCCCCTATGACTCAGAGACTCAATTCACCTTACTGGGCTTCAGTTTCTTCAGAAAATAAAGAGTTTGGACTCCATGATTTCTAATCACTTTATGATTTCAGGCATTGCAATTATGGGTCATAAAGATTAATTTGTTTGCTTTTTCAAATCACTTGCCATAAGAAAATAGTACTTTAAAAATATTTTCTCTGACAATGAACATTCTACCTGGCATTCAATGGAAAATGGTGAAAAGTTCAATTCATCTGTAAAGAGGTTGAAGATTCATAGCTATAAGCAATATGAGCAAACTTATTTATCCTAGTGTGTACTTTATTCTCAAGATCCAAGTTGCTAGTGATTTGAAAAATTTAAAAACCCACTGATAAGGTGAAGATAAATTCTATATAAAGATCTGTGGAAATACTTTAATAGCATGATAAATTTCAATGTCACATTCATTTTTAATCACCATTAAGTATTCTCAACTAAGCAGAAATATGTAGAATTGGGAAATCTGCGGGAGTTAACTTAGGAAAATGGTGAGAATGGGGAAGGCGAGAGAGTTGTTTTCTTTATCAAAATCTCCCTTACAAAGCATAATATAAATTCATAAATTTTTTTGAAGTCCAAAGGAATACTAGGATACAGGGACAAGGGTAATATATGTGTAAACACATTTACAACTCTTTCCTTTTTATTAGAGCAGGCAGGAGTGGGTTTGCCAAATGAAATCCCTAAAGAAGTTGAATGAAGAGCATATTGCCTTTCAATGCTAAGCTTGATTCTATAGTATGTGCCAAGAAATTGGATTGACTGGGACCTTGAAAAGAGCTGATATTTGATTGACTGAAATACTGAAAAGAGCTGGCTTCCCTGGTTGAACATTTGAACTGTGGGCAGGCTGAAGTAACATTTTAAATGGCTGAAAAGAAGGGAATTTTGATCATCAAAGGCAGCTTCAGTCTGCCCCATATGCCAAGCTGAAAGAACCTGTGTTTCCACTTTCTCAGCAAATTGTACAACCCTGAGGAGCGTTTGGAAATGTACTCAATGACCCTAATTTGAAATCAGGGAAAGTAGCTCTAGCAACAAGTTCCTGACAGCTGATTTAGGAAATCTTTCAATTTTGCAAACTTCAGTGACACACACTCTAGGACAAGACCATCATGTGTTGTCACTCCAAGACATTCTTAGTTCACTGTCTTCCAGTAAAATGTCAAAGTCTAGAAGGCAAAGAAATCAAACAAATCAAAGCAAACAATGAAAAAATAATACATATAATGAATATGGCGGGGTATGGTGATGTCAACACTACAAAAAAATTCTACTTACCTTCAGTTCCTAATGACGAGTCATAAAGCATCTATTGATGCACAAACCACAAATTTAACCAACACAAGAAAATTATGCAAATGATACATAATACTTGATCACACAATGGATACCACTGTACAGTTTATCACACCAGGAGCTCTGAGGGCCACCACTATGCATATCTTTTTCACCTGAACTTTCAGTGCTAGCACATTCCTGACACAGTGTATGCAAGGACTAAAAATTTGTCAAATGAATGAATGAATGAATTGGAAAACTATAGAACTAGAGAGGACCACAGAGTAATAAAGTGTCATTTTTCAGACAGGGATTGTTAAAACTATTCCACAAAGAAAATCTTCAAGATTTTCTAAATTTTAAATGAGACTGCATGAACGTCCTTGGTACACACTTAGATATGACCACCAGAAAATATTTCCGATGTGCAAATGGTGACGCCAATTTCTTTAGATAAAGATGCTGTGAGTTGCTCTTTGTTCAGGCCACATTAGGTGTCACCATTAAGTAGATTTTGAGAGAGTAGTCCACCTCCGCCATTAGTAGCTTAAGGGGGCCACAATTCACTGTCTTCCATATGCACATAGATAGGCTATCCAATTCCCAGCCCTCTCAATTGAATATTTTTTTATCTTTTTTCCCTCAACTCTTTCTTAGCTACACACTCACACTGCTCCATCCTACACAGGCAGTGTCAACACCTAAAATTCCATTGTCTCTAAAATATTGTCATGAAACATACTACTCCATGACTATTACCACCTACCTTTTAGCTCACCTGCTCACCCATTGCCACTACAACATTTTAAATCTCTTGGAGACTTCCAAGGCATTGACTCCACCACTTTCACAATCTACCCACTATCCTAGCTTCACTTTCCTCTTTGAGAAGCGTAGATGATATGCCTCATCAATTCAAGCAGTCCCTTTAAAAATCCTGAATTCTCTTATTCTTCCCAACTTTCTTGGCATTCGTGAGACCAAACTCAAGCTCTGGTCAACCCCAACAATCTGACTTTTCTGTGCTTTCAGCTGAAGTTTGTTAGAAAAGGAGAGGTTGCACAACTGTCTTCACCTTATTCATGATTACAATCTTGAAATGGGTGATCAATACTGACAATTATTTACTGGAGTAATTGTCCTAGCCAGAGCAATAAGGCAAGAAAACGAAATTAAAGGCATCCAAATCAGAAAGGAAGAAGTAAAACTATCTCTATTTGCAGATGACTTGATCTTATATAGAAAATCCTAAAGCCTCCACAAAAACAAAATCAACCCCCTCCAAAAAGACTCTTAGAACTAATAAACAAATTCAGTATAGTTGCAGGATACAAAATCAACATACAGATCAGTTGTCTTTTTATACACTAACAACAAAATATCTGAAAAAGAAATAAAGAAAACAATCTCATTTACAATAACATCAAAAATAATAAAATGCCTAGGAATAAATTTAACCAAGTAGGTGAAAGATTTCTACTCTGAAAACTACAAGACATTGATGAAAGAAATTGAAGACACAATAAATGGAAAGATATCCCTTGCTCATAGATCAAAGAGTTAATATTGTTAAAATATCCATGCTACCCAAAGCCATCCACAGATTCAATGCAATCCCTATCAAAATTCCAATGGCATCATTACAGAAAACAAAACTGCTATAATTTGTGTGGAACCACATAAGACCCCAAATTGCTAAAGTAATCTTGAGAAAGAACAAAGCGGGAGGCATCACACGTCCTGATTTCAAAATGTATTACAAAGCTATAATAATCAAAACAGTATGGCACTAGCATAAAAACAGATGCAGAATGATGGAACAGAATTTAGAGCACAGAAATAAACCCATGCCTATATGGTCAACTAATATTTGACAAGGGAGCCAGGAATACTCCATGGGTAAAAAATAGTCTCTTCAATAAATGGTGTTGGGAAAACTGGATATTCACATGCAAAAGGATAAAATTGAACCCCTATTTTACACCACTCACAGAAATTAACTTGACATGGATTATAAACATAAACATATGATCTGAAACCATAAAACTCCTAAAGGAAAATATAGGGAGAAAGCTCCTTGAAGTTTGTCTTGGCAATTATGTTTTGATATGACCAAAAGTGCAAGCAACAAAAGCAAAAATAAATAAGTGGGACCACATCAAACTAAAAAGCTTCTGCATAGCAAAAGAAATGATCAAGAAAATGAAATGGCAACCTATGGAATGGGAGGAAATATTTGTAATATCTAATAAGGGATTAATATCCAAAACATATTTTTAAAAAACTCATACAATTCGATTACAACAACAAAAAAATCTGACTTAAAAATGAGCAAAGAACCTAAATAGACATTTTTCCACATAAGACATTCAAACGGCCAACAGGTACATGAAAAACAATGCTCAACATCATTAATCATCAGGGAAATGCAAATCAAAACCACAATGAGATATCACATCATACCTGTTAGAATGGCTATTATCAAAGAGACAAGAGATAAGTGTCAGTGAGGATGTGGAAAAAAGGGAACATTTAAACCCTGTTGGTAGGACTGTAAATTGGTACACCCACTATGGAAAAATTATGGAGTTTCCTTTAAAAATTAAAAATAGAACAATCATACGATCCAGCAATTCCAATTCTGGGTATGTGTCCAAAGCAAATGAAATCACTACCTCATAGAGATATGTTCACTCCCATGTCCATTGCAGCATTATTTACAATAGCCAAGAAATGGAAACAAACTGTGTTCATGGATGGATGGAGTATTATTCTGCCATAAAAAGAAGGGAAGACTTCCCTTTGCAACAACATGGATGGACTTTAAGGGCATCATATTAAGTGAAATAAGTCACAGAAAGCCAAATTCTGTATGATCTCACTTATATGTGGAAGCTACAAAAAATGAACTCATGGAAATAGAGAGTAAATTGGTGGTTGCCACAGGTAGGGGAATGGGTGAAAGTGATCAAAGGATGCAAACTTCCACTTATAAGAAGAAAAATTCTGAGAATGGTGACTATAGTTAACAATACTGTATTGTGTATTTGAAAGTTGCTAAGAGAATAGATGTTAAAAGTTCTCAACACACACACACACAACTGTAATTATGTGAGATGATGGATATATTAACTAACCTTATTGTGGCAATCATTTCACTAAATAATTTCTCCATTCCAACTTCGTATACCTTTCCTCCCCCATTCATACTGACCACTGCTTTGTTTATGAGACCCTCTTTAATTGGCTTGTGTTGTCACACACTCATGTATTTTTCCTACTTCCCTAGCCACTCCATCTCAGTTTCCTTCTCCTGCTCCTCTGCCCTACCCGACCTCCATATATAGTAGTTTCTCACACATCAGTCTTATGTACCCACCCTCTACACTCTTTTTTAACATTTTTCCCCATAGGTGATGGCATCGATTTTTTAAATAATAGTTTTATTGAAATGTAATTCACTTACCGTAATACAGAGTTGTACAACCACAGCCACTACCTAATTTTGGTATATTTTCATCATCCACAAAAGAAATTACATACCCACTAAGCACTCACTCCCCATTCTCTCCTCCCCCCACCCCTTGCCAACCACTAATCCATTTTGTCTCTATAGATTTGAATATTTCAAATAAATGGAACCTATCATATGTGGTGTTTTTGTGGCTGGCTTCTCTTACTTAGCATGTTCTCAAGGTTCATCCATTGTAACATGCATCAGAATTTCATTCCTTTTTATTGATGAATAATTTCCATTGTTTTGTATATCACAGTCGTTTATTCAGTCATCAGTTTGTGGGTATTTGAGCTGTTTCTACTTTTTGACTATCATAAATAATGCTGCTATGAACATTTGTGTGCAAGTTTTTGTGTGGACATATGTTTTCATTTCTCTTGGATATATCCAGGAGTAGAATTGCTAGGTCATATGGTAAACTCTTTGTTTAACATTTTGAGAAACTGCAAACCATTTTCTAAAGCAGGCTGAAACATTTTACAATCACATCAGCAGAGTAAAAGGGTTCCAATCTTCCTACATCCTCATCAACAATTGTTTTTGTCTTTTTTTTTTTTTTTTTTTTTGTGGTATGCGGGCCTCCCTCTGCTGCGACCTCTCCCCTTGCGGAGCACAGGCTCCGGGGCGCAGGCCCATAACATTTTGAGAAACTGCAAACCATTTTCTAAAGCAGGCTGAAACATTTTACAATCACATCAGCAGAGTATAAGGGTTCCAATCTTCCTACATCCTCATCAACAATTGTTTTTGTCTTTTTTATTATAGCTAACCTAGTAGGTATGAAATGGTAATCTCCTCAATAACTAAGAATAACTAAAAATGCCCATTTTTCAATTGAGTTGTCTTTTTATTGTTAAATTTTAAGTGTTCTTTATATATTCTAGATACAAGACCATCATCAAATATATGATTTGCAAATATTTTCTCCCTTTCAGTGGATTGTCTTTTCACTTTCTTAATGGTGCACTTTCAAGCACAAAAGTTTTCAATATTGATAAAGTCCAGTTTATCTATTTTTTTCTTTTGTTGTGTGTGGGTTTGGAGTCATATCTAGAAAGTCACTGCTTAATGCATTGTCACAAGGTTTAGCTCTTACATTGAGGTCGATGATCTATCTTGGATTAATTTTTGTGTATAGTGTGAGTTACAGTTACAACTTCATCCTTTTGCACATGGCTATCCAATTGTCACATCATCATTTGTTGAAAAGACTATCCTCCCCCCTTACCCTGTTGAATTTTCTTGGCACTCTTTTCAAAAATCAATTGAATATAAATTAATTATTTATTCCTGAGTTCTCAATTATATTCCATTGATCTCTATGTCTATCTTTATGCCAATACCACATAACCTTGATTACTGTAGCTTTGTAGTAAGTTTTGAAATCAGGAAGTTTGTGTCCTCTAAATTTGTTATTTTTCAAGAATGTTCTGGGCAGTTTTGATCACTTGCACTTCATCAGTTTTTGTCCTTTAAATACCATCTCATAAACAGACAACTCCCAAATTATATTACCCAAATCATTTTCTGAAGCTGTGGCTCATATTGAAGCTATGCCTGTAACTGGCAGTCCCAATGAATTGTCTCACAGCTATTTCAAACTGTCCAAATGAAGCAGAAAAGTCACCCACATAACTCGCCCCATCCCATTTCTTCTGCCACCTACACTTAATTACTATACGTGATGGGGTAGTTAACCACAATTAACCCACAATTAACCCCATTGCTCATGCAGGAAACTGAGAGTCAGTCTTCACTCCTCCCTCTTCTTCACTCCACAGTCAATCCTTCAGCAAGTCCCACCCATCTTTCCTCCAAACCATACTTCAAACTTATTCATTGTCCCCATATCCACTTTTCAAACCTTAATCCAGCCATTATAATTGTCTCCTAGGTTACTAATTGGTGTCCCTGATTTTTCCCAAAAGATCCATTTTTCTTCACAAGAAACAGTGATAATTTAATAACTTAAAGCAGATTATTTTGGTCCCCCTCTTAAAAGTTTTCACTGATGTCCTTTACACTTAAATGAAATCTCAAATCTTTCCCATGACATATAAGTCCTTGCATGATTTGAATCCACCTACCTTTCCTGCCTTGTCTTTTGCTGTCTCCCCTTGCTCACAGGTTCTAGACATACCAGATTTCTTTTAGGTTCTCACACAAGATAACCTTCTTCCTGGTTTGAGACACGTTGTCTCCTCTGACTAAAATGCTCCTCCTGCCACCTCAACTCCCTACTATTCCATGGATAGTTCCTTTGACCCATCTGTTCTTGGCTTAAGTATCATCTCCTAGGAGAACTTTTCTTTGGTGACTATATATCTAAATTAGGTCTCTCTCCTATCTTCTTTCACTGCACACAGTTGTTCTTTTTAACACATTTATTATACTTCATAAGTATTAATTTAATTGCTTATATGCTTGGTTATTTTCTGTCTCTCTCATTAAGTTGTAAGATCCATGCAGCTAGGAACAATGTCTGTTCTTTTTACCACTGTATCCCCAGTGCTAAGCACACAATAAGTGCTCATTAAATCAGTACTTGAATAAATGTCTCATTTTTACCCATTAATGATTAATAATAGAGGACAGTTTCATAATGCTTAGTATAGGCTGGGCACTGTTACATGCCCTTTGCATGGAACAATTATTTAAACCTCACAACAACTTTATGAGGTAAATTCTATTATTATCCCATTTTTTTAAAGAGAGGAAATCTGGTTACAGAGAAGATAAGCAATTTCCTCAGTGAAACCCAGGCAAGATATGAGTAAACCTGGAATTGAAATGCAGGCACCCTGGCTCTGGCACATATGCTCATAACCACTGTGCTACACTGATGTACACCAGGAAGGCATGGGAGGGGACTTTTGGCTTGATTTAAGGAGTTGACATCTTCTCCAGCCCTATCTCTGCATTCAAATTTTGTGAGAGTAGATGGAGCAATTTGCATGAGGATCTCAAACGACTCTGAGTTAACAAAATGGCACCTTGTTGTCATTTGTTTTTCCTTTCTGAGATTCAGAGATAAAGGAATATTATGGGAACAGCTGCCGTCTAAAAGGAGGATAACCAGAACCTCAAAGTAAAATATGCTTGAGGGAATCAGAAGTCTAGGCTGGTGACCTAGGATCAGTACAAGGTGGATGGTTGAAACAGTTAGCTCTTTTGGGTGCAGCTGTTGGTCCTAGAAGAAAATGACTAAATCCAGGAGTATGTGAAATTAAAAGAGTTGCAGATGAATCAAAACGACAATGAGATATCGCCTCACACCTGTTAGGATGGTTTTTATCAAAAAGAAATAACAGTTGCTGGTAAGGATGTGGAGAAACCTATTGGTGGGAATGCAAATTGGTGCAGCCATTATGGGAAATAGTATGACAGTTTCTCAAAAAAACAAAAATTGTACTACCATACGATCCAGCAATCCCACTCCCAGATAGATATCTGAATGAGTTAAAATCAGTATCTTGAAGGGTTATCTGCATACCCATGTTCACTGAAGCATTATTCACAATAGCCAAGATAAACAACCTAAGTATCTGTCATTGGATGAATGGACAAAGAAGATGTGGCATATATATACAATGGAATATTTTTCAGCCATGACAAAGAAGGAATGCCTACTATTTGTGACAACATGGATGGACCCTGAAGGCATTATGCTAAGTGAGATAAGTCAGACAGAGAAGGACAAATACTGTATGATATCACTTATATGTAGAATCTAAAAACACTGAACTTGTAAAAACAGAGGGTAGAATAGAAGTTATAAGGGGGTGGGGGATGCGGGGAGAAATTGTTTTAAGGGTACAAACTTATAACCAGTAGATAAATAAGTTCTGGAGAACTAATACACAACATAGTGATTATAGTCAACAATACTGTATTATGAATTTCAAAGTTACTAAGAGACTAAATTTTAACTGTTCTCAGCACATAAAAATTGATAAATATGTAACATGAAAAAAGTGTTAGCTAATGCTACTACAGTAATCATATTGCAATATATAAATGTACCAAACCAACACATTGTACACCTTACATTTACACAATGTTATGTGTCAATTATACCTCAATTAAAAATATATATATATATATTATATATAGTTGCAGAGGGAAGTCTCATACTGGGCCCTGCTGTGCACTGGATGGGCCTTAACCTTCATACTATCATCTGGCCCCCACAGCGCAAACACACACTCACACACACACACACACACACACACGAGTTCCCTGACATTTCAGGATGTGTGTAGAGTTTCTTGGCTGTTTGTGTTCTTAGAATACCATTGTCTTTTTTCTGTGTTCAAAGTGAGTTTTGGTTCAATGGTAAGTGTGGCTTCTTGAAGCAGTCAGTGCTCCCACTTTCAGTCGTAGATATACCGCAATCATCTTGTTCTCTCTTTGAGTATCACTGAACCCTGTGTATGGTGGGCCTACCAGAATTCTGTGCTCCTGGGGCACTGTAGATGCTAACGGATGGCAAGGAATGGTGGTAGACCACATATCACAGGTATCTCTTCTGCCCCCTGCACACGCTGGACTACCCCATCAGACTTACTAATAAAACACCAAGATAAAATTACTAAGGCTTTTATCACAGCATCAGCAGACCATTAAACTAAGCTCAGGGACTTGTGAATGTGGAGTCGTGTGCAACTGCATAGGTAGTGCTATGCCCATGAAGCTGGCCCTTGGTATCAGCATGTAATTGGCACTTAACTCCACAGGACTGGATGAGATCCCCCATGAGAGAGAAGATAGAAAGAACAAATGGTCCCAGCCACAAGCACTGTGTTAGTTCAACATTTAGAGACTGATCAGAGGAGAAAGAGTCCACAAAGGAGACTGAGAAAACAGCCAGGAAGTTAGGAAGACAGGAGACTACCTGGCCATGATTCTCTAATTGCATATTTTGGGATTCTCGTTCAGTGACAGACTAAATGGGATGGCACTGAAGTGTGAGGGGCTCACTATTGAGACTCTGGTATAACTACCAGTACTGTGGGTGGGTAGGCAGAAGTGAGTCATTTAATTGAGGTGGACTGGGATATTAGTGCTCTCACAGGGAAACATAATAACGTTTGAGAACAAGTTTATGTATATTTTTTAAATTGAAGTATAGTTGATTTACAACATGGTGTTAGTTTTAGGTATACAGCAAAGTGATTCAGTTATATATATAATTTTCTTTCAGATTTTATGTTATAGTTTCTTACAAGATATTGAGTATTTTTCCCTGTGTTATACAGTAAAGCCTTGTTGTTTATCTATTATAGTAGTGTGTATCTGTTAATCCCATATTCCTAATTTGTCCCTCACCCCCATTTTCCTTTGGTAACCATGTTTGTTTTCTATGTCTGTGAGCCTGTTTCTGTTTTATAAATAGATCCATTTGTATTATTTTTTAGATTCCACATATAAGTGATATCATATAGTATTTGTCTTTCTATGTCTGACTTACTTCACTTAGTAAGATAATTTCTAGGTCCATTCATGTTGCTGCAAATGGCAACACTTCATTCTATTTGATGGTTAAGTAATATTCCATTGTATATATGTACCACAGCTTCTTTATCCATTCATCTGTTGACTGATTGCTTCCATGTCTTGGCTATTATAAATAGCGCTGCTATGAACATTGGAGTGCATGTATCTTTTCAAATTAGTTTTCATCTTTTACAGATATAGGCCCAGGAGTGGGATTGCTGGGTCACATGGTAGCTCTATTTTTAGTTTTTTAAGGAACCGCCATACTGTTCTCCATAGTGGCTGTACCAATTTACATTCTCACAAACAGTGTAAGAGGGTCCCATTTTCTCCACACCTTCTCCAGCATTTATCATTTGTAGACTTTTTGATGAGAGCAATTTTGACAGGTGTGAGGTGATGATATCTCATCGTGCTTTTGATTTGCATTTGAGAACAAGTTCTAAATAGCCTTTGGATTCAGAGAGATGCTCTTGAGGAAATTTTGGTTAGGTGCATCTATTTGAACGCTAATTCTGCTTCTGCTGGTTCTGTGGCAGCATGTGTAGGTGGCTTTTCTCCCAAAGGAAAGACAAGACAAAACCTCTACCTGGCAGCTGATGGTAGCTGCTTACAGCAGTAACACTGTCAAGTGGACCAGCACCCTGGGCATTCCTAGCATATGTTTTGGAATGCCATACAAATTTCTCACCTGGTCCAAAAAGAAGAGCTACAATTGCCCTAGAATCAATTTGGCCTTCTTTTCATAACTGGACTTGGTATCCTACACTGAGCCGGGTGGACTTTTAAGGAACTGGGCATCTGTGAGTTTGTGTAGCCCCACACCCCGCTCGGCTCCTCCATCGCTTCCTGGGCTCCTCTACTTCCCCTGCAGCGGCCTGGGCTGGTCGGTCCTTATCGTCTGCCATGCCAGAAACCCTGGAAATATGTATCGTGTCGCTTTCCCACGATTTGGGAGAGCAGTGCTGGTGGAGGTGGTGTCTGCCAGGGCAGAAACTACAGTGCAGGTGAAGCTGGAGATCCTGGTGATGTCCAGGCGGACACGGGCTGGAAGGGGTGGTTTGGGCAGAAGTCGCCGTTAAAGTGCCTCTTGGGACTGCCGCGAGCCACGTCTGCCTGGCTCCCGTGAGGTAGAAAGCCAGTGTTTCCTGGCTTTAGACCGTGAGTTGCTTAGGATCGCTTATCTTAAAATCAGCATCACTGAGGTACGACTTATATGTCATAAAACATAATTCTATGTTTTTTAGTAAATGTAGTTGTAAACTTAGTACATGTAGTAAATGTTTCAGTTTTGGAACATTCCCATCATGGCATAAAGTTCCCTCAGTGTCCCTTTCCAATCAATTCCCATTTCCATACCCAGCCCCTGACAGCCTCTGATGTGCTTTCTGCTGAAGATTTACCTTCACTGGTAAATGAAAGCTTACAATATGTGGTCTTTTTTGTCTGGCTTCTTTCACTTAGCATATTGTTGCAGTATAATTAGTTCTTTTTTAGTGCTGAATAGTACCCCATTGTATGAATGTATCACATTTTGTTTAGCCATTCATCAGTTGGACATGAGTTGTTCCACTTTGGAGTTACTATGAATCGTGCTAGGAAAAATTGTATACAAGTCTTTATGTGGATATGTTTTAATTTACCTTGGGTAGATACCTAGGAGTGGAACTGAAGTTTTGTATACTAAGTTTATGTTAAACCTTTTTTTTTTTCAGTGTCTCAGATCTCTTTTTATTAGATTGACAATAAAATGTTTGGTCAAGAAACTAGCCTATTGAAACTAAAGTTGGTGAAGGAAGTTCTAATGTTCTTGTTAATTGGGAATTAACCATTTTTTCACTTATTTTTCAAACATTTATTGAGCTAGCCATTGTACTAACCATTCAATATTAAAGTTAACTATACATCATTGGTTTTCTTTGATGGCTGGAAATCTGTGTGTACATTAGGATGGATATACTTTTTGAGATTTTTTTTTAGTCGACTTTACTGAATTCCTTAAACTAACTTGCTTGGTTTTACTTGCATTTTTCTTCTAAAAAGAGAACAGGAAAAAAAAAATGTGTGTAGTATCTAGTTTTACAGCATGGAAGGTAAATTTGACACCGATAGATTCTGTTGATGATGGCCCAAGGAACTCCAGAGGTTTGAGAGATGGGGGTTGTACAAAGCTGTATGAGAATGAGAGACCATTCTCATTGACCTACGGAGGTCTCGTTTTCTTTGTGCTAACAAAAGAGATAAAAAACATGATAAGACTGGCCCTGATGGTCTCAAGGAAGATAGTGGTGGTGATGATCTAAAGCTGAGAAGAATTGAAGAAATAGCTAAATTCTATGGTTCATTCAGATATGGATTACTCTACTACTGAGCTTATTTATATCTACATATTCCCCCCCCCACCCCTGTTTAGACTTGAGAGTTTTAGAATGGCAATACTGGGATGCTATAATAACTTCTATTTTAGAAAAGTTAGACACCTTATTTGGGGAGCTATCTGGTAAAATCGAACCAGAAAAGAACTAGGACTCTTTAGAGAAATGGCTTACTCCAGGGCTGGGGCACATAAAGCATAAGATGAGCCTGGATCATCTTGTGCCAAAAAGGAAGAAAGGGCTCAAGAACACCCGAGTCATGTCAGGGACATACGCACCAGATTGAAGTCAGGTCAGTCCTGGGGCAATTTTACCAACAAAATAAGTGATGATAGGAATGCATTGTACAATAAAATAAAAGAGTCTATCCTAATATAAATAAATGAATAAATAATGGAGAAAGGAGAGCTCTACCTAACAGTAGATCACTAACAAGTGTAGAAAGAACAATTGAATTAAAAAAAAAAATCACCATTTGGCTTTCACCATAGTAATACTTGATTCAGGCAATAATCAGCAATCTATGCTAAAACTGGTGGGTACAAGTGTGGTAAAGAACAAGATATTTGCATAGTTTCAAAGTATCTCCCCATAAAACACTTAAAATTGCTAATTTGTAAGTATCAAATACAAATTAATTAACTTCAGAGTGAAGAAGGCTGGAAAACACATCTTAACCAAGTAATAAAAGTAACTACCAACAGGAATGGGACAAATTCACATCATGTGCTTTCTGATAAGAGGCCCTGAGAAGTACATGGCATTTTTGGCCCACCAAAAATGAACAAATCTTAAGGAAAATTAGACAAACTCAAACTGTGGGGTTTTCTACAAAGTAACTGCCTTATACTTTTTTTGCATGTGTGTGGCTGTGCTGGGTCTTTGTTGAGGTGCGCGGGCTGTTCGTTGCAGGCGTCTCTCTAGTTGTGGTGGCTTTGTTGCCCCACAGTATGTGGGATCTTAGTTCTCTGAGCAGGGATCAAACCTGCGTCCCCTGAATTGGAAGGCAGATTCTTAACCACTGGACCACTGGACCACCAGGGAAGTCCCTTGCCTTATACTTTGAGGCTACTAATTCTATGTTTTGTTTTGTTTTGTTTTTAACTAGTCCACACTTTATTTAGATTTCTTTAGTTTTTAGCTAATGTCCTTTTCCTGTGCCAGGATCCCATCCAGGTGGCATACATTCTTTATGGTGAAGTGTTAACATATCAAATTATTCATTTGGGAAAACCAGTGTATTTTCTGTATTAATTATAGAAAATTCATGTTGTTTTTGAAATTTACCTGCCTCCCTCCAACTCCCCCATCCTCCTAAGTCTCAATCTGGTTTTTTTAATTGCAATGTTAGATCTATGTGCAAAAATATAAAGTACATCGTGACTGTAGGTTAACAGTTGCATGTTTAAGATTTATTTTGCCTGTATGTTTTTACTGAATGACTTATTTCCTATTTCAAGGCAAGTATTAACATGTGGCATGATGACACGACTCAGTTTCTTAGAAATTTGTTTAATTTGTTGACTACTGCCCATACCTTTGGTAATCCTGTTCATGACAAAAAAATAAGGAACAGGCTTTGTTTGGGGGGATTCAAGTCTAATGAACCACATACCTACACATGTGCATACTAGAGGTCAGTACCATTACCTCTCAGTGAGAAATGAAGGCCAGGAGATTTTGATGGTCAAGACTGATCACTGGAATCTGAGTAACTCAACTCAAAACCCTTAACTCTGCTCTCACTTTGCAGCCTTACGTTGGGCAGATGATTCACTTGCCTTAAAGTTCTGGAAAACGGGGAGACAATTCTCCATCAGGACTGCTATACAGAATAGTGATATAATGCATATGAAGCAATTAGCATAATCCTGATATGTAATAGTAAGCCCTTATAATGTTGACTATTATTATTATAATATATACCCACCTGAAAACTCTACAAAACAAATGAGCTGGGGAACATACAACCCTAGCATATGGAGAATAACAAAAATCAGGTTGTATCAATCCCTTATTTAGGGATGTGAACCACACTACTTTTTTCTGATAGCCCCACTCACAGTGGCTGCTATCCACATTTGTTTCCCTAACTCAGAAATCTCACTCTGAATACTATAGTACACTCATAATTTTTAATTAAAGCACTGTGTCCTCACAAACACTTTCTTCAAACTCAAAGCAAGCGTTGTGCTTGAAACACTGTAAAACCTGCCAAAGAATCTGAATGGCAATGATACTAAAGGAAAATACAGACTACATTATAAAAACAATGGCATTTGGGGAAAATAATAGGAGCAGAGAGGTTGCTGTGAGCAATAGAAATTGAAACTGATGAATCATTTTTCTTTCTGATGTAGGCTCACCACCCAGAGCCAAAATACTTTCTGCAAAACCAAAGCCGCTGTCCATCTTCAGTCAATACCTGTCTTCCTTCCTAGAAAGCTCTATCTCCCTCATAATCCCTATGAAGTTTGCATGGACTACAAGGTTACTCATGATCAACCCTCCTTACTAGTTGTCAGTGTTTGTCATTATACAATTTCATACTAGTCCAAAAAATATAGAGCGTGTAATATAAATATACATGTTAATATCTATGCAAAATGTTATGGATTTTAAAAAGATAATTAAGATGATACAGTTTGCCCTATAGTTAATTCAAACAGGGGTCAGCAGATTATGACCTGAGAGTCAAATCTGGCCATGCCATCTTTTTTACATGTTGTCTATGACTGTTTTACTCATAAAGCAGAGTTCAGTTGTTGTGACCAAGATCATATGCTTTCCAAAGCTGAAGATACTTACTATCTTGGCCCTTTAGAGAAAATGTTTGCCAACCTCTGTAACTATAACAAAACTACCCACTAAGTGTCAATTAAAAAGCTACAAATAAAGAATTAAAAGAGTTCAGAAAGTTGGAGTGGTCACTTTCAGCAGTGCCATTTTGAGAACCTTTTGGTACCAACAGAAATAGGACTAAAAGAATAAAAATGCAGATGGGTTACAAACTTCCAGGCAACAAAAAAATGATGGAAATATGTGAGGCAAAGAAAAAGCAAGAGAGAGGATGAAGCTTGCCAATTAGGTTAGTCATTATTCTCTTACGATAATTTGCAAAGGCCTTTTCATCTTTACCATTTTTCTAATCTGCATGTATGTTTTACACAAGTCACATTCCATATGCTTCTAAGATATCTCTTAATTATATGCTTGTTTTCCAGCTGGGAACCCCACCCCAACAAGGCAAACTCACAGATATGAATTTGGTAACAAACATTATAATTAATGACATTCTCTGAAACTCTGCCTAAATTTAACCTCCTTAATCTTTTCTGTCATTTGATATTAAATATTTATTCAGCACCAAAAGAATGAGATATTATTTATCTTCCAAAACAAAATCACATGACTTTGCAACACATTAATTTGCGGAGATTATTACTGTGCTTGCTCTTTTCGTTTGTGTTTGTTCCTTTTCCCTAAAGTTCCATGAGGCAAAAAAGCTAGATGGATTAGTAGGACTTCTAGTCTTAAAAGACCAAAAATTATTTTGCTTTAATCAGAAAGGATATATTACATTAACAGGTGTAGGGGAGCTATTTTTAAAAGCTCTTGAAAACTAAGTTTTCATTACAAAAAAATTTATTGCAGAAAGACCATTTATACTTACATGTAAAAATATTTTAGGCTCAATATGAAAAGCTGCTGCCATATTACCTTTTGGCCAATTATTCAGATAGCTACATTTTTATAACCTGCTTTATGTACTTAAAACCTAAGAGAAATGTGAACCACAAAAAAATAAAAAAACAAAAAACAGTATTTGTAAGAAAAAATGACTATCTTATTTGAAATTTATACAGTTCTCAACGTATAAATGAATAGGCCATAACGTGTAAAACTTTTAAGTGTTATAGGTTAGGTCAAAAAATTAAAAAATAAAAAATGTAGGGGGAGAGGAGAAGGAAGTAGAGAGAAAGGGAACAAGGGAGGGAGAGACAAACAACCAAAACTAAGACAATCCAGATTCATATAACTGCTCATCTGATGTGAAGAGATGAAGAAAAAAATGGACTTTCAAACTTGAAGACTAAAATGTTTTACTATTTCAACATGAAATTCCTTCAGAGCTCTCATAATATGTACGTGGTTCTGGAACAAAATTCTTCTTAGCTTATTAACAATGTGTACATTTGAAAATAAATATATACAATATATCAGAACAAACCCTTTGGGACCATATTTAAGCAACGACAACCAAGGAAACAGAATTCATGCATTTAGGATGTCTGTAACGTTTAGGATATATGGTATTTTGAAGACTAAATATTCTCTTCCTTGCTCCTTAGCCTGAAGTCTTCATTATACACATGTTGTTTCTAAAGTAGTTTTCTTACAGAGACAAGCATCTTGATGGGCCAAACCAATTTCATTTTCTCCAGTACTACAAAAATTAAAAACAAAGAAAATAATTAGCTTCACTGTTCACAAAGAAAGAGAAACAAGTTTATAGTTCTAAAAACTGCTTAGAAAGAGACATATAATTCTTTAATAGAAAAAAAAAAACACCAAAACACCCTCAGGTAATTCCAGTCCTTAATTTTTTTTAAAAGAAGTCTTCCATTTAAAAAAAAAAGGTGAGGGCTTCCCTGGTGGCGCAGTGGTTGAGAGTCCACCTGCCGATGCAGGGGGCGCAGGTTCGTGCCCCGGTCTGGGAGGATCCCACGTGCCGCGGAGCGGCTGGGCCTGTGAGCCATGGCCGCTGGGCCTGCACGTCCGGAGCCTGTGCTCCGCAACGGGAGAGGCCACAACAGTGAGAGGCCCGCATAACACACACACACACACACACACACACACACACACAAAGGTGAAATTATTACTTTACTACATGCCATGAAGAGGATTTCAATTAACTACAATGTACAGGATTCCTAAGACTTAGCTTAAAAATCAGTTTATATGAGCAAATATTTGGGGGAGGGAATGTTTGCTAACTGTAAGCTCAAGATGATCTCTTTATTACATGGCAGACAAATCTAGCACTAGGAAGGCAAAAATTCCACTGAATTCTGCAGTGACAGATGATTAATATTTTGAGTAGTGAGCTTAGTTCTTGGTATGACATTTTTAGAGACTGTGAAAATGTATAATTTATTCCACAGAGTGCAGCCAATACACAATACAGAGTACAGAAATGGTGTGAAAAAAAAAAAATCAAAGGAAGCAGTCCTGAAAGAATAAGAACGGCCCAGTCAAGAGTTGTTTTGGGGCCAATACATTAATAGTGTTCAATATTAAAATATCAAGTTTAAATAAAATATATCAACATTTTTAGCACCTATTTTGTGCTAGGCACCCTCACAATTATCTCAAAGTAATGTGCAACAGTTACAGGTTGTTGTCTTTAACATGTACAATCACCCACTCTCTCAGTAAGAACAACACTGGGCATTTTGTTTGGGTGAGTCATCCACTCCTCATGTGCCCTCTGATTCAGTAAAATATATGCTGGCTTATCTTGGAGGAATTAAGAATGCTTTCTATGTGTCACAAAACTTTGTTTCTATGAACTTCACCTCATTATTACTCTGAAAGAAAACAGGAAGGAAAAAGAACCGTGCTGACAAATGAGTTTGTGTATGTATGTGCACGTGCGTGTATATGCGTATAAATGTGAAAGATGCTGACTGATTTTAATCTATATAATTTAAAGTGGCAATTCTAGAAAGAATATGGTAAAATTTATTTTTAATGCTAATAAAAGGAATGTAATTTATAATTCAAGAAGGTATTTAAGTATTTTCTTAAAGGTAGTATCAGAGAAAATAAACTCAAATGGTCCTTGGCACTTACATGAAATCACATACATTTATTTGGTGCCTACTACATACCAGGAACAGGTCAGCTTCTGTGGGAGACCCCAAGTTACTTTAAGACAAAATGCTTATATAAAGAAACAGTTATTTACCCCTACCCCCAACCCCTCCCCTGCACACACCTGAAAGTTAAACAAATGGGTGGGGAACTCATTCCAGGCAAAGAAAAAGGTGTACTACTTGGGGAAGTAGGGATATTGGGTATAGGAAGTGTCATGGGGTAGCTCATCAGGGCTACAAAGAAGGTTCTTTTAGAAGGCTGGTAGAAGATAATGAAAGTTGAAAATGCAGATTAAAGGCAAACTGTGAAAGTTCCTCACTGACATGCTAGGAAGTCTAAATATCCTGGAAACAATGAAAAACCACACCTATGTATCCACACCTGTGTATATGTATGTTTGTATGCAAGAAAAATGCTGCTACTAAACAGATGGTCTCTAACAGATTTCATAAATATTTCAAAGTGTCTGTACCTATGGGGGAAAAAATTAGTAACACTATGTAGTAGAGCCAGTCCCAAAATATTCCACTCCTTTCACATTTGAAGAATTTACATAAAAGTTCGATATAACAGAGGGGAGGGAAAACAATAGTTAGTATTACAAATAAACTTACTAAAGCCGATAATGAACCAAACACGCAAATCTTACCATGGAGTGCATTCAAGTGTCTGAAAACTTTCCTTAGAAAAGATAAGGAAATTAAATTTGTACTGATGAAAAATAAACTGTAGGGAATTTTAGCTGAAAGTTATGGAGCATTCTGCTGAGGTCTGCTATTACGATAACTAATCTTAAAACCTTAAAACATTTGTAATGTAGCAAGTGCCTATATTATAGTTTATAACATCATAGGTTTTAACGTAGTTACGCAGCAGTACTGACTGCAGTGCAACAAGAGAGCACATGTGAGTCGATAAAATTCAAGACTGGGTTTTGGCCAATGTATAAGATAAGTGATATCCCATATTTATCATATTTATCAGGGATTAACTGTTCCCAATATCCTTTTTATGTCATACACTGTTGGCTGTCTGCATGGCTATTTTTTTTTTTTCTTTTGATGCTCAGATGAAAGATTAAAGAGAGAAAATGAAAAGATCATTTTTTAAATTCACAAGTCTATTTTTAAAACTCACCACTCACCACATAATCTATTCATACCTAATAAATTAAGACATAGATGTAAATTGAGAAAACATTATTTAGAAACTACTGTCTATTTCTACATTCCAGGGTTTGAGTTTGAATCTGGACTTTTTCACCTATTAACCTTGAGACCTTGGGCAAGTTATTTAACCTATCTAAGCCTCAGCTTTCTCATCTGTAAACAAGCCTAGTGATACACTTACTCCACAGGTGTGAGGATTAAAGGAGGTATTGAAGAGAAAAAAGTTTACAAAATTCCTGGCACATTTAAGTGTTCAATAGGCTGTTATTATTGCTACTATTGTGGTTTCTTTGTTGTTCTTCTTCTTATTCCTTACAGGATAACTCAAATATATTAGGGCTAGATCTGGGACACAAAATGATACAATAGTTTTGTATGATATACTGGTGTTATTTATTTAAGCCACGTATCTGGGAATCATCTGACTCTTCAGAAAAATATTTACTAAATTAAAAAACACTTTGTTTTAGAACAGAAGAATTTCTATTTGGTCACAGAATTCAATACTTTATGCTTTGATCAATGAAATATTTTACATTGCTGTTCTTTATTCCTAATGGTAAAATAAGGTCCATAAATGCAAAATCAGAAATGATGCTCTAGTCTCTTCTCCTTAGGGCATCTTTTGCATCCATGCCTTCTTAAAGTATATGAGAGTAGAACAGTTATAGTGGAAACATCCTACACTGGGTTTAAGAACTAAGATCAGTATATAAAGGTAAAACGGAATATAAATAAAGAATATTACTCAAGAAAAGCCCTTCAGAAGGCAACATACTAGAGTCATTTCTCAGAGAGTCCAAAGTAGGAAGCTTTCCCCTCAGCACTGATGTAAAAAACCTATTTCTTTGTTTGAACAGCAGATGGGGCAGATGGCTTGTACTGAGAGGCCATGTTGTAAAAAAAAAATGAGAACCCTCAATATTGGAATGACATTCAGCATTGTAAGAAGTTATGTTATGGGAGGAACGTGGGATCTGAAACACTTTGCAGGGAGTCCCTGACACATTTACTAGACACATGGGAAATGTCAGGCATAAGGAACACACTGTTTTCCTCCTTTCACTGTTGTTTTTTTTAACCCCCTCAAGTGTAAGAGTGTGTGTGTATAGCTGGCTTCTCTTAAGTTAAAGGTGCATAGATGCGACTGCACATTCATGTGACCCTCCACTCGGACCTGTGCTCTTCCTCCTTGAACATCCAGGGGCTAAGGAAGGGTCCTTGCCAGATGGATGGCAGTGATCTTTGTTCTTAGTATCCTGAGCTGGGACTCAGGTAAAATTTCTGAATGCAATCTGTTCTTACTTTTTAACATTTAGTGTGCAAAAAAATATATTTCTAACCCTAATCTATAAAGATTCATTTAATTAGATTTAATGTGTATTAAGATTAATGAAAATCACATCCCCTTTCTCCAGACTTCTACCATCAATCAGTGAAGAGAGACAGGAAAAAGCAGAAACTGGAAAGAAATGGGCTGCAATGTGAGAGATTTCCATTGAAAGGCATAGTTTTAGAGCAGGAAGTGATCCAAACTAAGTGACCTCCACCTTTCTGCTGGGAAGAAGAGTTCTGATGATGCAATTTCAAAGACAATGACCCAAATAAAAGTGTTTTTCAGTGGAAAATTTCTACCACTAATAGGTGGGTGTTGCTAGGCAACAGATATTGCAATGTTTGATCTCTACCCTTCCTAGCAAATGGCATGATGGAATAAAATAAGGCTTTTCAGCATTTCAACATAATAGTTGTATCTGGCAATTTTTTAGTCATTTTTAAGAATACTTCTTTTATGTAGAAAGAACTTTTGTTAACAAGTATCTGTCTACCTCTATTTTTTAAAAACTGGGTTCTATAATCCATAGTGATTAACAGGAATGCACTAAAATTAGCATAACTCAATTAGCAAAATGCATCCTTATAAATGCTATGAGTCACAAAAAAAAACAGATGTTGATCATCAAAATTTGAGTGTGCATGTGATTTATTAGTATCAATATTTAGAAAATGTATATTTAGGAATGTGAATTTCAAAGGGAAAATAAACTTCCTCAGACATTAGTTAAGAAACAAGTACGCATCTATAATTTTATAATTTGAAAAGACTTACGTGAAATTAAGACCTCATTTAGTATCTCTGGTACCCTTCAATGCCTAAGCAAGTTCCAATTAAATTTAATATTCTTATGCTACTCTTATGTTGATATTGTTTTAGTTGTACAATAGTATGAGCACAGATGACATATTTAAAGAAACCTAAAAGCATGAGTATTTTCAGGTTAACTTCTTGGGATAAAGAATATGGGAGTCTTGTTAATCACTAGGTTGTACACCTGAAACTTATATAACATTGTAAATCAACTATACCTCAGTAGAAAATAAAAAAGAATATGGGATTCTGATAAAGAAGACCCGAGTTCGGTAAGCTACAAAGTATATCTAGATTATCACTGGTTGGATATGGGGGGGTCAAAAGATCTGGGTTCAAGCCTTGATTCTGTCCCTTGTTAGACACATGAAGTTGGATAAGTCATTATACATCTCTGGGCCTTTTTCCCTTACAGCTCTAAAATATTCTGCTGTGCTATACGCTGATCCAGATCTGCCATTAGCTAGCTCGATGGCTCTGACAAGTCACTTACTTACCATCTGAGTCACAGTTTACTCTCTCGAGAAGTGATTATGATTAATGACATGTGAAGCAAACCTTGAGTTGGCACTTATAATAAAATATGACTCAGACTGGTGTTCAGAGAGAAGAAACATGTTTTGTTCAGAGAAAGAGTGTCAGCTAACATTTACAGGAAAAAAATTCCCTTATGCTCATTAGATATTTCTTAAGTGTTTAAAGGCACTCTGTTTCTGGGTCACTGATACACATCCCATCCTTTAAGAAGTTTGCATTTTAGGAGTTATAAGGTAAGTATCCAAATATCTATAATAGAAAACAAAATATAAGTGCAACTCATAATAAAAGTACAAAGTACTATTAATATTCAGAGGAAGATGAATCAGAGTGGCATTAAGAATAGATCTTGGAAGGACAGATTGGATTTTAGCAAGCAGGAGTTTACAGATAATTCATTATTAAGAAGACGGATATTCTGGGCTGAAGAAATAGAACAGCAAAGTAGCCAAAGAAATGGAAGAGAATAAAAATATTGAGAAAAAGAGAGTATTAGAAAATAGCTTAGAAAGACGTTTAGAACACAACAGTCTGGAAGGCCTTGAGTTCCTAGAGATTGGATGTCACTTTTAGGCACAAGGGAAACACTTTTCACGTTTAAATTAAACAAAACAAAACAAAACCAAACCCAGTGTAAAACAGTATTTTGTGAAGATATATCTAATTGAAATATTTAGTAGAATAAAGATAAGAATGCTGAGAGAAAAAAATACTAAAACAGAGAGAAGAGTTATGAAGGATTTTAGTTACCCAAGGTATCATAAAGTGAAAAACAACTGGGTTAAAATGTCTATAATGGGAAAATTAGAGAAAACGATGATTAAAAAAATGTTTAAAGAAACTCGCAAGGCTTGATGACATTCTGTATACTGAATGAGGGAGAAGTTAAAACAGACAAGCTTTGAGCTTGGGTTATTTGTAAAATTATTATTAACTGAATGTGTAAAGTCAGGAAGGAGAGGCGTGAGAGGATGTGGGCGAGGAAAGCGTCCTAATTTTTCTATTTGCTGATCACTTCCAGCATCAACCTCATTATGAAGTTCAAAACTAAAACAGTTTTTAAATCTGAGGTTTATCATCAAAAAGTCTTCCCTCAAACATTTATAGGAAAGAGTCTGCTAACCAAACGTCTACAGATAGATCTGTACGTGCTACGCATCGCTTTTCTCAGCTTCTAACCTCCTTTCCTAGCACTTCACAGTTTACCAAAACCCAACGAGTGTCCAAGTCTCAGTTGTCAAGGCCTCTGCTAGACCCAAGATTATTCTCAAGAAGGGTTTATAGTCACCACTGACTACAAAGGACAGATACACCAATGCTGACACTCCACAATTTAGCTACTAAGAACATTTCAGTGGGATGTTTTAGTGCATGTTACTAGTGCATCGAACACGTTCACATCGGAAGGTTGGTGAGATGTCAAGAAGGCTTGACAAAAAAACCAGAAAAGATGTCATTGGCAGGGAAAGGTATGGTTCTGTGAGGATTCTAGGGTAGTACACGGAGAAGCTGAGATAAACACACTGCCCTCAGAGAACTTACCTGGGCGAACTTGTGAATCTGCTCTACCACCGCGGCAAACAGAGCATGGACACTTTCATCAATCAGACTCTGCATGTAGTGCACTGCCTCTTCATCAGACAGGTCTAGACGAAATTTATCCTGAACCTATAAGGTCACAGTCTATTAGCTTTTGAATAAAGAAAAACACACATTTCGAAAAGACAAGAACAAACAGATATAGATATTATTACAATGAACTATTTATATGCCAGAGAAATGATTCATAACCTGTAAGGAGTTCTGAATACTATTCTCTTGAATGTGGAACTTTACTTTTTGCTATATGCTCTATATATCATCCTATCTTTGTTGGTTGTAAATATTTCTGCGGAAAAAAATTAAAAAGTGAATAGAAAATATAATTCTGTTAGACCCTGAAAATTTAAAAACAGACAAAAATTGTTCTTTTAACTCAAAGGTGTGCTTTAGTATTTGCATTTCAAAGCTAGAATTATAAGATTTAAATTGTGACATATTAATTATTAACAATCTCCTTCACTTTATGAAATGGATATAGCAAGGTAAGCTTATATTACTATTCTCCCTCACCTTCTCTGCCTACATAAGAACAGGAACTATGTCAATTGCTGGCAAAATAAACTAAACTAGATCTTCTAAAATGTCCCCTTTCCTATAGGAGTTCCCTGTACTTCTGCAAAGAACTACTTCAACTGGCCTATAATTTCCAAAGACAGAGGACTTTTTCATTATTTCGTATTAAAACATACAGTTGATTCTCAATAGCAATAAGTACTAGAAAACTTAGTAGAGATATGTATCAGAATAGTTCTCTAAAACACAAAAGCCAATGTTACTGAATGACTACTTTGTGCTAAACACTGTGCAAAGTACTTTACATGCAGTATTTCACTCAACTCTCAGATGGCTCTGAGGTAGATAATATCTCCATCTATAAGATGCAGAAACGAGACACAGAATTTATGAAGCCAATCCAGGGACCTTTAACTGATGATAAGTGGCTTGCACTTCCAGACAATTGCACGCTACTGCACTAACCATTGTACTAACTCCTTTCTCCTCTTATAAATGACCCATATATATTTCTGAAAAAGCAGACTAGGAGAAAATGGGATTTCCAAGTGGATAAAAAGTGGTCCACATTTAGTATTTCTTTTTAAGTATAGAGTTTAACTACTATAAAACCAAGAAGAAGAAAGGGCAGACAGTACGACAACTCATGGCCCTGCTCAGTGCTCTTTTCTCTTCACTGCACTGGAAGTATACCAGCTGATCCGACAGCCCTGCAGCCTCAGGATAGAGGAGGTAAAAGAGAGGTTAATATAATAAGTGAAGGACAATTTGGTGGAGGGAGACCTAAAGTATACCTTCAATCAACTCTCTCTCCCATTTCTGGATCCCAGTTAAAGAGTTTAATCCATTATATTCCTTGATTTCTACTTAGAGGGGTCATGTCTGACAATTTTGGAACTATTTTTTAAGAACGTCAAAAAACTGTAGGGCAGGAGAATCAAAATAAAACTTTAACCCAATTTATCAAAACTTGCATACTTACATAAGTACTTAAATTACAAACAGAAGATATGTATTTAGCATATAAAGAAAATGTTATTTGCCAAATATGAAGACATTCTCTTTTATAACAAAGAAGGTTAACAGCATATAAATGGTTGATCTGTTTTCATATATACTGATTTATGTTAGGCTACTTGTTATTGTCCCCTAAGTCACCTCTGTGACTTTCACCTTTCCAGAATTTCTCCCCTGACTTCTTGGCTATCCCTACCAGCTCCAAACCCTCTCCTTTCACACCTCATTAGTACGGCTGCACTCGAAACAATCTGGAGAGTGCCTTTAAGCAAAAGGATACAAACTTGTAAATCTCAGCCTCTGCACTGTTTTTCAAAGGTAGATAAGATACCTTTTGTTTAAAATATTGTGAGAATTTCCAAAATGTGATGCAGAGACACAAAGTGAGCAAATGTTGGAAAAATGGCACCAACACACTAGCTCAACGCAGAGTTGGTACAACCTTCAAAATTTGTAAGAAACGCAATTCTCTGCACCATAAAACGAGTAGACAGTTTAAAAAAAAATTAAAAGAAATTGATATATATGTACTAAAATATGTTAAGAAAAAAAGGAAAATATTGTTGAACTTTGTTATGATTAAATAATTTGAATAATCTGTACTTCTCTGAAGACTTCAGCCTCAAATGTGCTACTCTGTTTCTTTAGAGGGCTTTCATTCATGAGGTCAATGCAAAAAATTTCTAGGTAGTAAGACTTCAAAGCAATGCCAGCAAATGTTATTTCACAAAGTATTAAAATCTATTTCTACTTCTTAAAAAGCCAACCAATATGAAACATAAATTTTAGTCTATTGCAGCATCACTTTCCAATATTATTATGACTTTAAAGTCAAGTTTATGTTGCAATTGGTTACTTCACATTCCTGATAAAATAGTAGCAAGCAAATAAATCTTTATGGAATACCCTTTTGGGTAAAAATACGGTAAAATACGTTTTGTTCAAGGTTCACTTAATTGAAACTAGAATAAACAGCTAGGGAGTAAATAGTGTAAAGAAAAATGACTAAGGTACATGCTTTTCTTCCCCATAAATTAATTGCTTCATGTGTTAAAAGATGATGCCATAAAGAGAGCTGGTAACAAATTAAACAATAAAATCATGATTCTCTAAAAGAGAAGCAAAAGTTGAAACAAAAGATCTAATAAGAACAATAACTATATAACTTAACTGGCAGAAGAAACTGGAAGACTCCGTTTGACAAATACTGTTAGAACTTTCATAAATGACTTCTGAACACAAGTGAAGTCAGGCAAGAGTGAACATATGACAGAGATAGATGGGTTTAAAATAAACAGCAAAAACAGATCCTGAAAACAGCAATGCAAAAAAAAAAAAAAAAAGCAACAACATTTGAAATCTGGTGCAGTCATCAACTTTAGCTAAGAAAACGTTCATCAACCAATTATGTTTCTTGATGGATGAGCTGAAATTGACAAAAAATAACCCAGGCCAAAACCTAGTGTGATAAGTAGTCCATTGCCTAGTTTGGGGGTAGGGGTGCTGAAACAGTGCTTCCTGGATAATAATAAATGAAATTCTAATAAGAACATAATTTCCTTAAATGGTTAAGCAATAAAATATTTACATTAAAATCCCTCTCATTGCTTGCCAAAGACTCATAAAATTAGGTAAAAGAGATTAGCTTCATTCATGCTTGCAATGATGTAAATATTTTTGTATCACCCAAATCCATGTTGAAACACTAATGCCCAATGTGATAGTATTAGGAGGTGGACCCTTTGGGAGGTGTTTAGGTCATGAGGGTAGAACCCTCATGAATGGGATTAGTGCTCTTATAAAAGAGATCCCACAGAGCTTCCTAGTGCCTTCCACCCTATGAAGATACAAGTTTTCGACCCAAAAAGGGCCTTAACTTGACCATTCTGGCACCCTGATCTAGTACTTCTAGCCTCCAGAAGCATAAGAAATAAATTTCTGTTGTTTACAAGCCACGCAGTCTCTTGTATTTTGTTATATATAGCAGCCCAAATGGACCAAGACAATGTTTAAACCACAGAGGTATCTTTCTAATAATGCTCAGAGTCAATTACATCAGAACTTAGGGCTTTTGGTGCCAATTATTAATTTCAACCACCAGGGCAATTCCATCTATGAGACTGTTATAATTTTAGTAATTTTATACTTCTATAAAAAACTTTGAAGTTCAGTATTAATAACCACACTAATATTTAAGATAATTTTATGTTATCTTTGGATAAATAACGTATACTACATACATCCCTCTCAATGAATCAGAGTCAGAAATTAATTTGAATAAAAATCTTCAAATCTGTTACTCTTCCTCCCATCTCGTGCTGCAACTCAGGGTAAGATAGTTCTGAATAACTGCTCATCTACGTGATGGCTTTCCTTCATTCTTCTCTTTGCGGGTTAAGTTAAGGAAGGTCTCTATTCTCCTGACACAGTAAGAAACCCCTGTAAGCAAGGGTATGAATGGGAAAGATAAAGAATGGCTGTTTGCTTCTGTTCTACATACTATTACAATATTTTGTTTCTGATCCTTAGCAGGCTTAGTCTGGGAGTACCAGGAATCAGGTATCCCAGTAGGAATATTAAAGAGAAGCTAAACTTTTAGGACAAAGAGCAAGGGCTGTGATAGTAAGCTTCCTCTCTTGGTGTAGTGACCTATTCATGTGACTGTGGGTACAAACAGGCAAGGGGATAAAACTTGTTGCAGATGACCTGAGAGGCTGTTATATTCTGGAATGCGAAATAAAAATATACACAAGGTCTCTTTCTTAATTCATGTTACTTAAGAGTCTAGGGGTCGGGACAAGGGGAAATGGGTTGTTAAACCCCAATATTTTTTACATATGAAAAGTAGACTATGATATCTGAAGATGTATAAAAATTACCTTTTTCACAGTCTTATCTGGTTCAAGAGCAATATCTGGAATGTTTGCATCCACCATCAAGGAAAACAAATTCAAAATAAGATTAGAATACCTAAAGGACAGTGGGAAAGAAAAATAAATAGCAATGTGTTAGAATTTTGCCATTCTTTCTCATATTAAGAGCACTCCTAGAAGTAGTGCTTTATAATGATTACTATTACTCCTATGGAAAATAGAATGTGAGCTTATTCACCAGCTGTCTCAATGAAAAGCAAGCCTTGAAAACATATCTTATTCTAGGGTCTTGATATAATGCCATTTCTAGGTCCCCCACTAGGGAACACACTTTTGGAGTAACCATCTAATAATGACAGTTTTTCACTCTTTAGTAAGTATATTCTTTTTAGAAGGGATCTAAGGGGAATGTTTTATACCATTAATTAGCATTACTAAGCAATGAAGATCTGTCTTTGCTCAATGCTGACAAGAATCTGCTACCTTAAGACTACCTCAGTATGTCATGAGTAAATGAGTCAAAGGGAAATAGTGTGATTTCACTAATCTTTCATACATATCCTCAAGGGACACTAATCCCACCATCTTCGAAAATATAGTGACTGGTCTGGATATAAGCAACCCTAAACGGAGGAGAAAATAGCTCGTACTCTTCTACACTAAAAATAATCAAGATATCTAAATATTTCACCTTTGGAGTATGCTGGCCCCTGTAGGAACTAAAGGTTTATCCTCATCAATCATCAAACTTTTCATCTTCCTCCAAACAAGAAGAAAGAATGTTATTATTCCAAATCTCATTTACAGAAGTGCAGCCATGTGGGGAAAGGTATAATTAAGTGTACACTGGGTGCAACCCACATCCTGCTCCAGAACACTCTCCCCTTGGACAGTTAATGCCCTGAGCGGCCCTGCAGCACTGTAGTGATAAAAGGAGGTCCAGATTTGACTTTGGGGATGGATGTAAGTGAAGAAAGCTTTGGTTTTAGGCAATGAAGGTTTCTAGCTGGTCTCGGTAGAAGTGTCAACACAAGTGCCTTGCACTGTCTTCTCTAGAGGATGGAAGTCAGGACTTTAGGTTATGCAGAACCTTTATTCCAGCCACCTACTTATCCATAATATAAAAAAGTACATAAAAACTAATACTTGAACTGTAATGATAATAGAACTTGTAGACAAAAATGACTATCCATATGAACCTCACATTACCTATTTCATCATTTTTGAATTTTATATTACCCATGAAAATCAGGTACTATAATGAAAAAATTCTACCTTGATATAATCTTCTAATCAAATTAGGCCCTAACTCAATTATACTCTTAAAAAAAGTATGATAATAGCTAAACAGCTTGAACTTATAGTTTTAAAAGTTACTGATTTCCTTGTGGGAATTAAAAAAAGCATGTCACAGATTATTCCGTTTCTACTCACATAATAATTTTATTCATTCAACCAACACATATTTATTGAGTACTCACTCTAAACACTGTTCTAGGCACTATGGGTATAGTGGTGAACTGAACAAACAAGGTCTCTACATACTCATGAAGCTTACATTCTGGAGAAGGGTGGGGACTCACACGATAAACTGACAAAGAAGATAGTTTCATGAGTGCTTGACTGACAAAAGATTTTTTAAAATAAAGAAAAAACAGCAAAATGGGTCAAAGACTGATGGGGTGGGGAGAAAAGTCATCTTAGGGAGGTATGATTTTATTCTATCTGTACTGAAATAAGTGAGTTTAAAGAGTAGAGTGACATACTCAGATATGCATTCTGTAAAAGCCCACACTGGCTATCTTGGGGGGAATAAGAATGGAGGAAGGGAAACTATTTTACAGATGTCCAGGAGGAAAAGAAATAATATGGACATTATCAGGCTATATTTTGGAGATGGACTGGATATCACCTGCCTCAAGATGGCTTCAATTAAGTGGAGAAGAGAGGACCTGAATGTCACCAAGGATTTAGCCTACATGGGGAACTATGGTTATTTATCAAAATTAAAAAAAAAAAACAATGAATGAAAGAAGAACAGGATTTGGAGCAGGGAATCAAGAGTTCCACTTTAGACACATATTGAGTTTGAGATCCCTACTACATTCTTAGTAGAGATGTCAAGTAGGCAGTTAGACATATTTCAGAAGAGATAATAGGGCTGGTGGTAATAGTTTGGAATCATCAGCATTTGGATCTTATTTAAAATCACAAGTCTAGATGTAAATGCTTAAGGAGAGAGTTTAGGGGAAAAAGATCCAGAACGCTTTATACTGATATGGAACTTCTAGATAGTTTAATATATAGAAGTCAGGCAGAAGAGGGAAGGTATCAGCAAAGAAGCAGGAGTGACCAGTAAGGCAAAAAGAAAATAGAGGAGTAGGTTACACCAAATAAAATTAATGTTTTTAGGAACAAAGACATGGTCAACTGTGTCAAAGCTTCTAGGAAGCAAAAGTGGCCACTGGATTTGGTAATAGGTAATTGTTTATTTTGATGAAATTAGTTTCAACAGCAGAGTAGGACTGGAAGACTTACTGGAGAAGCCTGAAGGAAGAAAGGAGGCTAGTAAGTGAAAAGTGGGGGATCAAGATTTTGGAGGGGTAAATTTAGTATTGATGAGAGGGAGTGGCCAAGGTTGGCTTTACATGAGGAGGACACAGCCCTGAGAGGGGTCCAGTCATGGCTGGACCATTCATGCAGATGTTGAAGTCACAGCAGCAGGCCTGAAGAAGAAGACAAAGTTTTCAATGAATGAGAATGACAGGGAAATGGGCAGTTGATGGTCAGCAGTAGGTAATTCATCTGATTTCACGGTGTGTGTCTATGCTTTCCTTCTTTAAGAAGGCAAGGAAAGAAATGGTTTGGAAGTGGCATTAGGGAGCAAAAAGGGCACCAGGCCCTTCTCTAAGCTCTGTGGTATGTAGGAAATGGAAATAGAGAAAAGGGTCCACTGAGAAGGCTTGTAAGGACTGGTGTCAGTAGGATACAACCAACTGCTACACATTATGTTATGAAAAAATAATATTCTTTCAATGGACCCTTAATTATTCATACTCTGTTTTATTAATTATATAGGGTTTCTCCCAACCTTTCCATAGGGGAATCTCAGGAATCTACCACAGGGTAACACAGGGAGAGGAATACAAGGTTCAGTTTTGAAAGGGATATTTCAAAGTATATCCCATACCTGGCTGCCCATTAAATTCACTTGGGAAGCTTCTTTGAAAATACCAATGCCTGGGCCAAATCCCAGACCAATTAAATCTGATGGGGCTCAGGACTGTTTTGGTCCCCCCCTAGCCCACAAAGAACCCCAGGTGATTCTAATGGTCAGCCAGGATCTATGTTAAAATGTCTGCCTTTATGGAAGCAGGTGTGTTCCTTTTGTAAAAGGCAAATATTAATGTTTTCTCCATTATCTGCTGGTATACATATAACCACCCATGCTTGTATTATTATGGCAAAGAGAAACAATGTAAATACATATAAAATGGAATATTCTATAAGAAGTTTAAACATCCAATTACTTTGTGGATAATCTGTCACTACCTTAACTGTATTAATCTTTTACATCTGTCGCCATTAACCTGCATTTTCCATTTAAGACAGAACCAGTTACACAAAACAGAAATTATATATTAGTCATTCAAATGCTATCCAGAAAAACAGAAAGGTTACCAGAAATCTTTAAAGCCATTATCAAAAGAAAACATAAGGTTAAGTTTAAAAAAATGATAGAGTGGGAAAAGTGGGCAAAACCAAGTCTAGACAAAGATGTAAGGATGGATGTGATATAAATTAGATTTTTAAAAAGGAGTAGGTTAAGTACAGAGTTCAAGGAAAATGTACTCTTTCTCATACCCGTGTTTATGCCAACCACCATGCTACTCACTGGGTATACAAAGATGGTCTAAATTTTTCAGTAAAAACCTTCAAAACTAAGAATAAAAAGCAATAACTAGAACAAGTGAGGTTCTTAACAGCATTTCAGACGTCTTGTTTCCCCTAAAATCTATCCATTTTGCATGCAACAAATATCAGAGTAGAATCCTATAAAAATATTTATTTAACAAGTGTACTACTTCTAGAAGGGAAAACAATGAGTTTAATGATGAAAAGTAGTACGATCAATAGATTCACTGCTGTTTGGTGACTAGGCAAACATCCTCTAAGACAATGTAAGAACTTTGCTTGATACAGCAAAATGCATTCCAATTTCAATATTTTTACTGAAAAGTTTAGGCCCTCTTTGTATCATCAGTGTCTAGCATGGTGTTTGGCATAAACATGGATTAAGAGAAGTTATGTTTTCCTTGAACACTTAATATTTAAAATGTTTTAGCATTAGTAAAGAGTTGCCATAAGAGTATTCAAAAAATAAATTTTCCAATTTATTATTGGTATAACAATGTATTTTGTTATATGAAAGTCACACCATAAAGTGTGTTCCGGCATCTGTACAACTAACATTCATAACTTAATTCAGAAGGGACTGCTCTGTTTGTGGTCCACAGTTTATTCAATGATTTGTTGTTGATCAGCAATCAACAAAAACCATGAAAAGAACACAGTTGGTCACACCTAAAAACTCTAATAATAAGCATTCAAATATCCTTACCTCCAAACAAATTTTTGGCTATCTGGTTAATCCTTATGTCCTAAGAGAAATTTTTACTAACTGAACCATATTCTAAAATACAACATTAAAAAATGAATGTTATCAAAATATTAGGGTCTAGCTAATCTTAACAGTGAAATTTTTGAAAATAAAAAAATAAGACAATTTTCATGAAGACTTAACATAAAGTGAGGTAGATTAATCTCTTTATGATTTTTCTTAGTAGTGAGGAAAGTTAACTTTTGGCTCTGTACTAATAATCTGCCTCTATTTTCTCATTTTGCTGAACTGCTACTAATCCATTATCAGTGACAGTTTATAAGACACATTATTTTCTTTCTGCTTTCAATACGATAGGGCAGCTTTGACATTTCTCTAGTTATCATTGCATATCATCTTCTCTGTCTCTTCATTGAGATCACCATAGTTTCATCTAGCTTTCTGTAGGCTCTATTTTAAATTAAAAATCCTAGTTATTAAAGTGGAACTTTCATCTCTAAAAGTGCTTCTGCATCACCAGGCACCCATCTTCTCATTATTCCTTTAGCATTTCTGGAGAGTAAAACTGAGCCACTCTACCACTCAAAGGATAATAATGCAGCTGTTTGCAAAATGTACGTTAAAGTTTGTGACCTGCGGTCGAGACTGAGTTAACAGTGAAGGCCTATTGAGCCATTGCAAAGATGAAACCTTATTAATACAAGACAGCCATTCACCTGGGACCAGTAGTATCAATATCACCTGGAAACATGGCCTCACTCCAGATGTGATGCAGAACTGTTCATACAAATACTGAAGGTTCTTATTCAACATATATATACTGTCTATAAACTGAGGTTACAAAGACAGAAAAGACAGAGCCCACATGCATAGGTAACTCACTTCTACTGGTTACATATTCACCTGGAAGAGCATACAGGTGTCTCCTGAGCTGGGATTTTTCTGGTGGACTAAGAATATTCATTTTGCATAGTTAAGTTGAAAATGGAGTTAGAATTAAATGATCCATCATTTTTGACTAACCATCAGAGACATATCCTGAATTTAATAAACATGACTTTTAATTTATCTTTTTCCTGATGATACATGATGTCCAGTCCTAAGTAAATTTGGATGAAGGAAGCAGAGAAACAGTGGCCTTAAGAAAAAGGGATAGAGAAAAAAATCTACATTTTTTTAAGCAGAATGACTGATGAGGTGCTGAAGAGAGACAAAATCATATGTAATGTTTATTTTTCAATTGTTTCGGAATGCTCCAAACTAAGGCTGATGAAGGTGCTAAAAAATTAAAAATTATTTGACTAATCACTCCAAGTGAGCTAAATGCTTCACTCTTGTGTAATGCCAGCTTCCCACTTGGTGGGATTTAGCAGTCAAATAATTAGTGAGAAAGCAAGAAACTGTCTTTTGACTTTGATATCAGACTGTTTATCAAAATAGTCATCAAATGTACATTAACAAATAGTGCTGCCTGTGTCATTCTAAAAAAAGTGATGCTGGGCTTCCCTGGTGGCGCAGTGGTTGAGAGTCCGCCTGCCGATGCAGGGGACATGGGTTCGTGCCCCCGTCCGGGAAGATCCCACATGCCACGGAGCGGCTGGGCCCGTGAGCCATGGCCGCTGAGCCTGAGCGTCCGGAGCCTGTGTTCCGCAACGGGAGAGGCCACAACAGTGAGAGGCGCGTGTACCACAAAAAAAAAAAAAAAAAAAAAGAGTGATGATAAAGAATGTATACATTTGAACAAATATTTTTCTTGCTCTGTGAAATGAATTTACCGAAATTCTCTACGTCAAGCAAATCAACTTACCTTCGAAGGTGGAGAAAAGCTGTGTAACACTGTTTCCGGAACTCTTGGTACTGTTCACTCTGTGTGCCCCCCATTCCTTCCACCATTTCTTTATTCAGCTTCATAGGAGGAGGAAGAGGCTTTGGATCCCGACCCAAAATATATCCAAAGTCTATGTGGAAGAGTTTGCCTGGATGTTGATAAGAAACTCATTTGTTTCCAGAATTTTATATTAAGGAACTGGGAAACAGATATGTCATACAATTGGTAAAGCAGTGTCTCTTCATAAAGAATATTAATTAGTTCATGATGAAGTCTATTAAATTGTTTGATCCTGTATCCCCAGGCTTGGGAGTGGCCTTCAGAGCATATTTTATTTCCCTTCAGCTCACATTCATTCTGATGAAACTATACTTAAAATCATCCCACAGTAATATTTTAAAATTTAAATCCTATATTTAGATGTCCAGAACCAAAGATGGCTAAAGCCTGGACAACTTTTAAAGGTATTAGTAGAAATTAGTATCTTGTAGCAAATTTCTTATGCTAAAGGAAGATCACTTCTTTAAGTATTCCTGAGATGAATCCTTCCTTTAACTTATCACTATTCTCCTCACCTTCAAAAACATCCCCCAAATTTCAAATTATATTGTTAGCTTCATTTGAATCATTTCCAACTAATCTGTGTGACTCATTAGCAGCAGACTAGGAAACCAAGCACAGTATTCACCCCTGCCAAGGGCTGAATACAGCTATAGTGCCTATGAAGACAAACCCTTGAGCAGTCATCTAAACTCATAGGTCACATATGTAAGAATGTGAATGATCATTCACTTTAGAGAATGATTCACCACTGAATTCATAAAGCATCTTTTGATTTACAAGTAGGTATAAAGTAGGCATACATTATAACACTAAAAGTAATCCCCTGGATTCTAAAATCTAAGTACCACCAGGGCAAGGACTTACGCATTTTGTATATTGCTGTTTCCCCAGCCTCAGTATAGTTTCTAGCACATACTAAGCACTCACTGTTGAATGAAGAAATGGACTCGCTCTTGCAAGAACACCAGAATCACAACTAGCTACTGGACAATCATCGACAAGAAGACACTGGAACTCACCAAAAAAGATACTCCACATCCAAAGACAAAGGAGAAGCCACAGTGAGACGGCAGGAGGGGTGCAATCACAGTAAAATCAAATCCCATAACTGGTGGGTGGGTGACTCACAGACTGGCAAACACATATACCACAGAAGTCCACCCACTGGAGTGAAGGTTCTGAGCCCATCAGGCTTCCAACCTGGGGGCCGGCAACGGGAGGAGGAATTCCTAGAGAATCAGACTTGGAAGTCTAGTGGGATTTGACTGCAGGACTTCGACAGGACTGGGGAAACAGAGACTGCAAAATTGGAGGGCACACACAAAGTAGTGTGCGCATCAGGACCCAGGGGAAGGAGCAGTGACCCAGGGGAGACTGAACCAGACGTATCTGCTAGTGTTGGAGGGTCTCCTGCAGAGGCGGGGGGGTGGCTATGGCTCACAGTGGGGACAAGGACACTGGCAGCAGAAGTTCTGGGAAGTAATCCTTGGCGTGAGCCCTCCCAGAGTCTGCCATTAGCACCACAAAAGAGCCCAAGGTAGGCTCCAGTGTTGGGTTGCCTCAGGCCAAACAACCAACAGGGAGGGAACCCAGCCCCACCCATCAGCAGAAAAGCGGATTAAAGTTTTACTGAGTTTTGACCGCCAGAGCAACAGTCAGCTCTACCCACCACCAGTCCCTCCCATCAGGAAACTTGCACAAGACTCTTAGATAGCCTCATCCACCAGAGGGCAGACAGCAGAAGCAAGAAGAACTACAATCCTGTAGCCTGTGGAACAAAAACCACATTCACAGTAAGATAGACAAGATGAAAAGGCACGGGGCTGTACCAGATGAAGGAACAAGATAAAACCCAAGAAAAACAACTAAATGAAGTGGAGATAGGCAATCTTCCAGAAAAACAATTCAGAATAATGATAGTGAAGATGATCCAGGACCTTGGAAAAAGGATGCTGGAAGACAGAATGGTAGAATTCACTGTTGCGGAACAGAATAAAGAAAAAAGAATGAAAAGAAATGAAAACAGCCTAAGAGACCTCTGGGACAACATTAAACGCAACAACATTCACATTATAAGGGTCCCAGAAGGAGAAGAGAGAGAGAAAGGACCAGAGAAAATATTTGAAGAGATTATAGTCGAAAATTTCTCTAACATGGGAAAGGAAATAGCCACCCAGGTCCGGGAAGCACAGAGAGTCCCATACAGGATAACCCCACGGAGAAACACACTGAGATACATAGTAATCAAATTGGCAAAAATTAAAGACAAATAAAAATTATTTAAGCCAGCAAGGGAAAAATGACAAATAACATACAAGGGAACTCCCATAAGGTTAACAGCTGACTTCTCAGCAGAAACTCTACAAGCCAGAAGGGAGTGGCATGATATACTTAAAGTGATGAAAAGCAAGAACCTACAACCAAATTTACTCTACCAGCAAGGATCTCATTCAGATGTGATGGAGAAATCAAAAGCTTTACAGACAAGCAAAAGCTAAGAGAATTCAACACCAACAAACCAGCTCTACAACAAATGCTAAACGAACTTCTCTAAGTGGGAAACACAAGAGAAGAAAAGGACCTACAAAACAAACCCAAAAACAATTAAGAAAACGGTCATAGGAACATACATATCAATAATTACCTTAAATGTGAATGGATTAAATGCTCCAACCAAAAGACACAGGCTTGCTGTATGGATACAAAATAAGACCTATATATGCTGTCTACAAGAGACCCACTTCAGACATAGGGACACATACAGACTGAAAGTGAGGGGATGGAAATAGATATTCCATGCAAATGGAAAACAAAAGAAAGCTGGAGTAGCGATACTCGTATCAGATAAAATAGACTTTAAAATACACAATGGACAGATGATCCAAAACGAAAATAAATAAGGAAACAGAAGCTTTAAATGACACCATAGACCAGATAGAT
>NC_041232.1:55645692-55645899 GCF_002837175.3 Physeter macrocephalus | reverse complement strand
TAACAGGGAATTTTGTAGCTATACAAGCCTACCTCAAGAAACAAGAAAAATCGCTAATAAACAATCTAACATTACACCTCCAGGAACTAGAGAAAGAAGAAAAAACAAAACCCAAAGTTAGCAGAAGGAAAGAAATCATATAGATCAGAGAAGAAATAAATGAAATAGAAACAAAGAAAACAATAGCAAAGAACAGTAAAACTAAAA
>NC_041232.1:55644621-55645301 GCF_002837175.3 Physeter macrocephalus | reverse complement strand
AAAAGTCTTCCAACAAACAAAAGTCCAGGATCAGATGGTTTCACAGGTGAATTCTATCAAACATTTAGAGAAGAGCTAATACCCATCCTTCTCAAACACTTCCAAAAAATTGCAGAGGAAAGAACACTCCCAAATCCATTCTATGAGGCCACCATCACCCTGATACCAAAACCAGATAAAGATACTACAAAACAAGAAAATTACAGACCAATATCACTGATGAATACACATGCAAAAATACTCAACAAAATACTAGCAAACAGAATCCAACAACACATTAAAAGGATCATACACCATGATCCAGTGGGATTTATCCCAGGGATGCAAAGATTCTTCAATATACTCAAATCAATCAATGTGATACACCATATTAACAAAGTGAAGAATAAAAACCATATGATCATCTCAATAGATGCAGAAAAAGCTTTTGACAAAATTCAACACCCATTTATGATAAAAACTCTCCAGAAAGTGGGCACAGAGGGAACCTACCTCAGCATAATAAAGGCCTTATATGGCAAACCCACAGCAAACATCATTCTCAATGGTGAAAAAGTGAAACCATTTACTCTAAGATCAGGAATAAGACAAGGATGTCCACTCTCACCACTATTATTCAACATAGTTTTGGAAGTCCTAGCCACGGCAATCAGAGAAGAAAAAGAAATAAAAGGAATACA
>NC_041232.1:55643344-55644489 GCF_002837175.3 Physeter macrocephalus | reverse complement strand
GAAACAATACTGTGAAAATGACTATACTACCCAAAGCAATCTACAGATTCAGTGCCATCCCTATCAAATACCCAGTGGCATTTTTTATGTAACTAGAACAAAAACTCTTAAAATTTGTATGGAGACACAAAAGACCCCGAATAGCCAAAGCAGTCTTGAGGGAAAAAAACGGAGCTGGCGGAATCTGACTCCCTGACTTCAGACTATAGTACAAAGCTACAGTAATCAAGACAATATGGTACTGGCACAAAAACAGAAACATAGATCAATGGAACAAGATAGAAAGCCCAGAGATAAACCCATGCACCTATGGTCAACTAATCTATGACAAAGGAGGCAAGGATATACAATGGAGAAAAGACAGTCTCTTCAATAAGTGGTGCTGGGAAAACTGGACATCTACATGTAAAAGAATGAAATTAGAGGGGCTTCCCTGGTGGCGCAGTGGTTGAGAATCCGCCTGCCAACACAGCGGACATGGGTTTGAGCCCTGGTCCGGGAAGATCCCACATGCCGCAGAGCAACTAAGCCCGTGTGCCACAACTACTGAGCCTGCACTCTAGAGCCTGTGAGCCGCAACTACTGAAGCCCATGCACCTAGAGTCCGTGCTCCACAATGAGAAGCTACTGCAATGAGAAGCCCATGCACCGCAACGAAGAGTAGCCTTCGCTCGCCGCAACTAGAGAAAGCCTGCTCGCTGGAATGAAGACCCAACACAGCCCAAAATAAATAAATAAAATAAAGTTTTTTTTTAAAAAGAATGTAATTAGAACACACCATACACAAAAATAAACTCAAAATGGATTAGAGGCCGAAATGTAAGGCCAACACTATAAAACTCTTAGAGGAAAACATAGGAAGAACACTCTTTGACATAAATCACAGCAAGATCTTTTTTGATCCACCTCCTACAGTTATGGAAATAAAAACAAAAATAAACAAATGGGACCTAATGAAACTTAAAAGCTTTTGCACAGCAAAGGAAACCATAAACAAAACAAAAAGACATCCCTCAGAATGGGAGAAAATATTTGCACACGAATCAACAGACAAAGGATTAATCTCCAAAATATATAAACAGCTCATGCAGCTCAATATTAGAAAAACAAACAACCCAATCCAAAAATGGGCAGAAGACCTAAAT
>NC_041232.1:55623576-55642999 GCF_002837175.3 Physeter macrocephalus | reverse complement strand
AGCCAGGTCATGGAAGCAACCTAAATGCCCATCGACAGACGAATGGATAAAGAAGATGTGGTACATATATACAATGGAATATTACTCAGCCATAAAAAGGAACGAAATTGGGTTATTTGTTGCGACGTGGATGGATATAGAGACTGTCATACAGAGTGAAATAAGTCAGAAAGAGAAAAACAAATATCGTATATTAACGCATATATGTGGAACCTAGAAAAATGGTACAGATGAACTAGGTTGCAGCGCAGAAATTGAGATACAGATGTAGAGTACAACCGTATGGACACCAAGGGAGGAAAGCGGTGGGGGTGGTGGTGGTGGTGGTGGTGTGATGAACTGGGAGATTGGGATTGACATGTAGACACTGATGTGTATAAAACTGATGACTAATAAGGACCTGCTCCACAAAAAAATAAATAAAATAAAATTTAAAAATTAAACGAAAAGCTTTTGCTTATACACACAAGTTATTCTTTTCCTTAGAATTTGAATCTCTAAAACATTATGATGATGATTATTATATAACAACCCTAAATAGTTAAAAGCCTTCGTAAAGTGGCTTATCATAATTCTTTCACATATTTTAGTGAGGGAATTTATTTTAAAAATATCTTAATAATAAAATCAAGTGTGCAGTTGTTATAAATGAGATCAAGATAGGTTGATATGTTACAACAAATATATTTTTTCTGTGTAATGCATTTGCATCTATAGATATGAATTAAAATAGCCATTGCCTTATTAGAACGAGAAAAATATGAAATGAGGTTTATTAACATTCAGAATTTATTTTCTTATTATAACTGTAGGAGCATGATTGCAACATTACCCCAAATGAATTGTTCAGTGCTTTTACTGATGTAGTAGCTATGTGCTTGAAATATTTTACAAAAATTCTTGTTAACAACTCTCTTATTTTTGCTCCTTTTACTTATTTTCATCCAATAAAGCCATGTGAACCAATAAAAAAAAAAAAAAGAAATGAATTCATTTAAAAAGCCAACTCAAAATTTCCCTAGTGCAACCTGCCCACTCTCATTTATCTTGTAATGCATTCTGACCTGTTTTATGTGGAAACCTATCCTCCATCATTTTTGGGGAAGTTTCGATTTCTTTCCTTCAATGGCACAAGCCATTGTTCTTGAGGTGCATGTATTGAGTTTTTACACACTTTTGCCATCTTGCAAAATATTTTTTCATAGTGACTCTATCCAGTTAAAATGTTAAGCTATACCCTTCTGTCTACGCCTTTCTCTGAGCATTAACACTGTTATCTGTGAACTTTATACACCATCATTAGGTCACTGTTGGAAACATAAACAAAGATGGGCATGGAACTGACTCTAGTTGTGGTAACAAAGTCCCAGGTAACAGTGATGCCCTGGCAGGCACTCTGAGTCAGGAGCATAATGGCCCTTTATTAAAACACCTTCACATCTCACTTGATCAGGTAGTGACCCTGATAAAGTTGTTTAACCTTTCTAAGGCTCACTTTCTAAACTACAAAACAGGTTAATACTGATAATTACCTGCTATGGAAGAATTAAAAGAGATAGTATAGCTAATACTTAACACAGTACTTGATAGACAGTAATCACTCTAAATTTTAAATACTGAACTTTGTTCAAAAATAAATATTACTACATTTTAAACATGCTTAAAATGTCCCTGATACCTGAGATCACAACTGCCAGAAATTAGTAAAATTAAATATTAAAGAGATAAGCAATCTTATTTTCTGCAACTTCTTCAGGCATCTTTCTTAACAAAGAAAAACTAAATAATACATTAAACTGGAAATGTTATAAAACTCTGAAAATGAGAAAGAACTTCAAATGTGCCAGGACTGGGTAATAAAATGTCCAAATTTTAGGCAATAATAATATTAAATTTAAGTAAAATTCAAGATAGATACTGGCACTATTTTCCCACAACAGTAAAGAAAACTATATTGCAAATTATCTGGAGTTGACAGAAGGTGTACTAAATTTGGGACATGCAGTTCAATATACAAAGAGAAACAACAGCTTACAAATGAGTGCTCATAATGACAACTAACCAGAGATTTAAACATTATCATCACCTGGCTGTAGAAAAGTAGTCATTGTCCAGGAGGAAGAAATTTTCCTCTACCCTCCTAGGTTCTCTGGCTGGTCTAAGAATTAAATTGACATGAGACAGATTAAGAGGAAAAAAATCAAACCAAAATTTAATAACATGTAAACATGAAAGAGACCCAGAAAAACCAAGAAACTCACCAAAATGGTTGAAACCCTCACCCTAAATACCATCTTCACCTAAAGACAAAGGAGGATGTTGGGGTAGGAGTTGGGACTTCAAATGTGAGGAAGGCATGGAGATGGAAAAGCAAATGTTTGGGAAACAAATGTTTGCTAGGCCTTGCAGAGACAATGGGACACAGAGTGGACTCTAAATCTCCAAGAGATTTGCCCACCACACCTAGCCTGTATTCTTTGCAGATATTCCTGGTGATAGCTCTATTCCTGTTATAGGCCCTCTATCTAAATTCTTCAGGCAGTTAGGGGCAAGGTCAAAGGTGCTTCCAGAGGCTTTTTGGCCTTGATTGTTTTCAGCTTGAAACTTCATGCCAGAAACATTTTGGGGTAGCAAATTTTGTTCCCCTGCACCATCATCAATGTAACTATCGCACTGAATACTAGTTTTCCATTTATCGAAATTATCTTTTTTTTTTTAAGATATACCAGGTTTAAAATATTCTGTTCAAACTGGAGAATTGGTTAAACTCTCACAGGGGAGCAAAACTTGCCACCCCAAAATGTCTTTCTGGCATGAAAATTATTTTTGAGCTGAAACCAATCAAGGCCCAAAAGGACGAAACTTGACCTTCCCCCAGCTATCTAAAAAATTGTCAGTAGAGGATCTGTTCCAGGAAGGGACCTATCACCATAGATTAATAATTGTATGAACTATGTATGCAGACAGGGAGGAACTTAGCAAAGTTTGTTAAAAATTCCTTTGTGTCCTATTGTCTCTGCATGGCCTAGCAAACATTTATCAAACATTTGCTTTTCTATCTCCTTGTCAATTGCCTCTCCCACTTTGAGGTCCCAAACCACTATCCCCAACATCCTCCTTAGTCTTTAGCAAAAGATGGTATTTAAGGTGAGGGTTTCAACCATTTTGGTGAGTTATTCACAGTTTTTCTGGGTCTCTCCCATATACACATGTTAGTAAACTTTAGTTTTTCTCCTGTTAATCTGTCAATAATCTCATGTCAATTTAGTTCTTAGACCAGCCAGAAGAAACTAGAAGGGTAGAGGAAAATTTCTTCCTCCCCAATAGTCTCTTAAGAATTTTTTAAAATGGATATATCTGGATAGATCTAGTATAGTAAATGACAAATGGCGGAGGTGAAATGAGAAGGAATTCTAATTAGATATAGATAGCAAGGAGCCTGTGGAGAATTGAAAAGTGGTTTTGTCTCCCCACCCCAAAAAACAAAGGCAGTAACAGGTTAGCTAAAAGTTTCCTCTAGCTCACACCAGGGCTACCTAAATCAGCATGTGTTTGGTAAGTAGTTATTAATGAGGCTCCTACCTCACCTATTTCTATCAAAACACTTTAGCTGAGGTGTATATTGAAATTATTTGTTCACTCCTCTTTCTCCCCAACACTAAACTTTTAATGAACCATTAAGAGTCTTATAATCAAGAACCTTGTTCCATTTATTTTTGTTATAGTCCTGAAACCTAGGATAATGCCTAGCATACAGGAGCATGCAATGTGGCTATTCTGCATTTATTTAACCAATGACATCTCAATTTCACCTTTACAGCTTAGACAACTTTTAATAACATTATTGATGTGAGAAATTTTCTTCTAGAAACCTGACAGTTCTTATAGACGTTGTCATGTTTTAAAAATTTTGTGTCTTCATTTCTGTGAAGATCTATAATGAAATTAATAAAGGCTGAGTCCGGATCATCTGGATGCTTGATACCTTACTACTTAATACTGTCCTATGATTTCAATGTTTTTGACTGGGTTGGTATCAAACAGCAAAGCTACTTTAATTGTTGCAGGCTAATACTAACAGAAGCAGAGTACCCTGAAAATTACATTACAGCATCCGGAATAAATGGAGGTTATGAAGCAGTTCAAGTAGAGGAAAGTAGCGTAAGAATATTAGCATGGGACAGGACATTAACAGTACTCTGAATTGAAACACTATATTATCTATATCATATTCACACTAGCAAGTGGCAATTTAGTTTCAGTATTCCTTTGTCTGTCACATTAATATTGTTAGGTTAAATTTTGCTAGTTTGTAACATTATTATCTTATAAATCTGTTTGTATTTTACAGTTATGTATGAGTAGATGCATAGTAAGTTAAGATCAGGTTTTATGTTGTACATATTTAAGATTATAAAATGTAATATGTCAACACAGGGGGTTTCATTTCTGTTTAAAACAGTTCTACGTATTACTCTTGATTGAAAAACACGTTTTCAGAATTCCAAAATGCACTTCAGGGTCTCTAAACACAATGAAATCAGTATTTTTGGAAGTTTACAGACTTTACCAATTTCCCAAGGGAAGTCCAAGATTCCCAAAAGATGAGAAATCAGTTTTGGAATAAGTAATTTGAAAATTTGGTACTTACTGGGAAAGCACCATCTCCTAATCTCTTAAGGTTCAAGGGAGGATGCTATCATTGAATTTTTCATGATTTGGTGAAAAGTTCATGATCAACTTCTGTTAAAGGTTTCACTGCCTTCAGCTAAACACGTATCCTCTGTTCAACTAAGCGAAGCACTTCATTTTCTGCTTATTTTCATTCTGGACTTCCCATTTATTATCTACCTTGTTAGACAAATACCATTCTACCCTTCAAGAGGTTAAGAAATTAGAAGCTTACAATATCGTAGGTACAGATAAACCTTTTTTAGTTTTATTTATTTAAATAATGTTTTGTTATCAATATATTTCCTACTGATACCCACCACTTGAGCAGAGAACCTATTTGACCAATCTTTGATTCAAAACTGCTACCCTTAATAAATCACGTATCAAACTGTATCAACCATCACACGGAGTTTATTTAATGGGCTTGGTGCTTTTTAATAGGAAACCTAGCTCCACTTTTCTTCATTTCCTAACAGGCATTACTGGAATTCCAATGTCATCTATGCATCACTGCCTCCAAATGAAGAGTATACTTCTATCCTTCTTGTAAGAAAATTCTCAAAGAACAGGATTACTACTTAATTATAAGGCATAAAAGATTCAGTATCTAACTATGAAACCATTACTATGCTTTGCAAGTTCAAAGAGGAATGTATTTTGAAAAGAGGCTATCAACGTTTTATGAAAATTTATCCTCATACCAAAGGGAATGGCTTTTTTAAACTTAATATCTGTAAATTAAACTTTTAAGAATTTTGAACATGCACTTCACGAAATTAAAAAAAAAATGTTAAAAAAATTCAGGGAATCTGGTCTTACTCAAATCTATTACATTAAATAGTCAAGGGGCAAAGTGTCATAAAACAAACTTAATGTTGACTGTAACTACCTTCTTTTGTCCCTGCCTTGCAATATAAAGGGAATAAGAGGTGTTAATTAAATTTTCCTGTTATTTGCATAAGTGATATGAATGTATTTTTAAAATTGTAGTTGAAGACATTTGTAGTTCTTGGATTAAAGAGTTGTAGTTCTTGGATTAAAGAGACTAGATACTGCCAAAATTAATAGTATTTAGTGGTAGAGTTTCTTTTTTTTTAATTTCCCTTTTGTCTATTTAATAATTAAATGCAACCAATCTCAAAACTGTACTTATTCCATTTCTTACACTGCTGCTTATCCCTTCTACTTGACTCTCTCCTGTAATCTCTCCTATAAACCAGACTCTAATTTTTTGAAAATCCCACAAAATTCCCAAATTCAAAAATTCTTCCCTGCCACTCTACTCCCCAGTAAGTTTCCCACTCTCAAATTTTTTTGTATATAACCTGACATTTTATTTTTTTCCCCAAAATGCCTTTATTTCTTACATGAATGTTGTATCTTTCCTGTTGCCCTACCACAAAACCTAGAAAAAAAGAACGCTGTGAATAACTATTTATTGGTACAATGGAACTTATATTTTAGAATTTAAAATGCTCCCTACACCTACACTCTCACTGCTCCCAACACTTATTAGTTAAACCTTATGATATACTTGATTAGAGGTATTTTCATTTATAGTTAAGAAGTATAGTAATGAGGAAATATTTTTCAAAACTAGTTTTTGAGTAACAAAGTACAATAAGTCATACATAAGTACAGATTAGCATAGACATTCCAATCACCTGCTAAATGTTTCACATAATTTATTATCACTTCACATTCAATTGTTAAGATGGCTTCTTATAAACAGGGATAACATTAAGCTAACTAATGAAAAGGGGGCAAAACCATGTCTACTTAGTATCTCTGATTATCTAGTCTATTTCCATTCAAGAAAAATGAATATTTAACTGTTATATATTTTCATTTTTCCTACAGTCATTAAAACAAAGTCTTCTTTCCTCTGAAACACTCTTTTCTTCTAGAGAACTGTTTTAATGTCTGAAGCAGAACAGTAATTAACCCTTTGAAGATGAAAAACAATGGCCTTCAAAAAGCAATTCTAAAAGATCATGGTCTCAGGACGCTTTATACTCTTAAAAATTATTCAGGACCCCAAAAAAGCCTTAGTTGGACTACCTATATTGATATTTACTACATTTGAAATTAAAACTGAGACATATAAAAAATATTAATTAGCTTAAAAATAACAATTCAATAACGTTTTAACATAAAATTTTTTTCTATTACTAATAACTACTTTACAAAACAAAATATAATTCATGAGAAGAGTGGCACTGCCTTACATTTTGCACATCTTTTTAATGTCTGGCTTAATCGGAGAAGCTGGATTCTCATATTTGTTTCTTCTTTCAATCTATTATGATATATTGTTATGATTGAAGTGAAAGAACCAAGCCTCTAAATAGAAATGGATTTTAAAAGGGGAGAAGAATCTTAATAACCTTTTCAGAGAATTACTGATAGTTTTCTTTGCTATTAAAACAAATTCTCAGGCCCTATCATACCTACTAAAACAAAAACTCTGAGCCTGGGGCCCAGCAATCTGTATTTTAACTGGCTCTCTTGATGATTCTAATATACTCAGAAGCTTGAGGACTTCTGATCTACTTTATACTGACTAATACAACTCTCAGACTCAGGTCATCGTGGAAGGGACAGTGGCAAGATGAATCACCTAAATGAATTAAAACTCATATTCAGACTAATGGTTATAGTTTCCTTGTGTTGTTCAACATCATTACCTTAAAATTTGATGCTTTTTTTTGTTCTGGGGTTACTATAAAAATAACTTTTTAATATTTTAGTTTCTGAAACTTTGAATGCTTTAAAATACATTAAAATGTAACCTCCCCCCAAATTATTCATTTCGAAGCAAAAGTGTCTACCCAGCATTAAGGAATATATCATCTGATAAAACTTACATTAAAAAATTTACTATCCTAATCTACAGTTTTACTTCAGTGACTGAATTAAGCTTTGCCATATAAAAGGTAATCCGAAAGGAAGTAGATTGATTTCCCTCCATAATCTGAAGTCAAATTTCTCTAACCAGCCTATATATATTACCTGCAAAGGCATGGCTTATTTCAGCTTCTGGGTATTTTACAGGAATGTGTGCTTTTCTTCATTTGTATCCCATACAAATCCAACACATTCTTCATGACCCAGTCTAAGTTACTCTATCTATAAAGTAATTTGCACCTCCTTAGGTAAAAAGAGTATAGCCCTTTATCATTTTTTATTACCTCTAATGAGAAGATACAACGTTCTTCTCAAACAAACTTAACAAAAAAGCAGCCTCTACAAAAATTAACATTTTCCTTATGATAGGTTTCAGTTAACATAAAGACTGACTTCCTGACACTAAATATTTAAGAAACTTTCAAAAGATCAGATTTTAAATAATGTTAAAAAGAAAATTATTCACATGAAGACAAGTTTTCATTATTTAAACATCTAAAGTAAGGATCAATAAAGACTAAAAAAGTACTTATGGATAAAAAGGGAAGGTCTTATGTGCTTGGCTCTCTTTTGCATATATCAACTGAGAAATACAAATCAAACTGGTAAATAATAGTATATCCACAATCTATAGTAAAACTACGCTTTGACAGGAAACAGATTTTTCTGAAACCCTAAGGATAGATTAAAATGACATGAGAAAACCTAGTTCATTTACTTATTTTCAAAGCATTTACTAGGTGCCTACTATACACAGAGCTTTTTATACTCCTTTCTCTCATGTTCCAGAGAGTAAACAAGCACATATACTACTAAAATAATGAGCCACTCAAAAGAGATTTTAGAGGGCAGTAACTTACAGGAGTTTGGATTTTAGGGTGGAAAAAGTTTTTGAGATATATTATTTTCTTATCTCTAAAATTATGATTACAAATAACAGCTATATAAGCTAAATAAGGAAGGCATTCTTATTTCCTGGTGGTGAAATAAACAAACAAAACCATAATAGTTAGCCCACAAGGAATGTTTACTATGTGCTCAGTACCATACAAAATTCTACCATATTAAATCATTCAACCCTCACACCAGGAGAGAGGTTCTATTATTATTTATGCATTGAGAAGAAAAGACTGAGACACAGATATATTATATAACTTGATCGGTCATACAATGGTGGAGGGGCAATTTAAACGCAAAGAATTTGACTTTAGAGCTTGACATATTAACTCCTATGTGAGATTGTTCCCCAGAATTAAAAAAAGGGAAGTGAATTAATTGTACATAAAATTAAAGAGTGATAAAGAAGATCAGGATAGGAGATGTATTGAAAGCACTGTGCAATTAGGATAAAAATGACTATTTTTCTTTGCTCTGAGCTTTGTGACAAAAGGCTCAAAGGGTATTACTCTGAAGTGCCACCACAGACAAAAAAGCTACCACTCCTCTCACTATATAAATGGATAAGCCCAGGTTAACAAGGCATCTTTAGGACCTACAAAAAACTTTCCATTTACTACAGATACCCAGTTCCTACTTCTCTTTTGTGAATGTTTTTCAGTTATTTACATATTAATTTTATATGTTAATTATATCATAAAGTCTGTATACCATAAACAAACAGCACGTTTTTCAGTTATACTGGTCCTTTTTTTCCCCCTCAAATTCTCAAAAGTAAAAACAAAACAAAACTTTTTCCAAAGAGTTGAGATAAACTCAAGTCTAATTTCATTTGTGTCCTGCCACAATTGAATTACCCTGAATAAACTTCTTAAAGCTTCCTCAAAGGACAACAACTCTGAAAAAAATTCACTTTTTTTCTAGTCCTGTATCACAGCTTAAATTTTGTAGTTTCTTGCCAAAATAATATATTAATGAATTAATAAGTGAAATATCATTCACCCCAAATATGCTTGTAGAAAACCATAACATTGACAAAGGAATTTCCAGACTTTTACATTGTGGTAGATACACAACGCCCTCTGCTGCACAAATTGAGGAAACTTCAACCAAGTTAAAAATATCCACAACCAATTAAAGCATGGGCAAAAAATTTCTGAGAAATCTGAAATTGAGTCTTATATTTTGCATTTTTGTACATTACCATTGTACAGATTTTGAAATTCTCTATAAGAGGTGAAACATTTTCCTCCACACATTCCTGAAGTTCTTAGTCTGACCCTTTTCTGTCTCATCTATATTTACAGGTGGAACAGTGTGTATTTAGGGTGTATCCCCAAAAGACCACAGTGAAATGAAATCTGGGTGTCTCCTTCCTCTCTGTTCCATCTCTCATACTAGGGAACTGGGCACTGACAAATCAGTAGTACTCTGATTACAATTCCAAACCAACTAAACCTGCCCAAGAAACACACACACACACACACACACACACACACACACACACCTGCCCAAGCTGGAAAATGAGAATAGAAGACAAAAGGTATTTTATTTTGAAGAATGGGAGAAATGCTATTTATCATTAATAAAAGCTCCATCAACACTGAGAGACTGAAGAGTTATATAAGAGAATCTAAAGTTCTAAGTTTTTAATACGTTATGGTCTGTGTTGAAGGCACAATGGATCCAAAATATACAATAGAAGATGCTTCATAATATTCAAGGCATTTTTAAGTACAAGCATTGAAATCTATTTCCTGCAATGAAACACCTTCAAAATTCATTTTAAATATGTAACAGTTGTCTAAACTATACAAAGTCAAATTATAACATATGTAATTAATATAACTTGAAACTGCTTTGAAATATGGACTGTTAGTAAAAAATGAGTAGACACACAAACATTTTAAAATAACTCATTATAAATTTCTAGAAGTTGAGGAATGTATTATATACTTCCATTTGTCTTGACATAATCGGTCTTTCCTTACACAATCCAATTTCATTCAAACTAAATCCAAAAATTTAAAACATTTATCCTAGTGAGGAAGATGTAAAATGCTTGTTGTATGATATAAGTGGATGAAATTATTAAAGAGCAGTTAAGAAGAAATAACTCAAAGAAATGCTGTTTTATTTTTTTATTTTTTTATTTTTTTGTGGTATGCGGGCCTCCCTCTGCTGTGGCCTTTCCCGTTGCGGAGCACAGGCTCCGGACGCGCAGGCCCAGCGGCCATGGCTCACGGGCCCAGCCGCTCTGCGGCATGTGGGATCTTCCCAGACCGGGGCGCGAACCCGGTTCCCCTGCATCGGCAGGCGGACGCGCAACCACTGCGCCACCAGGGAAGCCCCAGAAATACTGTTTTAAAAAAAAGAGAATGTGCCTCTCATCTAGCACATTTTTAGGTAAGCTTAAAACAAAATTTAGAGCACCCTCTAGTGGAAAACTGGTGACAAGAAGCTTAAAACCTGTTTTTGAAATTTTATAATTCAATTTCCATACAAGTATCTATGACCTGGGCCAAAAAAGTATATTAGGTAGACCTTTCTTTCCAAATCTTACTCTTAAAGTATCCCCATCAATACACACAGACACACACAAGACAGAGCAGTTCTCAAAGTCCAACAGAAAACGTTCTATTATTTATCAATTTCCAAAAGAAGAGACAAGTAAGATCTGTGAATATAATATTATAGATGTAATGTTACTCTATACGTTAAAGAATTCCACTGTGGTTATAAAATGATTACAATATAAAAACAAATGGAATTATTTTGGTAGTTTGATTCTTGTGGTTAAAAGATTCAACTGAAAAAGAGAGCTAGGAAAACAACACAGGAAAACTTTTTCCAAATTATAATTTTTTCCAAACACAGCATAACGTTTTATAAATATCCTTTGCTAAATTAGTAAATTTGGCAAGAACCTCCAATGCAATCTGATTATACTCCTTCAGGCTTTGGTAATTAAAGGAACTGCCTGGCGTTGATACAGACACGGTTCCCACACGCAAATTTTACCAGATAATTTTTCACACTAATAACTTAAAACTGAATATTGAAATTCCAGACTACATGAATTAACATGGTTACTATATTAATAATTAGTCAGGCTATACTCAATATATTATGTTAAATTTTTGGTATCAAAATTTGGAGGAATACTAACAAACTACATAATGTCCTTACCTGAGAGACTATTTTAAGGGTACTTTAAAATCTATTTTCTGGGCTTCCCTGGTGGCGCAGTGGTTGAGAATCCGCCTGCTGATGCAGGGGACATGGGTTCGTGCCCCGGTCCGGGAAGATCCCATATGCCGCGGAGCGGCTAGGTGCCCGTGAGCCATGGCCGCTGAGCCTGCGCGTCCGGAGCCTGTGCTCCGCAACAGGAGAGGCCCGCGTACCGCCAAACAAACAAACAAACAAAAATCTATTTTCTGTGAAGGGCTGAAGAAACTTGGATTATTTGGCATATGGAAGAAAAGGCTACACAGAAGACAGAAAAATTTATTCATTAATTCAACAATGATTTATCAAACATTTTAGCTAGGCATTGTTCAAGGTTCTGGAGGCACGGTGGCAAAGTGCAGGAACAAGGTCCCTGCTCTCATGGAACCTACATCCGGAATGGGAGAGGATGATGATTAAGAAGTCAACAAGCTCCATGAGGGCTAGGATTTCTGTCCTGTTTATTTTGGTATCCCCAGCACTTAGAACAATACCTAAAATATAGTAGGTGCTCAATAAATATTTGTTGAATTATATTAAAAAAAGATACCTCAGCTAGTGATAAGTGCTATAAAGAAAACAAAACAGAATAATAAATAGAGAGTAATGGAGAGGGGTGCGGTGGCAGGTATATAAATATTATTTGACTGGAGAGTTAGAAAAGGCTACTCTAAAAAGATGCCATTCAATCTTAGACTTAACTAAACAAAGTCTTGAAAGATCTGAGAGAAGAGCTTCCCAGGAAGAAGAAACAACAAGGGCACTTGCCCAAGACAGCAGTGATTTTACATTCAGACATTCAAAACTGTTAGTGTAGGCAAGTCACAATGGCTACAGTAAAGAGTTCAGATTTTAATCATACAGTTTGGGCAAAAGATATTGGTGGTTTCAAATGGGATTAAAGCAGTGGAAATGAAGAGGGGGTAACTTCATGATTTATTTTGGTGAGCAGTAGACACAATTTGATAATAGGTTCGATATGTAAGATGAAGCCAATAGTGCAATTAAAATGACTCCCAAGTCTGGGGCTTAAACAACTGAGTAGGTGATGTTACTATTTATTAAGATGGGGAAACCAAGTGAGGAGCAGCTTATCAGGCAGGTAGTGGAGGAAGAAAACAACTTTTATGACTAGTTGTATATTTAGGATTTCAAGTAAACAGCTAATGAAATGGATTGAAATAGAGTAAGGTTGGAAGTTGCACCGAGATGGTGTTTAAAGCCATGGGGCCGTGGGGTTATTAGGAAGAAGGAGGATGAGAATGATTATTCCACATAACTCCAAGGGGAAAAGGTAAAGAATTAAAGATAGAGGTTAATGTGAGTTCAGTTTTGTTTGATAAGAGAAAGAACATTTAAACACTCTAACTAGAGCTGTACAGTAAGAGATTGGACTGCTTGCATACATTATGGGCTTCCCACTAAAGGAGGCATTTCAAGAAGTAAGGGCTAGATGACCATCTGTAGGATTTCTACTAAAGCAGTTCTTATAAGGGATGGGAGTTTCCCTTACATGTCCTTCCAAGGTACCATATAAAGGGACTTCAATTTAAATTCACTTATGCAACTTATTTTCTTACGAAGTAGATTCCAGGGCAAAAATCACTGGCATATAAAATGTATATCTGCTACTAGCCATTATTTGTTACCTGTTTTTGTCAGCAAAAGGTTATCCAGGTGCCTGTCTCCAACTCCAAGAATATATGTAATCACACAATATCCAGCTGCAATAACAGTTCAAAAACAAAAGACAAAAGAATTGTGAAAAACACATGCAAACCAGGTTATACATACAACTGAATATAACAGCAGTTTGTGCTACTTTAATTTCAAATTGATTACTACTCTTTCTAACTTCTTACCTAAATTCTCCAATGAAATGTGTAATGTTTGACTCTATGAAGAGGTTATCACTTTAAACTCAAATTATTATTTGCAACAGAAAAAATATCCTGTAGAATTCTGTCAAATTGTAAAAGTCACTTTAATCAAAAGTTAAATGAGGTTTCAGAAACCTTAATTATGACATGTCTATCGTTTCTCATTTCAAATTAGATATATGTTAAGAATGACAGGGAAAAAAAAAGTGCCTGCAGAAACACACATAATGAAGTCAACCATCCCACAACCATCTTATCTACACTATAACAAAAGTAAGTGTAGAATTAAAAAAAAAATCTTTAGAGAAACGATCTTGAAGTGCTAGCAGATAGAAAAACAAATGAATTCATGTGAGTGGTAAAGGCATGTATGAAGTTCACAGCATAATCCTCTAAATTAAGAAAAGTTACATGAGCAGGACCGGGGCAGAGTCACTGTCTCTACCTTTATTCTCTTTTTCTTTCTCTTCTAAAGTCTGGAAACCTGGCACATGATGAAAGTGCTCAAAAAATTTAAGCAAATAACACCTGTTTGAAGCTGTTTTTTTTCTGTTCTGTTTCTCGCATTAGTAACTTAAGAACAAATGCAACTTGCAAACACACATATGACTATGCCAGTATTTACAAACACATGTTTATCTCAGACACTATGTAGAAAAAAGATCGGACCACCTGTTAATGACCAAATTAATCCTGTCTAAATTTGATTAATATTAAAGTTCATTTGATTTAGGTTCTGAAGGCCATTCTGGAAGTCCAAAAGTGACTTAAGCAATGACATCCATCATCAGATTAATCTTCAATTATAATTATAAACACAGTTACAACTTATTGAAGGCTAGGTTCTTAGCTAGGCACATTACATTCATCATATCTCACCCTTTTAATGATGTCAGTTAAGTATTATAACCATCCTTCAAATGAAAAAACCTAAGGCTCCAGAAGTTAACAGGATTGTCCAAGGTCACTGGGCTAGGGTTTAAACCTAAGTTAGACTCTAACATCATTGCTTATGCCACTTTTGCACTGTACTCTGTGTAATTCCTCCTTCCCAAAGTGGCTATTTTGATGGATGCAACATTCAACAAGATATTTAAGCTCAAATATATTTGTTTAGAATAACTCACCATACCCTAATTCTAGATAAAATTATATATTATATATATTTCAAAATATATCCATATGTAGAGAATGAATGAAAGATAGCATACTATCATTCAAAAAAATGCTTCTAATCATATTACTGGTCTACTAATAATTTTCACTTAACTGTAACAAATCAGTTACAGTTGACTAAACAAATCAGTTATTCTCAAAATATAGTCTGTAGTGTGACAAGGATGACTAGTTTGCCAAGAACACAATATCCTATGTACACTTCTTCCTTAAAACAAGACCAAACTAAGATCTCTGGGGCAAGACTGTACCTACATAAAAGACTACATTTCCCAGCCTCATTTGAAGTTAGGCCTGTCCAGTAAGACGTAGGCAAATGTACTTCTGTGGTGAGCATTTTTATAGAGGGAGCTGACCAAGAGAATCAGAGACCTTGGTTGACATTAACATCCCTAAAGAGTTAAAACAACAACAGTAATGGCTTACATCTGGGCTTCTTACAAAAAAGAAAATAACTGTTCCGTGTGTAAACCACCATAGTTAGATTATGTTAACTGATGCTGAATGAAACTGGTAGTTGGGCCACTGGGGGACTTGAGGGTCATTTACATAAAGGATGAGCAAATACAGCTTGATGGCCCAAATTGATCCCCCTCTGTTTTTATATTTTATAAAGAAAGTTTATTTGAACAGAGCCACGCCCATTTATTTCAATATTTCTTAAGCACTATAATGGCCTGGTTGAATGGTTGCAACAGAGACCACCTGGCCTGAAATGTATAAATATATTTACTATCTGAAAGGCTTTAGGGAAAAATTGACTGACATTTGACCTACGGCATTGCTACTCAAAATGTGATACACAGAATGGCAATTTCACTACCATCTAGAATCTTGTTAAAAATACAAACTCTTAAGCCTTATTTCATTCCTATTGCATCAGAATCTCCAGGGGCAGTGTCCAGGGAGTGATTGTTATATATATCAAAGTTTGAAAAGCCCTCTCTAGTGTTCTAATGCACCTAAGAATCCCCTGGAAATCCTGTATGCAGATTCCGATCCAAACAGCAGGGGAAATGCCTGAGAGTCTAATACAAACAAGTGCCCAGGTGCAGCTAATGCTGTTGGATTATACTTGGAGTAGCACTGCTCTAAAACTGCTGCAAAATATGCTGTTCCACAAATGACTAAAGGCTTTCCACTGAAAAACTAGTAAATGACTTAACTGAAGGATATTAAATCTGTTATTGGTAAAGAGAACTGAGAACACTTTAGAACTTAGCACACTGAGTTCTCTAATAAGGGATTCACTTAGAAATCTGCTTGCCACTTGTCAAGGATACAAAACTACTGATAATATGCATATGAAGATAGCTCCCGCCATTTTCACGAAGAACATCATTGTGTTATCAGTGCATCTGAGTTGTTACATGGTACTAGTTACCTTATTAATTATAAATTACAATTAGTTTAATTTTTATCACTATTTACTCTGTTTCAAGTTGTTTAGCTATCTCTATGAAAGTAATGATTCACATACACAGCAACAGTATTTTTGACCTAAAATTTTCATGTAACTAGACATGTATGAATTATGCCTGTCTCTGCTGATAAAGCAAGATGTTTTTATAAACTACTCTTTATCATCAAATTTGGTTTTTCAGTAATATTTCTTTGTTATTACTGGATTATTTTCCAATGGAAATGGAAAATGTATGAAAAAGCCTTTGATCTTGCCTCAGTGTGTTAAGGTCATAAATATGTTGGATGATCATTTCAATAAATGTTTCCTGTCTCTTAGAATACTTCCTCTTGAAACCCAGCTCTGAGAAACACAAGCCATAGGGAAGCCTTGTATGGCTGCCTTGATTGACAAGCCTTGCTGAAAAATAGTATAAGCTGCCAGCCATGTGAGTGATCTAGCAAGCCTTTAGAAGTATATTAATTTTTTCAGATCTTAGAAAACACAGACTTAATGGAGAAAAAAATGAATGGAAGAGAAAAGGGAAAAAAGGAAAGAAGAAAGGAAGTAAAGCAGGAAGGGAAAGAGGGACAGGAGAGAGAAATACAGTGAGTAAGAAAAGGGAAACATGTTCTCTTGGAAATGTAACACATGTAATGTTCTTTAGGTTAAAATAAGAATTAAACCACAAGGAATACGAATATACATACACACATTTTATTTCAGTATTTTAAAAGTTCCTAGGAATATTATATTTTCTTTATACTTCTCAGCCAAAAACGTATCAAGTATAAATTTGGGAATAAATTATATAGTACAAAATAATCTGGAATACTACCTCATGGGAGCATTGTGAAAAATTTAAAAAATGTCATGTATAAGAGAGCAATTTATAAGCCATGAAATGATAGGAAAGTTTAAATATAGTTGTTATATGTCTAGAAAATCCTCTACTTGCTTCCCCAAGCTTGACTGCTTAAGTAGAAATATGGACATAAACATAATATTTATGTAAAACAGGAATAACATGATATATGCCATATATTATTCAGGGCTCAACTCTAGTGTCAACTCCTTTATTAACCCTCCCTTAAACAATCTAGTTATAAAAAATATATATATCTTAAGAAAATGAAAAATAATCCTCTAGAAAATAAACTTCATGAGAATAGGCATAAGTGGTTGAAACATTTGAATTAATCCCTATGGCATGCCACTACTTACTTATTTCCAGAAAGGGACCATAAGTACTAATCTAAAATACCATGAGAGGCACCTCCTAACATAGCACTGTTATCTTAACTCTAGAGATTTATCAAAAATATAATTATTCCTGACAGACTTTTCCCACAGTCTGCTTAACTGCTTACTCAAACTCAGGGAAAATCAAGGGAAAAATTACAGCTTCCAGGAAGAAATAACTTATAATTATAAAATAGTTAAGTGATTGCAAAGATGAATCTATGGATAAACCACTAGCCAGACTCTTCAAGAAAAAAAGGGAGAAGACTCAAATCAACAGAATTAGAAATGAAAAAGAGGAAGTAACAACTGACCCTGCAGAAATACAAAGAATCATGAGGGATTACTACAAGTAACTATATGCCAATAAAACTGACAACCTGGAAGAAATGGGCAAATTCTTAGCAAAGCACAACCTCCCGAGACAAAACCAGGAAGACAGAGAAAATATAAACAGACCAATAACAAAGCACTGAAATTGAAACTGTGATTAAAAATCTTCCAACAAACAAAAGCTCAGGACCAGGTGGCTTCACAGGCAAATTCTATCAAACATTTAGAGAAGAGCTAACACCTATCCTTCTCAAACTCTTCCAAAATATAGCAGAAGGAGGAACACGCCCAAACTCATTCTACGAGGCCACCATAACCCTGATACCAAAACCAAAGATGTCACAAAAAAAGAAAACTACAGACCAATATCACTGATGACCATAGATGCAAAAATCTTCAACAAAATACTAGCAAACAGAATCCAAAGGCACATTAAAAGGATCATACACCATGATCAAGTGGGGTTTATCCCAGGAATGCAAGGATTCTTCAATACATGCAAATCAATGTGATATACCATATTAACAAACTGAAGGATAAAAACCATATGATAACCTCAATAGATGCAGAAAAAGCTTTCGACAAAATTCAACACCCACATGGGATAAAAACTCTCCAGAAAGGAGGCACAGAGGGAACTTACCTCAACATAATAAAGGCCATATACGACAAACCCATAGCCAACATCGTTCTCAATGGTGAAAAACTGAAACCATTTCCTCTAAAGTCTGGAACAAGACAAGGATGCCCACTCTTACCACTAATATTCAACATAGTTTTGGAAGTTTTGGCCACAGCGATCACAGAAGAAAAAGAAATAAAAGGAATCCAAATTGGAAAAGAAGTAAAGCTGTCACTGTTTGCAGATGACATGATACTATACATAGAGAATCCTAAAGATGGTACCAGAAAACTACGAGAGCTAATCAATGAATTTGGTAAAGTAGCAGGATACAAAATTAATGCACAGAAATCTCCTGTATTCCTATACACTAATGATGAAAAATCTGAAAGAGAAATTAAGGAAACACTTCCATTTACTATTGCAACAAAAAGAATAAAATACCTAGGAATAAACCTACCTAAGGAGACAAAAGACCAGTATGCAGAAAACTATAAGACACCGATGAAAGAAATTAAAGATGATACAAACAGATGGAGAGATATATCATGTTCTTGGATTGGAAGAGTCAACATTGTGAAAAAGACTATACAACCCAAAGCAATGTACAGATTCAGTGCAAGGCTTATCAAACTACCAAAGGCATTTTTCACAGAACTAGAACAAAAAATTTCACAATTTGTATGGAAACACAAAAGATCCCGAATAGCCGAAGCAATCCAGAGAAAGAAAAACAGAGCCCAGAAATCAGGCTCCATGACTTCAGACTATACTACGAAGCTACAGTAATCAAGACAGCATGGTACTGGCACAAAAACAGAAATATAGATCAATGGAACAGGATAGAAAGCCCAGAGATAAACCCATGCGCATACGGTCACCTTATCTTTGATAAAGGAGGCAAGAATATACAATGGAGAAAAGATAGCCTCTTTAATAAGTGGTGCTGGGAAAACTGGACAGCTAGAATACTTCCTAACACCATACACAGAAATAAACTCAAAATGGATTAAAGACCTAAATGTAAGGCCAGACACTATCAAACTCTTAGAGGAAAACATA
>NC_041232.1:55592479-55622806 GCF_002837175.3 Physeter macrocephalus | reverse complement strand
AAATGCTGGAGAGGGTGTGGAGAAAAGGGAACCCTCTTGCACTGTTGGTGGGAATGTAAATTGATACAGCCACTATGGAGAACAGTATGGAGGTTCCTTAAAATACCAAAAATAGAACTACCATATGACCCAGCAATCCCACTATGGGCATACACCCTGAGAAAACCATCATTCAAAATGAGTCCTGTACCGCAATGTTCATTGTAGCACTATTTACAATAGCCAGGACATGCAAGCAACCTAGGTGTCCACTGACAGATGAATGGATAAAGAAGATGGGACACATATATACAATGGAATATTACTCAACCATAAAAAGAAATGAAATTGAATTATTTGTAGTGAGGTGGATGGACCTAGAGTCTGTCATACAGAGTGAAGTAAGTCAGAAAGAGAAAAACAAATACCATATGCTAACACATATATATGGAAACAACAACAACAAAAAGGTTCTAATGAACCTAGGGGCAGGACAGGAAGAAAGATGCAGATGTAGAGAATGGACTTGAGGACACAGGGAAGGGTAAGGGTAAGCTGGGATGAAGTGAGAGAGTGTTCTGGACATATATACACTGTCAAATGTAAAACAGATAGCTAGTGGGAAGCCGTGACATAGCACAGGGAGATCAGCTCGCTGCTTTGTGACCACCTAGAGAGGTGGGATAGGGAGGATGGGAGGGAGATGCAAGAGGGAAGGGATATGGGGATATATGTATACATATAGCTGATTCACTTTGTTATACAGCAGAAACTAACACAATATTGTAAAGCAATTATACTCTAATAAAGATATTAAAAAAAGATGCATCTATAAAAGAGTAAACAGAATTTACACCTTATTCCTACTATTATGTCAAAACATTAATGAACTCTTTTTTCACATTTTGTATCTTTTAATCTTCTTATAGGGCATTTAAAACTGCTATGGTTTGAATGTTTGTGTCCCTCAAAATTCACATGCTGAAATCCTAATGCCCAAGGTAGTGGTGTTAGGAGGTGGGAACTTCGGGAGGTGCTTAGCCCCCACGAATGGGATTAGCCCCTTATAAAAGATACCCCACAGAGACCCCTAGCCCCTCCCAACAGGTGTAGATACAATAACAAGTCTTTGACCAAAAGAAGGCCCTCACCTGACCAGGCTGGCATCTTATCTCAGACTTCCAGCCTCCACAACTGTGAGAAATAAATTTCTGTTATTTGTAAGTCACCCAGTCTCTGGTATTTTGTTATTGTAGCCCAAATGGACTAGAAAAAATCCTAACATGTTCTAAATGTGTATGAGTATGATAATATCAGGATAGCTTGCTTTCCTTTATTCCCACATATCAATGAAAAGTAGTAAGTTGAAAAACTTACCACAGCTTTTAACATAAGTATCCATAACTTCAGCACTGATCCCATTTGGCCCATTCTCACTTGGTGCATATTTTCTAAAAAAGTTCTGAAAAGATATTATTTACATGTTTATAAATTCAATACAATCCTTAAACAAATTAGGCATTTAAAAATTGAAAATAATGACAAAGAGGTGTCTGGTGTAAAGCAGTCAGTAATTATAAAATGTGGACTTTAGGAAGCATATTCTTCAGGAATCAGTCTTATTACTATGCTTATAGGCTAAGACAAACAAACAAACCAACAAATAAATAAAAGCCTGCTACTTCTATACCACAGGGGTAAACATTAAATAAACTTACTGCTATATCTCTATACTTAATTTATCAGTTTGTTTCACCTTTCTCCTGAATGTAAACATGAAGGGTTTTTTGGGTATCACACATTCTCCTAAAAGTGAACGTGAGTTTTTAAAATTACCTTTTAAGTATGGCCACTGAAACACTGTTACCATTAACAAACTCAATAAATTACATTCCAATTTTCAAAATAATTAAAATGCAATGCTAAGAATTTTCAGATTCAGAAGAAAGTGATAGAAAGATAAATATAAGAGATGCAGACTGAACCAAAGAATTATAGGGGCACGATAAATACACTAGAGTGTCCAAAGAGTCTGGAAACACTGGGGAAAATCGTGCATTTATTTTTTTTTTCCCCCAGATTACCAACTGGACCTATTCCTTTACATCTAGATGTTAAAGAAAAATACACAGCGTATATTATTTGAAAATACAACTAACATACTATTAAAAAAGTAAGTTTATCCTATGTTTTAAGCTTTTTGGAACACTTTGTAAGTTTGACAAAGAATCTATATCTAGAATATATAAAGAACTCCTATAAATCAATAAGGAAAAGACAAACAACCCAATATGAAAATGGGCAAAAGATATGAACAAGCACTTCACAGAAGAAATAAATGGCCTACACATATTTTTGAATACTCAATCTTTCAGGTAATCAGGGAAATGCAAACTAAATAATAATAAATACCAAAATTTAGAAGTCTGACAATACCAAGATTAGGCAAAGATGGGTAGCGATGAGAAACAGTTGTTTCCAAAAACAATTATTTTGGAAAACAATTTTTAAATATCTACTAAAGTTGAAGATGAGATAAGCTATGACTCAGCAAAATTATTTACACAGATCACACATGCAACTAAGAATCAGGACACAAACTGTCACTGGCTTTATTTTACAAAATCATAATTGCACAGAGCAACATAATAATTGATAACTTTATTAAACAATTACTTCAGTTAGAACCTGTGTTAAAGCTCTGCATACATTTCATGTCATCTTCAGAACAATTCTAGAGCTAGGTACTCTTCATCATTATCCAAATTTTACAGATATAAAAACTGAGACTTGAGGGCTTCCCTGGTGGCGCAGTGGTTGCGCGTCCGCCTGCCGATGCAGGGGAACCGGGTTCGCGCCCCGGTCTGGGAAGATCCCACATGCCGCGGAGCGGCTGGGCCCGTGAGCCATGGCCGCTGAGCCTGCGCGTCCGGAGCCTGTGCTCCGCAACGGGAGAGGCCACAACAGAGGGAGGCCCGCATACCACAAAAAAAAAAAAACAAAAAAAACTGAGACTTGAAGGGTATGTTAGGCGGTCCCCTAGACCTCTGACAGGTTTGATTTGTTAGGTGGGGTCACAGATTCAACTTACAGTTGTACCACAAGCAGTGTGTATTACAGCAAAAGTATACACAACAGGATCAGCGTGGGAAAAATACACAGGCAAAGCCTGTGAATTCCATGAGCAATCCTCCTTGCTGTCTTCTGTGAAGGCATACATACACTGAGCATACTTACTGGGTGTTGGTCATACAGGCACCCTCTACAGTCTATTTAGTTCAGTAACTATCAAAATTCTAGAAGGAAAGCAGGTTGTTTGCTATAAATCATATTATTTGTACAAACAGTCTAGGTATGTGAACCACCCTTACCAGTTAAAAGCTAAGTTCTCACTGAAAGCCAAATACCAGCTAAAGGCTAACCTGCTTGCAAGGTTACTCAAAATATAGCTAAAAAGCTGCAGAGCCAAACTTCAAACTCAGGCAGTTTAATGTTCTGAGCGTGAGCTTTTAACCACTGAACATGACTGTACCCCAAACCAAACAACAGAATCAACCACCTGTTTTGCCAACAAATCAGAGCAACGCTTTCTTGCAAATCTAAACTCCATACTGAATTACTGAGACACTCTAAACTGAGAAACACAAAAACACACTATAGCAAATATCCTCTCTCAAGCCTTTCACTGTATTATTTTTCATCTCAGGCATATCAATTTTTCTGTGTGAATTATATACATTTTTCTTTGGAAAAAGAAAAATTATATTTAAAAATTAACAAAATAAACTATTAAGATGTAATAAGAATTCTGCATTAAACACTAATTCACATATTTAAAATGTAAGCAAAGAAATCCAAAGATATACATGGCTTAGTCCCAGAAACAACTTGGCTTTTCTCATATTAAAGGAGAGAAATGACTATGGAGGTGGGGATAAGGGTCTTAAAAAAATAACTGTGCAAAACATGTACGAGCAAAAATATCACTGTAGCACTGTTCTGACAAACAACAAAAACCGGAAATAATCAGAATGTTCACTGATGGCTAAATAAATTATAATATTTCCATACTTTGAAATATAATGCAACCATAAACTTTAACAAATTTAAAATTTGTTTGCCAATTAATTCCTGATCTCCTATTATGTGTTAGGCCCATTTTAAGGAACTGAACATCTATCATGGAAGCATTTCCAACTGTTAGCATTATTTACTTCTCAGAAAAGGAAAACAGCTTTAGGGAAGACGGGTGATAAAAAGAGACTGTCATTTCTAACTTTATATACTTTTTATAAAGATTGAAATTTTTATAATAAGAATATGTTCATGAAATTTATAAATCTTTAAAATAGATACTGTACCTGAATGCTTCCTTCTGTATCAAGAACTTCAGCAACAGGAACTGACTGGATAAACTGCATGAAGCCTACACAGAAACAGATGCACTGTATTAAGTATAGCTATTGGTGAAGCCATAAAAATAAAGATTCTGCTAAGAATAGTCTTCATTTGAAAATGTATACACTACAAACCTAATAGCTTAAAGAGGTCTATAAACATTGTATTTAGTATACACTGGCGTTTACATCATAGGAACTACAAGGAAACTTTAAAAAAAAAATTAAGCTGACAATCTGTATGCTTCTCTAGGCCAATTTCTATTATCACACACAAGGAACACAAAGTAATAGGCTAGGCTTCTTAAATCTGGCATAAACATTTCTTTCTATAGTATTATAACATATGTCAATTAAAATTATTCTGAATTTAAAATCATTTTAAGAAATCTGGAATTGTGGAATATCAATCATCTAACCCTAAAATTATAGTATATTCATTGGCTTTCTTTGTATAATACTCCATCTTCTGCCATTCCCTGGAAATGATATGAGAGGGAAGTATAAATCCCTTAAACTACCAAAAAGAAGGGAAAGAAGATAGTATACAGGAGAACAAGGAGAAAAAGTAAGTCTGGTAAGTCTAGGGACAACAAAAGAAGTATAAAACTACAAATCTGTGAAAAAAATCAAAGTTGAATGATGGAAACTATTTCAGGATCATAAACAACCATGATCTGGTTTTGGTAAGCCTTACATTATAATTATTCACATGCAAATTAGGAGACTGTATATTTCTTTAGAGTAAGAAATGTATCATTTATTCTTATATCATAAATACTGAACAGTCTGCATTAATGCACTTAACAGACGTTTATAGTTTTTCTACTATGTAGCAAGAACTTCACCAGGTAAGCAAAAATAGAGCCTTGACCCTGCTTTCAAAGATCTTACAAGCTTGCAAGTTTTATTGGGATAAAAACTATGAACGAAAGAGAATAGCATAGGGAGACCTATATTACAACAGGGATCAGAGGACATCTGACATCTGAACCATGTTTTGAAGGATAATAAAGATTAATTAGTAAAGCGGAAAGGATATTAAAGACAATGATCATATAAGACTGAAAAGAGCATGGTACATTTGAGAAAATGGAAGGTGGCTGATGTGGCTAAAGCCTAAGAAGCAAGGGGGAGAGTGGCAAAAAAGAGGTGACAGAGATAGGTGCAGAAGTATATCATACCATGCAAGAACTTGTAAACTAAGCTAAGGCTTTTGTCTTTGTCCCAAGAGCAAATGAAAGCTAAATAAATCAATTTATGTAGGATGGTAAAATATTTGCACTTTTAACAAGATCATTCTGAGAGAAAAATGAGAATAGGAATTAAACCATCAAAAGGATTTGGGAGTGGCCCGGAGAAGGGCAGAAAGCCTTAAATAAAACAGGTACTTGTTTCTTCAATGTACCTAAGGGTAAGAAGCTCTAAGAGTAACAAGATTATAAAATTTACAATAGGCATTAGGCAAGTATTCCTAGGGAATCTTCTGCCAAACGTCCAGAGGTTTCTCAATATCAAAAAGACTTAGATATATATTTTTTAAAAATTAGTGGATAAGGCAACATCATCTGCTGAGTGGCTTGTATAAGCAGGGCACAGCCTCTCTGGGTTTTAGTAACTCTCAGTAATGATTCCAGATACAGATCACCATGGAAGAAAACTACTGTAGTTTGTAGCTACTGAAAGTTTTGAATGCAAAGAAATATATCAGAAAGGTGCTAATTTTTCTTCCAAATATGTTGTTTAATGATTCCAAGAGGTATAAAAGGAAGGAACAGAAGGAAGAAAGGGAGGGACAGAGGGAGGGAGGCAGGGAGAGAGGGAAGGTAGGCTGGCAGTCAGGAAGGCCCAAGTGGTCTTCAGTGTTACAAATGAGTTCAATCTCTAACATTCTTAACAATTTTCAATTAAAAAAGGAAAAGTATACTCATTGGACACTGAAATAAATAATCATGTTATAAAATAAACTTACCATGTTTTGTACTAGTGGCTAATACTTTATAGGGCGTCAACTTCAAATCCAGATTTTCTTTTCGTAGCAGCTTAAGATCAAAAGTTATATTAACCAAATGAAAAGAATGTTATAAAATAATTTTGCACGCAAGTACTATAGCAGTTTAATACACAGAGATTTAGAAGGTCAACCTAAATTAAGGCTTAATTAAATCAATTAGTTAATTTAACTTTGATCATCAAAATAAATGTATTAAGCAGTTTACATGGTGGTAAGTCAAATTTTTTATCTTTTTCTAAATCACTGTCAGTTTTCGATGAACAGAAGAATTCCTCCTAAGGATTTATGCAGGCCTTACTGGTCACAAAGTATTTTAGAACTCAGAAAAAGGAAATGAGGACAAATATTTTCCTTTATAAGCCAGGGACAGAAACAGGATTTTAAAAAGAAGAAGATTTAATTGACTAAGAGGAAGAAAATTACTAAATTTAACACTGAAAGAACTTAACTGGGAAAAAAGTTTTTATAAAAAGGAACACATGCAGTTTCATTTTATACTAATCATAAGAGCCATCCTGCAATGTACAAAAACAACTAAATTTGCTCAAGATCAAGTGGAGATTGTTCAGCTTTCTAGGACTGCATCTGAATGTTACAAACAATTCTGTCCATGCATAGCATATCCACTAAATCATCGATTTCTAAAATGAAAAAATGTTCCCTACCAACATAAGGTTATGTTCACCTTGTCCATGAGTGAAATGATTTGGAGAATAAGTTGATCTTGGCGTAAATCATCCCCATGCTTAAATATAACTGGATATTTGCCTCCATCTTCTGTCTTAAAGAATAACTGTGCAGGCATAAGGGCACTCTGGAAATAAAAATATTATTTTCAAATTATATAAGATGGAAATGTGGGGAAATTTATAATAATCTAAAGAAAAGAAATGAGTCTAATAAAGAAAACAAATAATAATAACCTTAATTTCTACAGGCCATGAGAAATAATAGCACAAAAAGTATCAGAGGGATGAACAGACGTGTGACAAAGCAAATACAGTAAAATGTTAATAACAGGATAGAAGTCGTGGGTATACAGTTGTTTACTGTGAAAGTCTTTCAACTTTGCTGTATGTTTGAAAACATATGTATGTTCGTATAAAATGTTGGGGGAAAAGGCAACAAAAATGCTTCAAAGAATATATGTTTAGAACCTACAACCTCTAGTGGACTGAAACTCCAAACTTTAAATTATCTTCAATTTGTAGTACCCTTTTATTACCTCAGGCAAAAATATATTTTATAAATTACCTTGTACCCTAGCTCACAAAAGCTCAAGAAGAACTGGACGTGATCTTCCTAAAGATAAATGATAAGCAAGAGGTTCTTTGTTGTAATTTCCCTTTTCAGATTCGGATCTGATTCTGAAATTTAGATTTCATCTGAAATCTAATGCAAGCAGCTGACAATCTCAGGATAACTAAGCACTAATCCCCGTGCCTTAAGGGGTTCACTCCCCATGGAGATCTAGCTTTCATTCTTAAGCTAAGGTCTACAAAATACTGTTTAAAAATACTGAAAACTAGGTGCATAACCTTTTCAGCTCTAAGGAGTTCATAAAAAGACAACAGGAATTCATGGATTCCCCTACAACTCTGTGCATACATTTCAGTATATGTACAAGCATATGGGTAACACATTCTAAAGTATCCAATCCATCACTTTCATTGGACTCTTAAAGGCATTCATGACTCAAAAATGGTTAAGAATTATAATGCTAGAGTTATGTAGTAAACGCCCTAGAACCATTAATTGTAAACTGCAATTCAGAATTTTTAAGAATGTCCACATATTTAATAAGGGCTGGAAGAAAAAAAGCAGGACTGAATATTAGGATTAAAAAGATGTCCCATGATATTTTACTGACCATCTACTTTGCATATATAAGACATAATTATAAAATTATATTATTAAGGGAAAAATGGATCCAGAATACACCTAACAATAATGATAGATTCTTATGCCCCACTCTTACAACTCCTGCTCTATGTCTTAGATATTCTTTTTCACCCTGTTTGCAAAAAAATAATAAAACTCCTTTTTTGATTCACTGGTTTTGATTAGTCCTAAAGGAATGAGAATATTAGAAGCAGGTCTTATTTGGGAGTTCTAGCATGAACTAAGAAATACTTGCATTTTCTCTCCTCTACCAGCATTTTTCAAATTGCAGGATATAATTCAATAATGAGTTTTAAAACCAATTCAATAGGTTGCAAACAACATTTAAAAATTAATGCAATAGAATAGTTTTTAAAAGAATAGAAACTATTAGAGTCCGTAATATGCAGTAAGGTTAAGTACTGCTTTATGAAACTTACGTTGCAGTTGTGTGAGCTGGGCTGCCATGGGCTGCCTTTAAAACACACCCTTAAAAAAATCAACTATTTTTTACTGTAATCACACCCCTTTTCATATACACAAGTTGTTGATCTATGAGCCCTTTCTTATCTGATACAAAGTAATATCCCAATGCAACTTATGCCCTTCCACCCTTAGAATCAGAAGACTTAAAACATCATGCCTCAGAGAGACCTTTCAATATGATGCCCAGCAGATAATGATGCTTCTTCACAAGCAATGATGCCCAGCCCTTTGACCTGCTTAGAGAAGGCAGCTGCTACCAGTTCTTTCTAACTATCCAGGTGGTGGCCAGCCAAAAGAAAGTCTGGCATGCTATTAAGGACTAAAGAGAATTACTACACTTGAAAATACAAGAAAAAATTTAAGTCATAGGTTAACTGGAACTCATATCTAACCAAGGGAACTTATAATGTCTAAGTTTGCAATTTAACTTTTATTTTTTTCTTAAAAAAAAAAGCTTACATGAGAAAAAGCAGGTGATTAATAAATAGTTCAAAAATTAAAGATTAAAAAATCCAGAGATATAAAAATATTTTATACAATTCACAAAAAAATGTCTACTGATAATACAAAAAGATCTTAAAACAAAACACACTGATAAATAAAAGGTATCTTTTTTCAAAGGTAGTGTCTAAAGATCCACCACAATTACCTTAAATAATGTAGCTGTTTCTGGGATTATTCCTCTAATTTTCACCTGGGGTTCTAAAGGCAATGGGATAAGTTCCACATCTGACAAGTTCATCTTTTCGTTGTCTCCAAGCAATGCCTGTAGTCTCTCATTCTAGGAGAACAAGTTAGAAAGTACTAATTAGGTTAAAATGAAAAAGGGGTTTTTAAAGCATGGTAAAGACATAAAGACTGATTCTATTAACTTTAAAATATTTGCAAAGCACCATAAAAGTATATGCGAAGTAATACAACACAAAGGAGAGAGTATGTGTGAGAGCGAAGCACTTATAATCCACCTGACAAAAGCAGCAGCATGCTTTAAAAGGAGCAATCCCTTGACCTATGAAAAGCTGGACTTTCATAAGGTTAGGGAATATGTTTCTCTTGCTGCAACTGAGAATCAGGAATATACTCAAGCTGGACTTAAAGATGTAATTTCTATTTTCAAAGGATCTGTGAAGTCATAAGGAGAAACTAATTTCATTTGAAGCTTAATTTCTAATGACCAAATATTCAGCAAGAATTTCATTAGCTGTTCCACTGCATGTTTTGGGTTTAGAAAGTAAACTCAATTTACTTGGAGGAACTTGGACCCTACCTTTTACTGTTATTGACTCTGTCTGATGGAACTTTTCCCAAGATATCACCATTTATTTATTTTCTTTAGCTCACATGCATACTGCATTGAGCCAAGATTTCAGAAATTGAGAAATTCAAGCCATAATGAAACAGCTTTGTCATTTAGCAGCATGTATAGTGTTTAGACCAAGCCCATCTATTCAATTTCAAAATAACAATCTATTTCCTTTGAAAGCTGTGAGAGTATTGCATTCTTTAAACAGGTGAGCTTGTTCTTAAAGGGAGAAAACTTGACCTAATACACTGGGCTTCTTCCTATTTCTCAAACATGTCACACATGATCCCATATCAGGGCCTTTGTGCTTGCAGCTCCTCTGGCTGGAATAGTCTTCTCTAGATATTCAGTGGCTTGCTCCCCTACTTGCTTCAGGTTTCTGTCCAAATGTCAACTCTCAGTGAGGCCTTCCTGACCATTCCATTGAGAAGTGAAAAGCTGCCTTAATACTCGAACCCAGCACTTCCTATTCCCCTTTCCAGCTTTTTCTCCAAAGCACGTGATGCTGTCTAGCATAAAATATATTTTATTATTTTGTTAACTTTCTCCTCCAACAGGAATGTAAGGTCCTTACATTCTAAAGGTAGGGATTTTTATATTCACCTCTGTAGCCTCAGAACCTAGAAAAGTGCTTGGCACACAGTAGGCATGTGATACATTTTTATAGAATAAATATTATAACATAAAGAATCACAAAGTGAAAAGAGACTACTTAACATTCAAAATGAAAACTTTACTTGTTTTTTAAAAGTGTGGAATCAATGCATTTTTATTAGAACTCAAATATCTACATTCAAAGACCTCAATCAAGAGAATTTTTCCTAAATGAGATCAGCAAAGGAAAGAAGGTGGCAACAATATTATTATTTGCTTTACCATCTGACACCTAACTCATGGATCCCCTGGCCACACATTTAATGTCGTTGCACTCACCAAGGCAACTCTCTCCCAACTTCTTTATGAGGGATGGAAAAGTACTATTACATATGATTGCAAATTATTAGCTGTAGTCATTTCATTATTCCTAGTAATAACACAAATAATGGTGGTAGAGAGTCATCTTGGCATTTCACTAAAACTTGAGGGCTTGTTTCTAGTAAAACTAAGTAAATAAAACTATGTTTGTCTTTTATCACATCATGAAAAAATGTCTGAAAAGAGTTTTAGCCAATGTTGACACTATATTTGGGACTGTCTGACTTAAAATATAGGAAAAACAATATGTGTTTTGCAATATGTGGCAAAAACAACATTTATTTTGGGGGACTATAAGTGCTGTTTCCAGTAGGGAGTCATCTTCCAGAACAGCAAAAACTGAGGTGTATCCAGAGGCTCATGTGTGGCGAACAAAAGAGTATGTCACGTAAGAACAAACTGCGGTTTAAATACATGCCCCAAACCGAAAGTCACAAGAACAGGCCTTCTTTCTGCTGGTGAGCACTGGGATCACACTGCTGCTCACCAGGGCACCTCTGGAGAGAAGGGCTCCAGGAGGAACAGCAGTAGGAATTTAGTTATTTAACCAGGATTTGTGATTCTTCTCAAAAACAAAGAAAATGCCGACTCAATAAACATGTGTTTCTCCTCAGCCTATTTTCTCCTCCCTAACCTTGTTAACATTATTCCTTGCACACATCTAAGCCAGACCTGATCCCCTGCCTTTAAATTCCTGACTCAATTTTTCACCTTTTAGTCTCTCCGCCTTCCTCTCACAATTCTGAAGAACAGTAAAATGTGTTGTGGTGTTTTACAAAGGTCACTAAGAAAGATTTTCCAGTGATGGGATTAGGTAAAGAGAAGATATCAGATGAATCCTTCATATCATTTGGGCAAAAGATCAGGAAAAATAACATCTGAAGAACAGATGCTCATCTATTATCATCAAGTAGAAACCTCACCCCGTTGAGAGCAAAATCAATGAACTGGCCATGAGAACACATTGCCAGTCACTATCACTAGTTCTGCAACCTTGGGTGAGTTACTCTGGACCTTCTTTTTCTCAGAAAAATTCTAGCCTAAATAATCTCTAGAGGTTCTTTCCATGTCAAATAAATTGTATTCTAAGATTCTAAGATTCTAAAATGAGAGCCAGAAAGGCACTTTAGATAAAAATATGGACTCAGAATGTCTGGGTACAAATCCTAACTTCAACACTTACTACCTGAGGACATCTGGCAAATTACTTAACCTCTTACTACCTACTTTTCCTTACAATTGGGATAATAATAGTACCTAACTTATAGGGTTGTTGTGTGGATAAAATCAATGTATATAAACTCATAAAATAGGGTCCCATACATAATCTGTACTTCTAACCACTCCTATTACTATAACAGGCCTACTTCATTTAATTGCACTTCACTTTAGTGCACTATGCAGACACTGATTGCATTATTTACAAATTGAAGGTCTATGGCAACCCTGTGTCAAGCAAGACTATTGGTGCCAATTTTCCAACAGCACTTGCTCACCTTGTGTCTCTACGTCACATTTTGGTAATTTTCACAATATTTCAAACTTTCTCACTATTATTATACTTGTTATGATGATCTGTGGTCAGTGATCTTTGATGCTACTATTGTAATTGATTTGGGGCATCATGAACCAAGCCCCTATAAAACGGAGAACCTAATCGATAAAACGTTACGTGCGTTTTGACTGCCGCATCGACCAGCTGTTCTCCCTCCCTCTTCTTCCCCTATTCCCTGAGACACAATGTTGAAATTAGGTCAATTTACAACCCTACAATGGCTTTTATGTGTTCAAGTAAAAGGAAGAGTCACACGTCTCTCACTTTAAATCAAAAGCTAGAAATAATTAAGCTAGTGAGGAAGGCATGTTGAAAGCCTAGACAGGCCAAAAGCTAGGCCTCTTATGCCAAACAGCCAAATTGTGAATGCAAAGGAAAAATTCTTGAAAGAAATTAAACTACTATGAACACATGGATGATAAGAAAGCAAAACAGCCTTATTGCTGATCTGGAGACAGTTTTAGTGGTCTGGATAGAAGATCAAACCGGCCACAACATTCCCTTAAGCCAAAGCCTAATCCAGAGCAAGCCCTAACTCTCTTCAATTCTGTGAAGGCTGAAAGAGGTGAGAAAGCTGCAGAAGAAAAGTTTGAAGCTAGCAGAGCTTGGTTCATGAGGTTTAAGGAAAGAAGCCATCTCTACAGCATCAAAGTGCAAGGTGAAGCAGCAAGTGCTGATGTAAAAGCTGCAGCAAGTTATCCAGAAGATCTAGCTAAGATAATTAACAAAACTGGTAGATGACACAGCCTTATATTGGAAGAAGATGCCATCTAGGACTTTCACAGCTAGAGAGGAGAAGTCAATGCCTTGCTTCAAGGCTTCAAAGGACAGGCTGACTCTCTGGTCAGGGGCTAATGCAGGTGGCAACTTGAAGTTTAAGTCAACGCTTATTTACCATTCCAAAAATCCTAAGGCCCTTAAGAATTATGCTAAATCGACTGCCTGCTCTATTAATGAAGAACAAAGCCTGGATGACATCACATCTGTTTACAATACGGTTTACTGAATATTTTAAGCCCACTGTTGAGATCTACTGGTCAGAAAAAAAAAGATTCCTTTCAAAATATGACTGCTCATTGACAATGCACCTGGTCACCCAAGAGTTCTGGTGAAGATGTACAGTGAGTTAATGTTTTTTATGCCTGCTAACATAATATCCATTCTGCAGCCCATGGATCAAAGTCTAATTTTGACTTTCAAGTCTCAGTACTTAAAAAATACTATCATAAGGCTGTGAGTGTTGGTGATTCCTGATGGATCTGGCCAAAGTAAATTGGCGATGTTCTGGAAAGGATTCACCATTCTAGATGCCATTAAGAATAACTGTGGTTCATAGGAAGAGGTCAAAATATCAACATTAACAGGAGTTTGGAAGAAGTTGATTCCAACTCTTAGGATGACTTTGGGACGTTCAAGACTTCTGTGGAAGAAGTAACTAGCAAGACAGCTAGACTTAGAAGGGGAGGCTGAAAATGTGACTGAATTGCTGCAAACTCGTAACTCGTGATGAAGCTAATAGATGAAAAGTTGCTTCTTAGGGATGAGCAAAGGAAAGTAGTTTCTTGAGGTGGAATCTACTTCTGGTGAAGATGCTATGAATATTGGTGAAATGACAAACAGAGGATTTAGAATATTCCATAAAGTTTGTTGATAAAGCACTGGCAGGGTTTGAGAGAACTAACTCCAATTTTGAAAGAAGTTCTACTATGGGTAAAAATGCTGCCAATGAGTGTGCATGCTACAGTGAAAACAAATTGTTAGTGAAAGGAAGAGTCAACTGACGTGGCAAAGATTAATTATCTTCATTGTTGTCTTATTCCACAAAATCGCCCCAGCCACTCCAACCTTCAGCAACCACCACCCTGATCAGTTAGCAGCCACATCATCGAGGCAAGGCCTTCCATAAGCAAAAAGATTATGATTCTCTGAAGGCTCAGATGATGGCTAGCATTTTTTAGCAATATTTTTAATTAAGGTATATACATTGCTTTCTTTAGGCATAATGCCATTGCACATTTAACAGACTACAGTATAGTCTATACTATACAGTATAGTGTAGACCTAACTTTTATATGCACTGGGAAACCAAAAAATTCGTGTGACTCACTTTATGGTAATATTTGCTGTACTGCAGTGGTCTGGAAAAGAACCCGCAATATCTCCGAGGTATGCCCGTAATTGCATGATATGAATTTCATAAAATATATCAAACAAAGAGACTGTAACAAAACTCAGTAGTTTATGATACCAAGACATTATTAGTCATAAACAGAAAGCTAAGCCCAAAGGTTTACCTTTTTCTTACGATTTCCACTTTCACGCTGAACTGCCTTCATTAGGTGCACCAGCCGATCTACAAAGGTCTGCTGTGCAGCCAGCAAAGAACGCATAACTCTGACAGACTTATCACCCTGAAGGGATTCAAAGGAAAGAAAAATTAATTCTATGTAGCATAATGATTAGGGTTTCTTCAGTAGCATGGGTGACCTTTATTCTTTTAATAGCCACAAACTTCAACACAAAGCAGTATCGAAAAAAATTAATTATCTTTATTCAGAGGTGATGATAAACCTGTTATCTTAGTTAAACACCACCAACTCTTCCACAATTGAAAATTAACTGAATCTTCAGTGAATACTGGTCTATCAAAAATTGCACTTTTTTTCCCCCACGCAACCATGTGACAAGATAGAATTCATTCACCTGAAATGTATTCAACTCACTGGTTCAATAAATATCTGGAAGCCTATAATTTCTTCAAAAATGTGCTGGGCATACAGCAGAAACAATACTACCCTCAAGGAAATAAATATATACTTAAAAAGAAAAGTTCTCAGAGAGCAATATAATATGCTTGCTTAGTAAAACAGAAGCCATAAAAACTAAATGCTATAAAGTCTCATGTAGTAATTCTCAGTTCATAAAATATTATAAAATAACATTTTCTCATTTAATCTCTCCAATTACATTGATAAAGGCAGCTTGGCAATTGTCATTCTTATTTCGAAGATGGAAATTTATGCTCAGAGACTGAAATTTCCTCACAGGATGACAAAGGTTATAAGTGACAGAACTGTGATTAGAAGAGAGGACCAACTGCTTATCTGCTAGTCAGTTAGATATAGAGAATCTCTGGCCTCTGAGAACTATACAAAAGTTTAGTCTGAAAGAGTTTAATAAGATGTGACTTAAGTTTTTAAGAAAATTTAAACGAAACATGAAACAGCAGATAAAGATGCTCTGAAGTAAAATACTACATTTCTACAGCAAATCACAGTTAATGTCGTGACAGTTTTCTTTTCATTGCCTGTGCACCTTCTGCTGGCTGAACTGTGACACTGCCTCAACAATCACAAGAATACCAGGTGAAAAATGGCTTACATACCTCTAGAAACTATAAAAGCAAAAATATAAGTTATATAGAAAGTATCTGTAATATGACCATTACCAGATTTATATAAATATACCTAGTCTTAATAAAAATAGAAAACAGAGAGTGAAATAAAAAAAGCGAAGCTTTGGGGGGGGTTTTTTGTTCCAGGTATATGTTTATTTTATTAAATCAGGGGTCAACAAACCTACTTATAAAGGGCCAAGGATTAACTACTTTAGGTCTTGTTGACTATAGAGCTTCCATACCAGATATTTATCTCCTATTGGAGTGCAAAAGTGACCACAACCAATATGAAAACAAATGAGCATGACTATGTCCCAATAAAATTTTACTTATGAACACTGAAATGTAAATTTCACATAATTTTCATATGTCACAAAGTATTATTCTTCTTGTGATTTTTTTCCAACTATTTAAAAATAAAAATGCTTAGCTCATAGGGCATACCAAAACAGGCAATAGGCCAGATATGTCCCATGCACCGTGTCTGACAACCCCTACATTAAACGGTTACCTTCAACAATGCTTGGCTGAACCGTCTCATTACATTCAAGTACATCTCATGGGTCTTTGGATCTCTCTGCTGAGTATCTTGATCTTCACATTCCACTATCACATACCTTAAAAATGTTAAGTCATTCATGTAAATGTGAAATGAAACTCAGAATCATTTTGTAAACACTTATGCCTTTCCATTAAAACAGATCCATTCACATTTGCAAAAATAATTAATGGGAGTAATGAAACACATTTTATCATCACTCTTTTTAAAGCTGAAAATTCAGGAACATATATAACCTTCTATAAAGGTAAATTAATAACAGAATGCCTTAATGTGTACAATATCCTAGATTTTCTAAAAATTTTGGCATCAAAATAAGCATTTTCTCCTAATGCTTTATGAGGTACACAGAGCATTAACATCTTCAGAAATTATATAAGCTCACAAATCTACCAAGTAAGTCATGAACAAAAATATTTTCAAAGTATATGTAATATTTTTGGTATTACATAAGGCTCTCTTATTCTGGAAAAAAAAAAACACTGAAGCTTTTCTCATTAACATACCTCTGAAAGATAAATAAAAATCTTAATTTTTCCTTTCATATCCAATTTCCCCATTTCTCAAAATTCCATATATAATCTTCAATTTTTCCATCATAAAATTGTGGTTTTAGAGAGTTAAAAAAATTTTAAATATAAATATAGTCTTAAACCTAAACTGCTTATACAATTCATATAATCATATAAATAATGACCTGGATTAGATTTTAGAGGTTGTCTAATCCAGTGTTTCCAACTGTTCTGATTGGAACAAGTCATACTAACAAATACATTTTAGATCACAACTCATTACACACAGTCCGTGTATGCACACAGATGCATAAAACTGAAAACACTTTTACAAAGCAATATTCTATGAACAATATGTTAATATTTGTTACTCTGTTCTACTTCACTTTTCTTTAAAAACAAATGCTAGACTGTGAGCCTTAAAATTGATTTCAATGGATAATGATGTGCAGTTTCAAACTTGCTTATTTTACCAATAGCGAAACTTAGAGGTGGCTGTATCTTGCCCACGGTGGCACAATTAGGTGACTGAAGACCTGAAATCAGAACCCTGGACTCTGGGGTCTTCGGCTAGAATTCTTTCTACTAAGCCTACTCTCACAGTTTGAGCTTTAAAAACCACATGAAACTTTTCAACTTCCTTAACTGATAGTATTTCACAAATCTCAAATCACAGGGCTTACTATTTTCCTTTATACTATTTCTGGAAAGAAGATAGTTAACCATCTAGAAGGTAAACTTCATGAGAGCAGAGAGCTTACCTGTCCATCTTGATACCCTCAGCACTTCCATGCCTGGTTCATAATACTCAATATATTATTGTTGAATGAATGACCCCAATCTCATGGATTTAACAAGTATCTCAATGTTGATAATTCTCAAATATGAATATATATCCCTTTTCCCACATCTAAGGCCTAACTTTGCATGTCATTAGGTGATCTGCTTTTATATTCAACTACCCTAATTTTCAAGCAGCAGATCCCCTTTTCAAGACACTGCTTGTCATTTTTAACTGAAGATGTGTAAAACTGAAGTTATCACACTAAATGAGTTATTTTTCTATCTCAGTTGAAGGCATTATCAATATTTCAGGCATTTGGGCTACAGTTTGAATCACGTGAGGTTGTAACCAAACCAGAGAACATAGGCTCTACCTAAAACTATAACTGGCGGGCTTCCCTGGTGGCGCAGTGGTTGAGAATCTGCCTGCCAATGCAGGGGACATGGGTTCGAACCCTGGTCTGGGAAGATCCCACATGCCACAGAGCAACTGGGCCCGTGAACCACACTTACTGAGCCTGCGCGTCTGGAGCCTGTGTTCCGCAACAAGAGAGGCCGCGATAGTGAGAGGCCCGTGCAACGCAATGAAGAGTGGCTCCCGCTTGCCACAACTGGAGAAAGCCCTCGCACAGAAACGAAGACCCAACACAGCCATAAATAAATAAATAATTTAAAAAAGAAAAAACTATAACTGGCACTTTGTGTTTAATTTGTGGTCTGTGCATCTAGAGCCAAACCTAGGTCACATTCCCTCACTTCAAACACCTATATTCAATTTGTCACTAGGCTCTGTTGATTTTTTTCCTATAAAATGCTTCTTGTAGTTGTGCTGTACTACTAGGAAGCCCTGTCTGGAATCAACCAGCAGATACCTCTTACCTAGCTTCTCTAACTCTAAAAACAAACCCCTTATTGATCAATACAATCATCCAAATTTTTCTTCTTTAAACTACCTTCATCATGTCCCACCTATATTAACAAAAACATCAATGGTTCCCACTTTTCTACTATTTTATAACAGTTTCTGTGGCCATAAGCTTCTGGTTCAAACTTCCACCATCTCCAATTCATGCATTCACACTCCAATCAGCTTGACTCCCCACCACCCCCATTTTGTGCTTTCACTCATGTTGCGGTACTGTCCAGAAACAGCTTCCCACCTCCACCTTTCCTTATTCTACCCATCCTTCAAATACAGGTGACACTCCCGTCTCTGCCAGGAAGTCTTTGCAAACCCTAACAACTTCTTTCTCCTCTGCCTTCCTAAAACAGGTACAGCCTCTCATACAACTTGTACTGATAATGTTACCTTGCTCATCACTGTTTCTAGCTCCCTTCAGAGGTTATAAAGAAACCGATGCCAGATTCCGTATCTTAAAAATCTTTAGTAGCCCTTGACATACACAATATAGTCTTACACAAAGAAATGTTTTAAAGGTTGATAAAAGTTAAGAGCCTTCTCCCACTGACTTCCCAGGTGATCTGGAAGTCCTCAGAGTTGTATAACCTAACAACAGAATTTTCTGTAAAGTGGTATGAGGAACTAAACCCTGACACTATATCTACCCTATGTTCCCAACGACAGTTCTAAACCAAAAATTCAAGAAAGCATTTCTGAATCTTGAAAACTGTCAACAGATTCAAACCCAGTCCATACTCTCTAACCCTTTAAAATCCTTGACTATCCCCATCACCTTAGTATATTCATTGTGCTTTCCTGCGTTTACATGGCAACTCCTTTCTAAAGGAGCAATACAGATGACCACAATATACAGGCTCCACTGCTTTGTTCAGGTCCCCTTGACTGCCTTGGCTGCAGCTACATGATAAAGGTCACATATCAAACATCTCTCAAAATCATTCAAGCCAAAGTTCTTATCTAAAGGAAAAGGCCATCTAAAATAAAAATGACAGTGTTATCTCCAAAATGAAGGACAAATTTAGATCAAGACTAGAAGACCTAGATTTGAGTCATTTCTGAATTCTCTGTTCACAGCAGTAAGGAGACTCTACAAAGCACTCTCAGGTCCTTCCTTGAAACCTGTCATCTTCAAGTAGAAATGCAGACAAAATTGCCTGGGTACCCATTGTACGATGACATCAGTGGGCTACCTGTTTCCTGGCAATTTCATTTTGTGAGGTAAATAACCTTTATTACCTTGAAAGGTCTTAAAAGTTATAGAAAAACATGTCAAGGCAGCCAAAGTTTACTTTCAATTTCAACATACTGGAATAGCTATAAAAATAAAAAACTGCAACAATTTATAGATCCTGATGCCCAACACTTTACAGACTGGAGACTATAACTCCCCTCTGAGGTTTAAAATGTTGACACTATTCATTTTAAAAGGATTGTCTGTACTACTGTAGGCCTCTAAGGATTCAACTATAGCAGGAATCCTGTTTAAATCAATGGAAAGGGAACAAATGAACAAGGAAATTCAAAATGTTCAAAAGAAAATAGCACAATCAATTAAAATTTATATTTTAATACATTTGTTATAATAGAGTAAGCTTAGACTGAGAGGCATATAAATTGTTACATGTGATTAATATTTTTATACTATTCTGTCCAGGTTCAAAGGAATAGAATGATTATTTTAAGTCAATTATTTGAAATTATTTCCCATATTTTCACCCTACAATCACAAAAGTGGTGTGTACCAAAGTCAGAAGTCCACATCAATAGCATTTTCTTCCCCATGAGTATTTCTGAATATGTAATATGCAGACTATAAATATGGGAAAAACAATTACTCCTCAGAGAATGAATAGACACAGCACATGCTATTGCATCAGTGAATCAGAGACATAGTGGGAAAACACAAATCAAATCTAAGTTTGATGGAATGCTTATAAGACTGGGAGCTAGGGCTGCACTTTGTTTATTATCTATGGAGAAAACAAAGTGCTCTTTCTGAACAGAAATTGTTGCCTCATTGGAAACTGCTCATCTAATAGGTTTCCTACTGTTCAGCTGCTTTCAGAATGGTTTGAAAACTCTTCCTACTTGAAATAAGATATCAAAGATCCTATCGCAACTAATTTCAAATTTGACAATGAAATCTGGTCTATACTCAAATCCAAAGAATACATAATTTTAAATACCACATAATCAGTATACATACATACAGCTCTTATATTAGTGACTATTCTAGACTAGAAATTCTGAGCCAGAGTAAACTTTCCATGAATATCACAAGGAAATAAAAATATCTATAAAGGAATTCTTAGTAAATGACTTTTAAAATATATAAAACCTTAATTTTAAATACCTAAGAAGCTTAAAAGTACTTACTCAAAACCTTGGCACTGTGTCCCACACATTTTTTTAAAATTTCCATTGAATTATTTACCCAGATTTTTATGAGGAAATATTTTTCCGTAACACCAGTGAATAGACATACACTTAAGAATTCAGATTAGAATATGGAGAACATTAGGAAGCAAGAGGTTACATTAAAAGGAAATAGTACCTATCTGGTAATATAATGATTTCTAAGCAAAATTTTCAAAGTAAAAATGGTGATTAACAACTAGCCAAAACATTTTGTGGATGTATTTTCAAGGACATACTGAAAGTTACGGTGACGGAAACGTGGTTTATGAATATCATATTAAATTCTAAAGTAAAAGCAAGGAACTATTTTTCCTCCCACTACTAAGGCCAACAGGAAAAAAAAAATTACAGGTACCAAAGCGGGGAAAAAAATGACTGATTTAGTTAAGATTGTTGAAAGAGATTTTTATTCAATGAGAAGAGAACCGTGAAGGCTGAAACTAAAGAAATATTTGTTATGTAAGTAATGAACATCCACGTTTATTAAAGAACCTTTGATTTATTTATCTATTTATTGGCTACAAGGGCAGTATCCAGATAAGATTATGTTTGGAGAGTGGGAAAATGAAGTTAATGATTTGACCTACAGGACAGTTCTCCAACTCAGTCTAAAACACAGAAAGCAAAACACCTCCCTATTCTTCAAAAACAATTACCTTTCAGAATGAACATCTATTAATTTGTACTGTTTAAGTTAACCGCAGTAAACTGAGCAGTAAGATTAGATCAGAGATCATTTCTACAGTCAAAAAAAGTATCAAGTTTGTCAGGAAGTTTAAAAAAATGTTCTCTCAAATGTACAGAAAACTTCAGGTAGAGCTTACCCAACTGGCTCTGCCCTTTGTTTGCTCTATAAAACTAGATAAGGCTCTCTTGTCTAGTGTTTAATCCTAGTGCCTTCTTTAATTGAACCAAAATATTTCTCATTATGGCTTAAGCTACTTGTTCTTTACACTTTAGAATTATAAGACAGATAAAGGGAGCCATGCTTCACATTAATTGTGCCTCACTAAATCAGTCAGCTTTTCTATGCCTCAGTTCCTCTCTTTCTTTCATGTAACTCACTCAGGAAACCTGCTCTCATGTAAAATAGAGATACTTACACTTGCCCTATTGAACTTCACAGAACAAATGAGAAAAGGTCACTGAAAATACTCTGTAAATGGCAAAATGTGAGATAAATGATCTAATCCTAGTTCAGGTTTTACCAAGTCCAGCTACATCATGCCTCTGCCTCAGTTTCCTCATGTATAAGTAACTTCAAATTCTAATTTTCTGTCCTTGCATGATTCCAGTGTTTTAGTAAACAATGTGAAAATACACACTCTTGAAGGACAGTGAAGTATCATACTTACACTACTTGAATAGCATAAAAGGCAAGCAGATGTCAAACTGAAAAAAACAATTATCTTACCCAGTTTTATCTTAGATCCTGGAAAGTTAGTGAAAGGAAGAGAAACTGTGGTGCTAATAAGCATTTCCATTAGCACAGCTGTAAAGAAATACAGCTAGCTATAAATATTGCATAGGCTTTTGATGATTGCTCATACTTTATTTTAAACTGCCTTTTTGCTTACAGTATGGGAAAAAACAGTCTTGAACAGTGATGAGAAAATAAACAAAAAATTATTTCACATACCAGTATAAATAATTAGCCAGTGTTGAGTTTTTGCAGGCTCTTGATATCAAGAAGGTACATAGATCTTGCTGAAAGAATTAAAAGAAATGTATACATATTACCATCTGCTGTTAACAAGGGGGAAATAAGAGAGTCTACATTTGCCTATCGGTTTTCATCTACATTGCTATGTCACAGATCAGATTTTCATGCACCCATCTATCCCTCCATCCCACCATCCAGTATTTATTCTAAACCAGGTGATATGTGAGAGGCTAAGGACGCCATGGTTTGCAGAGTTCCTTGTCCTACTGGAAGCTTAACATTTGGTGGAGGAGAGAAGCATTAAAGGAAGTCACAGAAATAGTTTAGATTGGGAGGTCAGAAGGCAGCAATGAGGATGTGATATTTAGGCAAGACCAAAATGACGATATGTACAAAGGCCCTGAACCTAACTGTTCAAGGAACTTTTAAAAGGCTCAATGTAGCTGAAATATAGTGAACACTAAAGTAAAGGAGGCTGAAAAGGTAGGTAAAAGCCAAATTGTGAAGACCTTTAAGGTCACACTACTGAGTATGGATTTTATTTTATTTTTTTGGTTGTATTGGGTCTTAGTTGAGGCACGTGGGATCTTTGTTGAGGCATGCGGGATCTTTCGTTGTGGTGCACGGGCTCTTCACTGCAGCGTGCGGGCTTCTCTCTAGTTGTGGCATGCGGGTTCTCTTCTCTAGTTGTGGCACGCAGGCTCCAGAGCGCGTGGGCTGTGTAGTTTGCAGCACACAGGCTCTCTAGTTGAGGTGCGTGAGCTCAGCAGTTGTGGCGCCCAGGCTTAGTTGCCCCGCGGCATGTGGGATCTTAGTTCCCTGACCAGGGATGGAACCCGCATCCCCTGCACTGAAAGGTGGATTCTTTACCACTGGACCACCAGGGAAGTCCTTTTTTTTAAAAAAAAAAAAAAGTAAGACACATTTTAACAGAAAAACAAATGACTGCTATTTTACACACTGCATTTTCTTCAGAAAATCTAGAGCAAAGGATCGCTCATATTTCTATAATAGTTCAACACCGCAGACTGAAAACAGAATTATTAAGAAAACAGCTGAACTTGCACATGAAGTCTACTTCCCCTTATTGCAGAATTCAAGGTTTCTCAGATGACAATACAGAGTCAAACGCAGTGGATAAAACTTTGCAGATGGCCTGTGCTTGTTCCAGGCTGCTGCACTGGTAAACTCACAGGCTGTATTCTTCGTTGCTGGCATCTGTGGTCTTCAGAGCCAATAAGCTTTTACCTGCCCCCAGACCATCACAATAACAGACCCTCCAGATGATAAAATATAGAGTGTGCTGATGCAAAACATCACACTGATCTGATGTGGATACTTTTATACCATACTTAGAAACAACCATAATAAATTCTTCCTCCAGAGGAACAAAAGACAACTTTCCATCTTGCTGGGTGACATCTATATAATTTATCAGGTCTAGTCGCCCTTCAAGACTTTTCCCCTCAGAGAGTTTCAGTTTCTCAATGGCACTAACATACTTTATTCGAAATTCTGCACAGGTATCTGAATGACTGTTGCTTTGTACTGAGCTCTGGGTGGAATCAATATCAAGGCGTGCCACAGTGCTGGATCGAAAAAGCCCTCCAAGGTTGGAATCTACAGACTTGCTCTTAATACTGATTTCACTATTCTGGGAGAGCTGCTACTGCTCTGTCACTTTTTGTCTTTCTGGAACATCTTCCACCATAGCTTGATCCAGAGGCGCCCCCTACAGAATTGAACACTATTTTATCGTCTTCAAAGGTTCCACAGACAGCAGTCTGCACAGATAGCTTCCTTTCATTCCGACATGGTCAATTCTTGTCAGAAAAACAAGGTACCTCACCGCTACCTGTGATCAGGGTCAGACACCCATCGCCAGGGCAGCCAGAGCTGTGGCAGCCACCCCCATTCTGGATTTTATTTTCAAAGTAATAGCTACTCAACAAAAGATCTAAAGCAGGAGAGTGAGATGATCTGATTTACATTTTCTGAAAATGACTCTATTTGCTCTGAATAGTACAGACCTGAGTTCAGTCAGGATGCTATTACAGTAGTCTAGAAGAGCAAACGGTGAGAGTGGAGATAGAGTGAAGTAACAGATCATTAAAATATTTTGGAAATATAATTAATAGAACTTGCTGATGGAGAGGAAATAGGAAGGAAAAAAAGAATTGACAGTAACTCCCAAATTTATGGATTTAGCAAATGGGTTGATTTGTTACATCACAGATGGAAATTCCAAGTGAGAAACAGGCAAGAGTGTGTGGGGGAGAGAGATGTATTTTGAAACATCAAGTTTGAAATGCCTGTCAGATATACAATAGAGATGATATTTGGATATATGAATCTAAAACTCAGATGAGAGAAATGTGCTAGAAATATAAATTTGAGTTTATCACTACAGCCTAGGGCAAGAGTATAAATTGAGAAAAGAAGAGGACCCTGAGGAACAATAAAATGTCAAGCAGTGGAGAAAGTGCTGACAAAGGAAACCAAGAAGGAACAGCCAGAGAGGTGAAGAGGAAAACAAGGGATGTATGGTATCATCCAAACCATGAAAAGAGTTAGTTTTTCAAGAAGGGAGTCATTTATTTTGCTGAATAATGCTGAGAGGAACTTAAAGTATGCACAACCACAAACACTGAAGTCATTTACTACTTTAGCAAAGTAAGTTTTAATATAATGATAGTACCTAGTGGCTTCTATTTGTTTCCATTAAGTATGAGGCAGAATTGTTATCTAGAGACTGGGAAGCAGGGCATGAAGAAGAGAGGAGAAAAGGTATGAAAGAGTCACTGTAGAGCAGGGAGAGCAACCACCTAGAGAAATGTAAGATGGCAGTGTTGAGTGCCCACCTGATGTCTATAGTCATGAATTTATAGTGATACCAACATGCTAGGTTATGTGATTTCTTTAGCAATATTCAGGCATAAATTATGTTAATTAATTAGGCTTAACATGGGTTGAGATTGTGCCAAGGAAACTAAAAGTACTAATAAAAGAATGACTAAAATGATGAGCCATGGGATAAAAGCTATACTCAGAGGAAAGCAAACATTGAAGGGTGCTGATAAAGAAAAGGGTAGAGATCAATGGATTAGATGTTTCAGTGAGGTAGGGGTACTTAAGTACCCCTTGTCCTTCTGCTTAAAGTGTTCTTCCTCCAGATCACCACATGGTTGTTGCCTCATCTGCTTCATCTTTACAAAAGATGTTACTTTTCCAAGGAGGCCTACCCTGACCAATCTTTTCAAAATCACAACTGCCTAACCCCACCCCAACATCCTTTTCTGATTTATTTTTCTCCATGGAAAACAGATATCATTATCTCTTCTACTATATATAAATATTAACCGTCATCATCAGCCCAAACACTAGAATGGATTCCATGAAGATAAAGATTTTGAGTGTTTTCTTCTCTGCTGCATCATCCCTAGCATCTAGAATAGTTTCTGGTACATAGTAAGAACTCAAAAAATACATGTGAATGAACTGATTACTGAATCAATAAATCAGTCCCTTAGTTTTGAAAGGGCAAAATAATTAAACTGGAGGTGAATGGTTCCTCAAAGGGTTCTCCTAAGGATTCTATGATCCTGTAATTTAAAATTCCTTTTTTCAGTATTTTCTAATACATCAAGAGGTAGGCAGACAAGCAAACTCTGGTTAACAGTTAATACTGAAAACAAACATCACTCAGTTATCAACATTAACTCCTAAAATTTTACTAAAAGCAATAATATATACATTTAAAAAAAAATCAAACTTCTTTCTAATATCAAGCATGTATTATTTATTTTCAACATCAGGGGTGTGAAAGATTCTTCTCAAATTAGAAGTTTTAGGGAGAAAAATCAACAATACATACTAGATCAACTTCTATAAATGCATTCCCAAATATAATTTTCAGAGTAGCACTAGCCAAAAAGACCTGTTGTATCTCAAAAACTACTCTGCTTAGCTAAAAGAACTTAATTTTTCTGTATAAGCTAAAAACAGCAGCTTAGTGTGTTTCCCCTAGTATCAAAGTCATACATTTCTACAATGTAATCACAAACACCAACAATTACAGTAATGTTCATAAATGTGTTAACAATAAATATTCTGAGTTTCCTTAAAAAAATATTTAAGCCCAGTTTATTTTCACACTGCATTTGAATCCATTTATATGTCCAAAGCACCAATAAAATGCCTTGAACTGAAGATGGCACTTTTTGCTGGGAGGAAAAGTTATAAACATGCATCATAAACCAGGTTATTTAATAAAGTTGTAATATTTAGTTTATTAATCAAAATCAATATTTTCAAGACCAACATTAAATGTTTATCTTGTAGGATCTCTCCTATAGGAAACCTGAAAAGCTTTGTACTCACTTCCAGATTTTCACCATCTGAACTTTCTTTTGTTTTAGATGCAGGAGGAGGGGAAGACACTGGAGGAAGAGGGCTGGTTATAATTTGGGAGCTGAAAAAATAATAGGAGATATCACTGATATGTAAAATATTCTTTCTGTAAGAGAAGATACACATTTTTAGCATAATTCACCTCAACTGTGTCTGGTTAAAGCACTACTTCCTAAAGTGTGTTCTGTGCAGCACTAGAGTCACATTATGTTCTGGAAAAAGAGGCTGCATAGTCAAAGAATATGGGTAATAGCCTCTTTGAGATGTATGTGCAAGTTTGCATGTATTAAAGTTTCTGACAAATACTATAGTTTTGTTTAAAAAGTACACTTTACTTTAAGCCAGTATCTTCCAAACATATTTGACCACAAGACAACCCCTACCTTTTTTAACCTTTTTAGAAAACACACATATTAGTGACCAGCAGACCATAATTTGGGAAATACTGGGTTATAGTTTACAACCTATCATGAAATTTTAAATAGACTTCCAATAAAACATTCTAGGGGGCATAAGTAAGATGAAGTTAAAGAAGCATCACTAGAGACAGAAGGCCTCCAATGTACAGTGGAAGAAAATGTAAGGGGTCTCCCTCTCATAAAAACAGAAAAACACAAAGCAGCCTACGTAAGAAAAAATGTTTTTTTCCTGTTTCTCAGTTCTCCTGCAAATGAAAAACAGAAGATAAATACAGCATTATCATTAAGAAAAATTCAGAAATATAAACTTGAACTCACATGATAATCAAAATAATTGTACTAATTCAGATAATCTGAATTCTAGACCTCCTTCTGTCATTGACAAATCTCATGACCTTCACAAAACAACTTTGTATCACTTAGCCTCAGATTTCTTATCCAAATGTTCCTATTTATCTCAAATTTTAAGATTTTATGAAAAGCAAAATGGCAAAGTAGAAAGAACAAGGGCTATGGAGTCAACTCTACCTAATTTGCAAAATAAAAAACTTTGGGCAATTTACTTAACTTCTCCTTAAGTCCTTCATATCTAAATTAGGGATATGAATACCTACCTCAGAGGATTACTAATAACAGGTCTAATATATGTGGACCATCTCTTGGTGTCTGCTACAGAGGTGGGAGTTCTTAATTGTTATTACTGTTAATAGCTGACTTTTAATTCAACTAACAGGTTGTTTTAACTACTGAAGAGGTGAAAAACAGTCAATAAAAAATACAACTTTACAATAAAATATCTGAGTCCACTAACTTGCCGCATCTTTCATTTTTTTTTGCATGAATAGCAATATCTGACACCAAGCACCATGTGTCAGACACTTTTCTAAATGCTTTATGTATTAACTCATTTAATCTTTCAACAGTCCTTAAAGGTTACTATTGCTATATCCCCCTTTTTAAGATGAGAAACTGGGGCCAAACGGAGAATATTTAATTTACACAAGTTTACACAGCTAGTAAGTGGCAGAGTAAAGATTTTAACTAAGGAATTCTGACTCTATAGCTTGCAAAACACTGCCCTGTAATATAGTGGTTTGTGTTCTGTGAGTGCACATGTCATATTCATTGGTAAAACTTCCAACTTAGGGTTCGGTACATCTGGGGAAAAACAAAAGAAGACAATTTGAAAAGGTGGAAAACTATCAGATTTGAAAATAATTCCTCCCTGGATATCCGTACCTATCTATTTCTGCAGAATTTATTCCAGAATTTGACACACTCTCTGACACTGAACCCTGACTATCCTTCTTAGTGGGTTCTAATCCATTCTTTATGTCATCAAAATTTTCATATTTGAGAGCTTGGACCAGCTGTAACAGGTACATCAACAAATCCTGGAAAACAAACAAACAAAAAATAAGCAAATATTAGAAAAAATGCAACATGATTATAGACAAGTTACGTCTAATTATTCCTAAATATCAAGCTAACAATTTACTTTTATCTACCACTTATCAGCCATGTTACCCTGGCCAGATCACTAGGTTTCTTAACCTCTTGGTGCCTCACTGGGTCCTCACCTTTAAAATGGCCATAATCATATAAACCTTAGAGATTGAGTTGTGAGGATTAAATCAATTAATAGAAAAAAGTCACAGAATAGTGCCTGGCACAGAGTAAGTGACCAGTAAATGTCTTGTTTAAAATGGTATCCCACTGACATGTACACACTGCAATATTTACAACAGATAACCAACAAGGACACTGTATAGCAGAGGGAACTCTGCTCAATATTCTGTAATAACCTAAATGCGAAAAGAACTTGAAAAAGAAAAGAAACATGTATATGTATAACTGAATCACTTTGCTGTACACCTGAAACTAACACAAGATTGTTAATCAAATATGCTCCAATGTAAAAGAAAAAATTTTTAAAAAGGGCTTCCCTGGTGGCGCAGTGGTTGAGAGTCTGCCTGCAAAATAAAATAAAAATAGTATCTCAAAATCAAGGTGAAAAATGAAAACAAAGAAAAAGATTGGGATGGTTCATGTAAAACTGAGAAATTAACAAAGGTTCCTTTCTTCAGCAATAGATCAGATAACGGCATTTTAGGTCTACGATTACAACAGAAACTTCAAATTTTCAAGTTTTCAAAGAGTTTCTGTTTCATAATCTTTTCTGGTTGGGATTTTTAAAAAATATTACTTTTTTTTTTAAAAGAGATTTGGAGTTTAATGAGTTCAGAGTTTAGAGAATTTAGAGTTTAGAGAATTTGGGTTGCTTCTTAAATGGAAAATACAATGAAACAGACATTTTAACACTCGTGTTTAAAGGAAATGTTTACTTTCCTGCCAACTACCAATAATGGCTTGAAGAAAACAAATTTCTAAACCTAAATTTCTCATACTTCTACTGACAATCGAGATTATTTGGACTAAAAAAGCGTCAACAAAGTAGTTTTTACCTTTCTGAGTTTTCCCTTAACGTAAAAAGACTCTAGGTTTGGGCTTCCCAGGTGGTGCAGTGGTTGAAAGTCCGCCTGCCGATGCAGGGGACACAGGTTCATGCCCCGGTCCGGGAAGATCCCACATGCCGCGGAGCGGCTAGGCCCGTGAGCCATGGCCACTGAGCCTGAGCGTCCGGAGCCTGTGCT
>NC_041232.1:55581238-55592428 GCF_002837175.3 Physeter macrocephalus | reverse complement strand
GCGTCCGGAGCCTGTGCTCCGCAATGGGAGAGGGCACAACAGTGAGAGGCCCGCATACCGCAAAAAAAAAAAAAAACAAAAAAAAAAACACTCTAGGTTTAATCTTCAGAATGGAAATATTTCCTATCTTATTCTATAAATGTAGTTCTTAGCCCTTACCAATGACTACTAAGAAAACTCCAAAAATTTTGCTTTTAAAAATAATTACAGGGCTTCCCTGGTGGTGCAGTGGTTAGGAATCCACCTGCCAATGCAGGGGACATGGTTTCGAGCCCTGGCCTGGGAAGATCCCACGTGCCACGGAGCAACAAAGCCCGTGCACCACAAATACTGAGCCTGAGCTCTAGAGCCCGTGAGCCACAACTACTGAGCCCACGTGCCACAACTACTGAAGCCTGCGTGCCTAGAGCCCGTGCTCCACAAGAGAAGCCACCGCAATGAGAAGCCCGCACACCGCAACGAAGAGTAGCCCCTGCTCACCGCAACTAAAGAAAGCCCGCGCACAGCAACGAAGACCCAACACAGCCAAAAATAAATAAACAAATTTAAAACAAAACAAATAATAATTACAAATTGAAGAAACTCACAAAACTCAAAAAAAAAATTTAAAGCATCTATTGTCTTCCAGTTCCAATTGCCACTCAGGCACTCAAAACTCATAATTAGATAATTTGAAACTTTGTGACTATCAATTCAATTTTAGTCACCTTTCCTTAAGCCCAGAAACCAGGTTAAAATCCTTTGTAAATATTTCATGGACCACTCTTTCCTTTCATGTCTATAACAACTATAGCATTTGTAATTACTTGTTTATTTACTCTTCGTCATTTCCACTATTTTATAAATTCCATGAGGACAGACTACTTACTTCCCAACAATGTATTTTCCCTTACTTAAACCAAAATATATTCTTTTTTTTTTTCAGAGTTTACTGAATTTTATTCAGTAAATAATCAGAAAACAAACACTCATGTTGCCAACACACAGGTCGAGAAACAGAACATTCCCCCAGAAGTCCCCTATGCACACCTTCCTGATCATAAACAACCTCTCAGCATTAACCACTATTCTGCTATTCTAAAGTCAGGTCTGTTCATTTTACTTGCTCCAGAAGTGCCCTATGTACGCCTTCCTGATCATAAACAACCTCTCAGCATTAACCACTATTCTGCTATTCTAAAGTCAGGTCTGTTCATTTTACTTGTCTTGTCAGGACACCTAAGACACTACAAAGACTAAGGCTGTGCTTCTCCGGTTGGGGGACCTTACAGGAAATCAGACGGGAAGTTACAGAATAATTACAGCATATCTTCTTGGAATTATCAAATTTTCTCCATTTCTACAAGAAAACATTTCGTTGTGCTTTTGTTTTATTGTGCTTCACAGATGTTGCATTTTTTACAAACTGAAGGTTTGTGTCAACCCTGCATCAAGCAAGTTTATTAGCACCATTTTTCCAACAGCATTTGCTCACTTCATGTCATTATGTCACATTTTGGGAATTCTCACAATATTTTACATTCTTCATTATTCATCTATTTGTTGTGGTAATCTGTGATCAGTGAACTTTGATGTTACCATTACAACTCAATGAAGGCTCAGCAATCGTTAGCATTTTTTAGCAATAGAGTATTTTTAAAATTAAGGTACGTACATTTGTTTTTTAGACATAATGCTATTGCATACTTAAGAGACTTCAGTATACTGTAAACATAACTCTTATATGCACTGGGAAACCAAAAAAAAATTATGTGACTCACTTTACTGCGATATTCATTTTACTGCAGTGGCTCAGAACCAAAACTGCAATATCTCAGAGGTATGCCTGCAATTTAAATCTTTTCTTATTCTTTTTAAAAAACATTAAAACAAGGGCATTTAAGAAGTAGGACACAAAGGTGACAACATTTTTAAAGATAACACATAAGGTTTCAAAGAAAAATTCTTTTAAAAACTGAATTTAGAAAGCCACTCTGAGTTTCACGTTGACCAGAGTTATATGAAATTTGGTGGGAAAGATAAAGTCTAGGTTAAGGATCTGGAAGAGTAAGAGAGGGGAGGAGGAAGGCAGAGAGACAGCATGTGTAGGTGGGAGGGTGGTAGACTGACAAACCAACAGAAGAGACTCAGTATCTTGCTATCAATTACCTCTCACAGTTCAGAAACTTTTCCACTGGAGTGAAACCTCCAGATCCTCCTAAACACCTCTCCCATTTTTGCTGAGTCCCTCTCCAAGAGGACATGACAGACAAGTCAAGGCACCTTAAAGTCATTCTCTCTACTATCTCTTCAAAACTTGGGGGATTTAACTCCATCACAGACCAGAACACTACAGAATGTGAAATGTAAAACCAGCTTTCTGATGGTCAGTGAGATGTTTCAAGTAGCACAGTCATCGGCAGTCAGTTCCTCCTTTCTCCCCACACCTTCTTTAACCAGTTAAATATTTCCATGTTACAATCCACTGCCTGCGGACAGACCCCTTCCACAGCGTCCACTACAATGATGCACCCATCACAAACGCGAACAGCCGTTGATACTTCTGAGGAGAAATCCACATGTCCTGGAGAGTCTATCAGATTAATCAGGTACTCCTCCTCACCTTTTGCATAATGTAGTAAAATGGCACTAGATTTCACAGTGATCCCTCGGACCTGTTCATCCTCTCTGCTGTCCATGTACCTTAACTTGCCTGCCAGGCAACTGGAGATGATGCCATTGCTAGATATAAGACAGTCAGCCAGAGTAGTTTTTCCTGTTAAAGTAACAATATTAATTTAAATCGATTTCTTTTTTGCCATGTTTTTCTGAAGTTGAATCATCTTATCCAAACTATTGAGCACCATGGTCACTTATTTCCTGTGATGGCTGCCGCCGACCAGCCAGCCCAGCTCGGACCCCAGCGCCCAGCCACACCACGCACGTCCAAAATATATTCTTTTCATAATTTTTTCTTATATTGACCGTCAACGTTTCTTTTAATTACGAAAAGCAATATACATGATTTTACCATTAAATACCATTTTTTCTCAAAAAAATTAAATGAAAGGTTAACTGGCTTATTAATTCTTACTCAAATATATCAGTATCAGTGGCCAGGGAAATCAAATGACTATCAAAGCACCTCTATAGTGTTCTGTTTCTAAAAACAATTTTTAATTGGATCAATAAATGTTTGATTTTCTATTATTTTATTTGAGATTTATGGCATCTAACAGCTAGGTATGCTTATATGCTTATTTTAAGAAACAAAATTACATAACAGAAAATAGATTAATCAAGTATCCTTCTTAGGAGGTATAAGTAATTCAGTTTCACTGTTAGCCTTGCATGCTTTGGAAATGCTGCTGAATGTATCACCTAGTGTGTTTTCCCAAGTATAGAAAAGACTTACTACATGAAATCAAAAAAACACTGCATTGTTATTAAATTCCCCAGGAAGGAGAAATTTGGAAGAAAACTCCTCTTTTTAAGTCATTCATCACAATCTGATTATGTTAGTCATCTGGTATTCTGTATTCAAACTACACTTTCCTTCATTTGTATGAAAATGAATTAACTTCAGTAGTAAGTGCGAAGTCTGTTTGTTCATTAAACAGGCACATCTTGGAAAATATAAAATTCCTCCAAGCATGAAGGACATAAGCATACAAGTAAAACAAAACAAACAAACAAAAAATCATATTTCTATCTCAGGCAATTCAGTAAAAATTTCCCAAGAGCTATGAAATACCATCTAGATAGCAATCACCATTCTTCTCAAGAACAAGTTAATTCTAATGCTTCAGAATATAAATGCAACGTTCCCTGTCAAAATCACTCCCATTTCTTATTGAATTAAGTGTAACTCTTCACATAGACATTTACAGTTAGACAGTTACAGTTAGATACATGGGTTCTGACCTTGCTTCCCAGACAGCTACATATATCCCACACTTCTGTTAAAGCGAAATATTTTCTACTTTTCCTGTACTTTTCAATCTCTTTGCCTTTGCTCATATTGCTCATGTAAACTCATGTCCAACTCTGAAAATTCTCTTCCTTCATTGTCTATCTCAAATGCCACTTCTTCCTCAAATTCTAATAGGGAATCTCTCTCCTTTTGAGCCACACAATAGTAAGAAATATGGCTTTTAAAAATTCTGAAACAGAACATTAAACAAATCAAATTCAGAAAGATATTAAAAGACTGATTAATATTTATTTTACAAATGTATGGTGAGTTTAACATTAGGAATTCAGCATCTATTTCATGCACACTATGTACTAAATATCAATGTTTTTCACATAGCATGATGCTATACTTACAAATTACAAGGACCCACCTAACACTTAATAGAACTATCAAGAAACATCACTAAAGAAACTAGATAAAATATAAATATTAAAATAAAAACATAGTTTTCCATTTAACCAACAAACAGAAATAAGAGATAAAAGGGGTGAGGTAGTTCATAATAGTAACAATTGTCTCAGAATAAATATAATTTTTTAAAATGTGAAAAAAATTTTATAAAATTGTGACTTGAATAATCATGTATCTCCAGGAGGGAAGATTTAATATCATAAAGATGTTAATCTTCCCTAATATAATATATAAATTTAATGTAATTCCACTTAAGATTCTGGTAGAGTTTTAAGAAAATGACAAAATTGTTCTAAATTTAGAATATACAAAAATTATAAAGAAAATTGTTTAAGAAAAAAAGGAAGGGAGGGGTTTTATCCAATCATATGTTTAAAGTTATTATGAAGCAACTGCAATTTTTTTTTTTTTTTTTTTTTTTTGCGGTACATGGGCCTCTCACTGTTGCGGCCTCTCCCGTTGCGGAGCACAGGCTCCGGACACTCAGGCTCAGCGGCCATGGCCCACGGGCCCAGCCGCTCCGTGGCATGTGGGATCTTCCCGGACCGGGGCACGAACCCGTGTGCCCTGCATCGGCAGGCGGACTCTCAGCCACTGCGCCACCAGGGAAGCCCCTGCAATTTTTTAAAAGTATGATACAAGCACAAAAACAGAAGGTTCATAAAGGATTATCAGAAAAAAGCATATGTAAAAGGCATATATATTTTGACAATAATTCTAATGCAAGCTACTTATTCAAGAATATGGAAAAACATATTCAAAAGTCTATTCATTAAAATAGTTACAGCAAAAGATTAGAAATAAAACAACTGCCTACCAGAAGCTGACTGGTTAAATAAATTACAAAATAAATTTGCAGTAAAATATTATGCTGCTGTTTGAAAGGAATAAGGTACATCTACAGGTATCCATAAAGTATAAAAACACAGTGCTTTCCTAAAGATTAAATGTGCCTTTGACATTATTTGCCTTTATATTCATTTGCCTATGTTTCCAGACTTTATGGACACCAAATATATGCGTTGAAGATGAGAAAATGTCCAAGATTACACTGTTCAATTAATAAGGCAAGTTTTTAACAATATGTATAGGATATCCCTATTTTTCTTAATTTTTAAAGAGGTGTATATATATACCATACATGCATATATATGCCTGCAATTTGCATAGAGAATATATGAAAAGATATAAGTGGCTACCTTTCTAGGGATAAAAAACGGTTGGAGAAGTGGAGTTGTTAAAGGAATATTACTTTCTATGTTACTATTTCGTTTGCAATTTAAAAGCAAAGCAAATCAGAAAAAAAAAGATGATAATATCATATAGTAAAGGAACAAACCAAATGCTGTGGGATCAGGAAAGAAACAAAGATAAATGCCATCTGCTTCCTGGAATGGTTAAGAGAGGTTTCTCAGAGATGTTGAGGTCTGTGCTACAGCTTGAAGGATGAACAGCAGGAAGACTCCACTAGGACGATGAAGTAGCACATATAAAGGCCTGGCAGAGTGCTCCCTTTTCTCCACATCCTCTCCAGCATTTATTGTTTGTAGATTTTTTGATGATGGCCATTCTGACTGGTGTGAGATGATTTCGCATTGTAGTTTTGATTTGCATTTCTCTAATGATTAATGATGTTGAGCACTCTTTCATGTGTTTGTTGGCAATCTGTATATCTTTGGAGAAATGTCTATTTAGGTCTTCTGCCCATTTCTGGATTGGGTTGTTTTTTTTTTGTTATTGAGCTGGATGAGCTGCTTGCAAATCTTGGAGATTAATCCTTTGTCAGTTGCTTAATTTGCAAATATTTCCTCCCATTCTGAGGGTTGTCTTGTTGTCTTATGGTTTCCTTTGCTGTGCAAAAGCTTTGAAGTTTCATTAGGTCCCATTTGTTTATTTTTGTTTTTATTTCCATTTCTCTAGGAGGTGGGTCAAAATGTAAATTGATACAGCCACTATGGAGAACAGTATGGAGGTTCCTTAAAAAACTAAAAATAGAACTACCATAAGACCCAGCAATCCCACTACTGGGCATGTAACCTGAGAAAACCATAATTCAAAAATAGTCACGTACCAAAATGTTCATTGCAGCTCTATTTACAATAGCCAGGACATGGAAGCAACCTAAGTGTCCCTCATCGGATGAATGGATAAAGAAGATGTGGCACATATATACAATGAAATATTACTCAGCCATAAAAAGAAATGAAATTGAGATATCTGTAGTGAGGTAGATGGACCTAGAGTCTGTCATACAGAGTGAAGTTAAGTCAGAAAGAGAAAAATCATTGTAAAGCAATTATACTGCAATAAAGATGTTAAAAGAAAAAAAAAAAAAAAAAGGCCTGGAAGGCCTGGCTACTGGAGGGACTACAGTATACTGAAAAAATCAGACTGTCCAAATATAAAACACAGTATTTTTCATTCAAGTTTTTTGGTCATCCAAGATGTGGATATTTAGCCAAAGTGACCTTTGACGTATCTTTGATGCTATTATTATATGATTATATTATATATTATTATGGGTTGGCCAAAAGGTTCGCTCGTTTTTTTTCCGTAAGATGGCTCTAGTAGCACTTAGTTGTCTTTAACTTCATTCAAAACAATTTTGTTAGATCGTATTGTGACACCTGTCATATGAAGTGTGCATTTTTAAAAAAACTTATCAAAATTGGTGAATTTTTGTGTAGCCATTTTAATATTGAGGATGGAAGAAAAAAAGCAACATTTTTGTCATATTATGCTTTATTATTTCAAGAAAGGTAAAAACGCAACTGAAACGCAAAAAAGGATTTGTGCAGTGAATGGAGAAGGTGCTTAATATTGAGGATGGAAGAAAAAAAGCAACATTTTTGTCATATTATGCTTTATTATTTCAAGAAAGGTAAAAACGCAACTGAAACGCAAAAAAGGATTTGTGCAGTGAATGGAGAAGGTGCTGTGACGGATCAAACGTGTCAAAAGTGGTTTGCGAAGTTTCATGCTGGAGATTTCTCACTGGACGATTCTCCATGGTTGGATAGACCAGTTGAAGTTGATAGAAATCAAATCGAGACATTAACTGAGAACAATCAACATAATACCATGAAGGAGATAGCTGACATAATCAAAATATCCAAATCAAGTGTTGAAAATCATTTGCACCAGCTTGGCTATCTTAATCACTTTGTTGCTTGGGTTCCACATAAGTTAAGCAAAGAAAACCTTCTTGACGTATTTCCACATGCAATTCTCTACTTTAACGTAACAAAAATGTTCTGTTTTTAAAACAAATTGTGACAGGCGATGAAAAGTGGATACTGTACAATAATGTGGAATGGAACAGATCGTGGGGCAAGTGAAATGAACCACCACCAACCACACCAAAGGCTGACTGATCTTCATCCAAAGAAGGTGATGCTGTGTATATGGTGGGATTGGAAGGGAGTCCTCTATGATGAGCTCCTTCCGGAAAACCAAACGATCAATTCCAACAAGTACTGCTCCTAATTAGACCAACTGAAAGCAGCACTCAACGAAAAGCGTCCGGAATTAGTCAACAGAAAATGCATAATCTTCCATCAGGATAACGCAAGACCGCATGTTTCTTTGATGACCAGTCAAAAACTGTTATAGCTGGGAAGTTCTGTTTCATCTGCTGTATTCACCAGACATTGCATCTTCGGATTTCCATTTATTTCGGTCTTTACAAAATTCTCTTAATTGAAAAAATTTCAATTCCCTGAAAGACTGTAAAAGGCACCTGGAACAGTTTTTTGCTCAAAAAGATTAAAAGTTTTCTCTTAATTGAAAAAATTTCAATTCCCTGGAAGACTGTAAAAGGCACCTGGAACAGTTTTTTGCTCAAAAAGATTAAAAGTTTTGCGAAGATGGAATTATGAAGTTGCCTGAAAAATGGCAGATGGTTGTGGAACAAAATGGTGAATATGCTGTTCAATAAAGTTCTTGGTGAAAATAAAAAATGTGTCTTTTACTTAAAAACCAAAGGAACTTCTTGACCAACCCAATATATGGTTATATTATCTTTGAAATACCAAAAAGCATTTGAAGTTTATAAAACCATAAATATTATACTATTCCACAGACAAAGCAAAAGGAGAAATTTTAAACCGATTAGAAATGAAAGGTACAACATGAATGATTTGAGTATGAAATTGACATAATATAAATTTACAATCCTTCAGCATAACTGTATGAGTACAATTTTCAAAATTCTGCCCCAGATAATTTTTTCTTCATAACTATAAAGTGACATAAGCAGCTGTTATCACTATTTTTTGGATGGGAAACCGAGGTGAGAATAATACATGTTCCCAAAGACATATAGGTACATAGTCAGAGAAAAGACATAATTCAAATCTTAAAATACATCTGAAGAGTCAGTAGAAACTGAATTAAAAGACCTTTTTTTTTTAAGCTGAGTATATACAAACCTCAAAAAGCACCCCAAAACTAACAACCATATTTTGCAGTTTAGGAGGCATGCTATATTTCTATCATTATTCTTTACGTCATAACAAAAACTATAAAATGGTCTAGAAATAATTCAGTACTTGCATGAATACTGTTAACTCCAGAGACAATCAAATGCTTAGCCTCTAAGCTTGTAAGGCAACAAAGTCAGGCAATCAAAAACAATGATTTACAATATTTCTATTTAAAGTCTGAACCCATGTTGAGGGGGACTATCTTAACTATAGCCCAGAGGCCTTTCTGTTTGACTCATGTCAAACATAGATAAAGACTTAATGACTAAAGTGAAATTTCTAATGAATTTCAAAACAAACATTTCACTATTTTAAATAAATATTGTAATAATTTTTTTACTTGTGATATAGTAAAAACAACAATGGAGAAGATAATATGCTGAATCACAATGCTAGGAATTGCTCTTTGACAGGACAGTGAAAAACATCCTATTCCAATAAAATTATACAATATCTGAGACTTATGTCAAAATAATCTAGAGGAGGGTAGGGAATGGGGAGGAGAGAATAATTGGTGTTAGAGATGAAACAAATTGTCTATGAGTTGGCAGCTGCTGAAGATGGGTAAATTATGTATGAGCATTCACTATACTACTTACTTCAGTGTTTAAATTTTATTGTAATTAAATACATATACAACTATCAACCTTAACAAATGCTGCATTTTGCTTCTTGAAATTCAGATACCACTATGAATTCAAAATAATGATCGGCACTCCTATATATATTGAGGCTTGAGAAGAGTCATCCCATATTCCATAAGGCTTGCAGGCCAGCATAAACTATTAGGTTATGTTTGAGAACACATTCCCTCTATAAAAATTAATAAGTAAAAAAATTAGTGAATTCATCTACCTTATTAGGAATAACTAAAATTCAAAATCCAGCAATGCTTTGGGTCAACACAGTCTTCTACCTTCCCTGGTGGCCTTATATGTATATAAATAGCCACCATAATGTTTGTAGTCTTTCCTTTCCAGAGGATTCAAAACCACATTCAGAAAATCTACATATATACATAACTGTCAGTAGCTCAAAGTTTAAAGGAGGGGTTTGAAAGAGAATACGATGACCATGCACCTCTATGCTTTAAAGGCCCCAAGGGCTTTTCAAGGCTACAATTCAATGTGGCTTGTTGTAGACTGACTGATAGAGGGGATCCGAATTATTCCCTAACTGGTACTGCATTAAACCATTTTTCACTAGAATTCCTTTTTCCAGACAGAGCAATACAAGCTCTACTGCCAGGTAAATGTCCTGGGAGAGACTGTCCTATCACATAACAGATCAGGAAGTAAATTTTCATTTCAGAGGAATCCTTGGAGGAATATTTTAATTTTGCTTCTGCAAACACACATAGTATATCCTGTTCCCTTCTAAAAATTTCCCTCTCTCTCTCTGTCTCTCACACACACAAACACATATACACACACACACACACACACACACAGTCCATAATCAGGCTCTAGTTTAAAATGTACCTAGTTGAAGAGGAGTAATGAATAACAATGCACCTCATCATCTGCCTGCCGTAACCGGGCAACAGCATAACGCCTCACTGTTGGATTGGTGTAATGAGAGGACAACAGCTCCAAGGAATCCTCTACATCCATTGGCTTCCATTTTCCCAGAAGTTCCAATGCCTGTTTGGCCTCCTGGGGTAGATCCCAATTAACACATTTCAAGAACTTCGTCAAAGCCTAAAATCAGAAAAGGTTTAAGAATTAGAAACAATAGCTGATTCTGGGATAGGAAGGGTCAAGGGTGACTAGGCAGAGCTCAACTTGGACTTGATGGCAGAGTCACAAAGTCAACGACAGACTCCTTACATAAACACTTTGTTTAGTGTTTAGTATACACACAATCCTAGAAAAACACTGCAGACGAGGAAAAAAAAAATCATGTTCCTTGTAACATGGTCAAACAACTATGAATTTTAAAATTTTCTTCAGCTTTTCTTCATTTTGCTTTTGTTATTTTAAAACATTGCAGACCTCAAGACAGGGAAATAGTTGATACATGTCTCACGAACTCAGAGATACCTTAGACAAAACCTTCATTTTACAACATCGACATGTGAGACATAAGATATTGCAGCCAATGAATGATAGTCCAAAGTCAAGAAGGGCAGAACCCCACTCTTGAACAACTCCCAGAGTCAATGGTTTTCCTAGATACTCACATACAAGGACTCAAATGAAGTCAAATATGTATGTCTCTTTTACACAGAGAAGTAACTATTGGGGAATTAGTGTTTAATGGGGACAGAGTTTCAGTTTAGGAAGGTGAAAAATTCGGGAGATGGATGATGGTGAGAGTTGCACAACAATGTGAGTGTGT
>NC_041232.1:55570031-55581140 GCF_002837175.3 Physeter macrocephalus | reverse complement strand
GTGTCCGGAGCCTGTGCTCCGCAATGGGAGAGGCCACAACAGTGAGAGGCCCCACGTACCACAAAAAAAATAAAATAAAAAAGAAAGAGACAAAAATTCCACAGAAACAATAATAAAAATAGATAAATACACAGAAGTACCAGCTTCTGTATATATATTCTGATTCATCTGGCTGGTTTGCAGAATCATTCTGGAGCCTCACTTCTTTAGAAAGGTATCGAAGTCTTCATAAGACTGTTGGGTAAGTAAACTACCTTTGAGCATATCACTAATGGCTGCATAACAATAAACGCTCTTTAAAGAAAGGTTTATACCTGTTTTCCATAAAAAGTAGTCACTATTGCCAGATCTCCCTATGGGCAACACTTTCCTGGCTGATCCCAAGACATTTTCTTCTTTTTCTTCCTCTATGAATTCATCTCTTGAACAAAGGTAACTTTAAAATTTTAAATTCCTGCTCTGCCCAATTAAAAATATTTTCATTAGTAAATTAATCAAGTTCTCAAAAAATGTTCACTTGGACAATAAAACACAATTACTCATTAGTATGACATAAAATGAATCTTCATTCCCATCCCCTAACTTACTCTTAATTTAACTAAATTAAGGAAAAAGGCACTATGGAGATGATCTAGTCCAGTGCTTAAATTTGTATATAATCTCAGTGAAGTGGCTTGCCCATCGTCTCAAAATGGTGACAGGCTAGACCCAGAATCTAAATCCATTGACCCTCAGCCCATGCATGTTACACCAGATGGCTCCTCCTTATCATTAAGGCAATGCATCTCCTACTTAGCTAGGCCCATGCCCCTTGGAGCCATTACTCCACCAACACTTATTTCCTAAATCTGTTGTAGGAAAAAAATGGGGCGCAAGAGGAGGGTCACGTTCCAGGTCTTGAGTGAGTCCCTGGGACTGGCCACCCGGTGAGGGTCCTTGGCTTCGCACAGGAAAGAATTCAAGAGCCAAACACAGTAAAGTGAAAGCAGGTTTATTTAGAGAGATACACACTCCACAGACAGAGTGGGCTGTCTGAGGAGAGTGGTCATGGAAGATACATGTTCCATAGACAGAATGCAGCTGTCTCAAAAGGCAAGAGTGGCTCAGAAATGTGGGGATGGTTAGTTTTTATGGGCTGGGTAATTTCATAGGCTAACGGAAGGGAGGATTATTCCAACTATTTTAGGGAAGGGGCAGAGATTTCTAGGAATTGTGCCACTGCCCACTTTTTGGCCTTTTATGGCTGGCCTCAGAACTGTCATGGCGCCTGTAGGTGTGTCATTTAGCTAATGTATTACAATGAGCGTATAATGAGGCTCAAGGTCTCCCGGAAGTCAAATCTTCCACCATCTTGGGCCTATTAGGTTCTAACCAGTTTTTGTGGTATCCTGTTCTTAATGGTTGTATCATTCTTTTAATGGTTGTGCCCTGCCCCCTTCCCTCCTGTCTCAAATCAATTCCCAATTCCTGTCAATTATTTCCTGGCAATATTTCCTGTTGTTCCCCTCAGACTGATTCTCACTATACCAAACATCTAGAGTTTGGCACAGCCTCCTAGCTAAGAGCCTCAACACCAGTTTCTTTTCTAATCATTTCACAGACTGTCAGACACTCAAGCTGGAAGTGATTTTATTAGCACAAACTCCCACTGTCAGCAGAAATTTACCTTATAATATCTCTGCCCAAAAGAGACACAGTATTTACCTTAAGTAATTCCAGTGACTAATTTCCAAAGTACTCATTGTATTTATAGACAGTGAAACCATTTTTGTTGTTTTTTAAACCTTGGCTTCTTTCTCAAAACATTCCTTGATACCTCTCACCACAATCCAAACCTGTGACTCTCATTAAGCTCTCATTGCCCCTCTATGCTTCAACCAAGCTAACCTATTTTATAATGACTAACTCCCGTCTGCAAGGAGTTCCTTCCTTCCTTATGCTCTTCGCCAAAACTGTAGTGTCATCTTCTTTAAGGCCAGCTTGTCAAAAATCTCAGCTTTTCCAGGCAGTTTTCAGCAACTTTCAGCTCTTCTTTTAGTAGCTGCCTCAGTTTTACTATCTTCATTTAAATGATGCTCTTCTAACTACCAAATGCTTTTCTGGGCATTCTTATGTTTACAACTGGAGTCTGCATCCCCCAAGGATAGCTATCCATTTCTTCTGTACCTGCTGCACACCTTTTAGTGCAATGCTCCCTCAACATACAAAAACATGGACTGCCCTCCTAACTTATTCTATGCATTTATTTTTCACTTCCAAAATGTATTTCTAGACTGAATGTGGAAACAAAGCAATACTTCTTAAACAACTACAGTGAAAGCTTTGCCATTTCACAGTACATCAGTAGTCTTAATAGAAATGTGCAGGTATGTACTTATTATAAGCAAATCTTGCAGCAGGCCGATGTACTCAGTTCAGCAACTGAAACAATCTAACTCCCAGATTCTCAGATTTATAGATTTATTAGTAAGATTTACGGAATACACTGCTGCCAGGGAACTTAAGACACTGTATAAAGATTTCACAACTTAATAATGCTAAACGTTACAAATGTAAACAAGGAGATAATAGAATGAAGGAGGAAACAAGAAGAGTAATGAGAAAGAAAGAAAGTGTAACAATTTGAAGACAGCGATAATAATGATGATACTTAATCTCAGGTCCTTTAAAGATGCTTTATTGATCTATGTAAAACAAAGGTACAGGATTCAAATGCAATTTTATCCCTGGAGCTTCCACAGATAGTATAGGCTTTAGACTAAGTCAAGGTGTTTGGGTTCAAATCTTAATTTCCAGCTCCATCAATTACTACTGTGTCACATGGAGCACATTATTTAACTTTTAAGTGATCTATCTCATAAGGTTGTGGTAAAAATTAAATAAGTTAATGAATATAAATGCTTAAAACAGGATATATATATATAATAAATAGTTGATAAATGTTAATTATTTCAACTCTGATATTATTGTTATTCTATTTTTGTTGAGTCCAGCATCAAATATTAACATTATTGTATGTATTACCATATTTTATAGTAATAGCAATAAATATTCTGTTAACCTCCTTTCTGATCTTAGAATCACTTCATTGTTATCTCCTACTTTTAGAATCATGATCACATTTCAAAGCTGAAAACACTGTGTTTATCATATATATTTCTAATATTAACTTCTACCAACGAAATTTTGGAAATTACTACCTTGTTGCTAAAGGAAAACCTGTTCTTCTACTCAAGACACTTCTGACATCAAAGGTATGGGTTGTCCACATGAACAAATTCCCTAATTCTCTGCAGACACTGAGTGTCCTACAATTTAACTGAATTCTGACACTCAGTGCAGATTGCAGAGGTTAAGGGGTTAGTCTTACAAGACTGCTTCCCATTTCAGATGCCAAGAGCAAACACTGGATTCTCAGGTACCCATACTTCAGCCCAGCTTGGCTACATATTGGGGGTTCCCATGACCCTTCCTCAGTCTCAATAATTTGCTATAATGGCACAAAGAATTCAGAGAAATAGTTTACTTATTATTGTTGGTTTATTATAAAAGATATAAATGAATAACCAGGTGAAGAGGTACATTAGGCGAGGTCCAGAAGGGTCCCAAGCACAGGAGCTTCTGTCCCCATAGTTAGGAATGTGCCACCTTCCTGGCATATGGATGCATTCACCAACCCAGAAGCTCTATAGGTTTTCATAGAGATTCCATAACGTAGACACAATTGATTAAATCATTAGCCATTCTTGAGTTTTTAATTCCATCCCCAGCCCCTTTACGATCTCCCCTCCTCCCTCCACAGAGGTCAAGGGTGGGGGTGAAAATTCCAACCCTCTAATCAGAGGTTTGGTTCTTTTGGCAATGAGCCCCACTCTCCAAGTCACCTCATTAGCATAAATACAGGTATAGTTGAAAGGGGCTTATTATGAAAAACAAAAGACACTCTTCTCATCCTTACCACTCCTGAAATTCCTAGGGTTTTAGAAACTCTGTGCCAGGAACCAGAGATGAAGACCAAATATATGATTTCTTATTATATCACCATGTCACAGCTATTCTCCTAATATTTTAAATTCAAAACATTCAAAAATGAAATCTCTCCTTACCCTGCTCCTTCCACTTGCCATATTTCCTTATTTCAGTCACTCAGGCAGGCCTAATTCTTGGGAATTATCTCCAAGTCATTTTACACATTATCCTCTCCTTCCTTTGCTCTCCAATACAGCTCTCAAAATCCATACATAAGCCTCCTAATTATGTCTCTTTTTTCATTCTCAGCTCTGCTCCAATCCACCTGGTTCATCTTCCTTAAAACATCACTTGTTTAGACAAATTCTGTTTGCTTTAGGGGTTTCCTATTGCCAGTGATATCCAACTCCGAACCCCAGAATTCAAGGCTCATTACAATCTGATTCCACCTTTTCTATTTAAAGAACGTTTCATACAAACTCTTCTGTCTCCCGAACCTAACACTCTGCTTTACTCATGCTTTTCTTTCTCATGAAAAATGATCATCAAATAAGAATGACCATCAAAGTTTGTTCAAACTTCAAGACCAATCTTGGCTCTGTAAAACCTCCCTCATATCATAGCATACTGATCTTGTTCTCCTTCACATCTCTATTATAGTAATTACCTAACTGTTTACTAATAAGACAGTGACCCTTTATCAGTTACTATCCTCTACTTCTCCATTTTGGTTGTGTGTAATTATCTTTTCCCCAAAACAGTTTTAATTTATATGAAATTTACAGGGACCTAATACCTCGAAGCTCAGGGCCTTAAATAACACTAGGCCAAGAGTTGATACCAAATGCTTGCTGAATTGAATTCATTTCTGCTATGGTTTGCCATCAACTTCCTGCCAGGAGGCACAAATATGATTATTGTCCTGATGTCACTGTCTCAGAAGCAGCCTCATAAGAGCATTCAGTGTGCATCACTATTACCTTCACCATTATGACTCTTCCTACTATTTTTGTTCCCTAAGCATAATGGAAAGGCATTAAAATAACGGATATTTTTCATTAACATTTTAATAAGAAAGGCCATTTACCATGTTAAAAGCTGAAATTTTTTTTTTAAAGCTGAATTTAAAAAGTTACAATAGTCACATTTTGAGTTCTGCAAAAATGAGTCACTTCCTATATGCTATGGACCACAAAATTTAAAATACTTCATAAATTCAACTGATTTTGTTGGACAAACTTATTACTGTGAACTTTTCAGGTAAAACATCAAGTCTAGACTAGAGGGCTTTTTATCCGAAATACTTAAGACAGGTCATTTAGAAAAAAATAGGTGGAAAGACCAAATTTAATTAAAAAATAAATAAGAAGTACAACTTTGTAAGAAGCAATTTCCACCAACTTGTTTCCTGAGCACTGCTTTCTCTCTAGGAAATCTTTTCAGCCTTAGGGCTCAACTGTCAAATAACCTAAATCACAGTTCCTGAGAAACTGGCACTAAACGAATTTCTTTTATAAATTAAAGGACAATGGTACAGGAGTATTTATTTTCTACAAAACCCATTTTATATTATTACAAAGATACAAATGTAGCTATTTTAATAATTCCTTTGGTCACTTCAAGACCAATATATATTTGGTTTTCTGAAAAGTGCTTCCTAAATATTAAAAAACAGCGTTCACTCTACTCTAGTGATCTTAAGAATCCTATAATATGTCCTGAGAATTGAAGTTTCATCACCTACCTTTCAAAAAATTGAAATCAATTAGTTAAATGAAACTTGTCACACACTTTATATCACTTGAGCATTTTATTTCTTTTGCACATATCTAGAAGTAATTGAATTTCAGTGGGAAGTGATGACTTGTTAAAACAAAGTTTTCCTTGGAAGTCTTTCTATCTAAGGCAGTTCTGCTTTGTAAATCTATTCTATGCTTCTTGAACCTATACATTCTAACAAGTTTAATTCAATATCTTACTGTGTATTTTTAGACAGCACTGTGCTGCATTCAAGATGCAATTTCTGTGATCAAGGTTATTCTTCATTTAACAGAGTATCACGATACTAACTCAATCTTTTTATAAAACACAAAAATCATAAACCTGTGCTTCTGCTGATGAATCTTTCCTTTTTTGCAGGGATAAAGAGAATAACACTCAAAAGCTATAGCAAATTTAAAATTCCTCTCTCATTCTTGTTATAGATATAAAAGAGAATGAATATGATTCATCTACAAAGAATTTCCCAAGGCATCAATACAAGATAAAGAAGAAAAGCTGAAGAGTTAAAATGAGCTGTAACGGATTTTCATCTTTACTTTAGAGACTAAAGGAAATACAAGTGTTTCATAAAAACAAGTTAACAAAGTAACTAAAGACAATCTCATAAGATTGTAAACACTCATTCATTCATTCATTCTCACATAATTATATATCTGACAGATATTAATTTTCCTGATGCTTCTCTGTTTTGCCCACAATGCATTTCAGAATTCCTGTTAAGGCATGCATGATGCTGTATTTTCTGTATAATCCTCTTTTCTATGACTTCACTGACTACCTTCTCTACTAACTCATAAATGTGAGCCTATCAAGAAGCAGCATTTATAAGCTTTGATTCTGCACAGGTTCCTTAATCTCTCTAAGACTCAGGTTTCCTCATCTGTAGAATAGTAACAATAATACCTATATTGTGGGATTGTTGTAGGATTTCAAATATCCCTGACACACAGTGGTTGTTTAATAAATGCTGGTTATTATTATTATACCTTAACAGTTAGTCTTTGAACCTATGTTCTAAGAATTTATCGACTATTTTATGAACTAGAAGAGACTTAAAGTTCACTATAGTTTAATGGACTCATATTAAATATGAGGAAACTAAAGCAGTCAAAAAGCTTCTTTGTGACAATAAATAGTAATAAATAGTAAGCCTCAAAACTAAGTCTCTACACTCAAGTCCAGTACTGACTGCTTCATCCCAATTCTCTCTCTCCAGAAATTTTATCTACTCCATAGTTTCATTATGGAAAGCAAATGTCTAGTTCTGACCTAGCCTCTATCCTCATGCCAAGCTGGATGCCATTCCACCAATTCAATTTACCATTTCAAATTACATTTCTCATACTCTCTCTCTGGCCACATCTCCTCCAGAATTCTATAGTTCTTTAAATATCATAAATCTTTCGCCGGCCACCCAGGCTCAAAGAGTGAGAAGAATGAAGATAAAGTGAGTCAACATTTACTCTGCACCTACTATGCATTAAGTACCCAACCAGGTTATTCATCTGTGTTATCTCACCTATGAAGGAGAGCTGTCATAATTAGAAAAATGAGGAAACAAAGCTTCCAAAGCAACTTGCCTCACCTTACCCAGTAAGAATAAGTTGTAGTGCTGGAAACTGAGCCCAAGTCTCTCTGACTTAACCCATTCAGACACTGTCTATACATCAACAAATAGGTACATGTGTCTTTGTGTTTTAAATTTTTAAAAAATGGAGTAACAATACATATTACTCTATAAATCTTTCTTTTTTCAAGTTTGACAATAAGTCTGTATTTCTATGGCAGTTTTACTTCATTTTGCTCATTAGCAACAAAGTTTATAGATAATTTGATATATGAAAATATTCAAGAAACTCACTTTTTCTTGATTAGTAAGATAATATCTAAACTTCCATACAAGATCTTGTTCTTCATACGTAAGTTGCTTGGTTGGTGGATAACTCACAATAATCTATAATAAAGAAAAAAAAAACTACTTTTGTCAAATAAAAAAAAATCTTCCTATATATTTCCATTTCATTTAAAATTTTTCATTCATTTAAATATATCTATAATTGAACTATTATAGAAGCAAGGAGAATATACATGCAGTCAAGTAAGACTTAAATTTGCTGTACTTATCAGTTCAAAAAGTATATTAGAGTATAAGAGGAGAAAAAAAAGATAAGATAAAAAAAAGTCAAGCTCCATATTAAAAAAAAGTATGTAATTACAGAGCTAATTTACTTCAACCAAAGACACAACAAATCCAAATAACAAAAGCTCCCCCCAACCAAACTACTACATGCAAGATAGGCTCAAGGATTGTACAAAACAGGGAATAGAGACAATAATTTTTAATAACTGCAAATGGAAAGTAACCCTTAAAAATTGTATAAAACATTTTAAAAAAAATAAAAATGAGGGAAAAAGTCCCCTCCCCCCAACACACACACAAGGAAAAGAAAGAAAAAAAAAAAAAAACACCCAAATGATAAACATTTCTCTTGTTAAGTCAGTGGAAGCTCAGGCAATGTAGCTTAGGGCCAGTTTCTAAGAACATTATATCAAGAAAGCATATACTATTTGCAGTTCTGTACCTAGGGCTAATATATTTCCTGAAAGCCCCAAAATGATACAAAACTACAGAAATGTGAAGTTGTTGAAATTACATAGGGTTCATTAACCTGTGTCTGAATCACTTTTAAGTGATGTGCTATCGCATCAGTTGCAACCAAAATACCCACTTAATTATTTTTAAATGAATATTTTATAAATTCTCTTACATTCAGTTGATCTCTTGTGGCAGCATTAGGTTTGAGATCGTGGTCAGAAGGTCCACTTCTTAAACTCCGGGCAAGTTTGTGGTGTTTGCTCTCAACTAAATTTTCCTATAAATTATTTAATATTAAGCAACAATGTAAATTTCACCAGTAAGCAGTTTCAACAGCCACTTAGAAATAGAAAAGTAAATAGTTACTTATTTAAGATCAGTTTATAATATTTAACATTTTATTCGTGTTAAAACTTTAGTCTCCTATGTATCTTGTGGTGATAGGGAAAGTAAGCATAACTTATGATTCACCAGGCGCACATGAGCATGCCACTCCAGTTTCTTGATTTAACTCTCCATTGTATTCAAGGTTTTATACCCTCTACCCACTCAAATGTCACCTTCACTCCAAAATCTGCCCTGGCAACTCAGATTAAAGCACTCCCTCTTCCTATGAGCTACTAGTGACTTTGTGATATAATTGTATTATCATCTTAGAGTTTAACTGCCAGTAGTAACTGAGGGCAGGGACAATGAATGACCAAAATGCTTAACTATTTTACCTATGGCCAAAATCATTAGTTGTGAACATACTGTCTTTGCTTAAGAGACTTTATTTTATTCATTTTTTCATGTGTGAATTGTCTGTTCATGTTTTTATTCCTAATTTGGCTTTTTGGTCCTTTATTCTTCAGTTTTTAAGAGTTCTTTACATATTAGATATTCAGTTCTTTGTCTGTGATGTATGTCACAAATAGTTTCTCCCAGTTTGTCAACTGTCTTTTGACTTTGTTACAGTGTTTTTGCCATGCAAATTTTTTAACATAGTCAAATTTATCAATCATTTATTTTATTGCTTCTGGATTTTGACTCAACGTTAGAAAGTCTTTCCCTACACTGACAGGAAAGTACTAGTAAGGTTTCATTTTATAATATTTAAATCCCTGATTCATTTGGAGTTTTTCCTTATGTATATGGTGTGATGTGTGGATTTGATTTAATTTCATCTTTTTCCAAATGGCTCATTCCCCAGCACTATGCTATAGTGATGAAATGCCACCTTTGTCAATTTAAATATGTACTTGGATCTATTTCTGGGATTTTTAGTCAGTTCTACCAGTCCATTTGCATATGTACAAGTGCTAGTACCACACTTGTAACTAGAGTCTGTTTTATTGTCTGATACGGTGATAGACCAGCTTAGCGGCACTCAATGTTTGTTAAAATATATTCCTCTGTTTAGTTAACACTAATGGCTACAAATTAAAATTTTTTAACATAGGGGGTAAGGAAGGTAGCATTTTTTCTTAATCTTTTGTTTCGTTTTTTCTTGACTGTATTTAAAACTAAAAATTGTTGACAGAGGTCCTAGATCTTTGTTTTTTAATTACAGCATGCATTATATTAAACCTATAATTGTTGACAGGCATTTTCTTTAGAAAAAAATACACTAAATATACAGACACCTCATTTACCTGACATTCTGGTAGGAATTAATATGGTCCCAGTATGACAAAACTTAAATACTCTCAAGCATTTTGAAGGTAACCATTAGTGTGTTTCAAATATCCAGAATGCAAAATACAATTTGATTTTATAATGAAAATTCAGTGTCAATTTTATTTTTATTTTTTAACGTTTCTATTGGAGTATAATTGCTTTACAATGGTGAGTTAGTTTCTGCTTTATAACAAAGTGAATCAGCTATACATATACATATATCCCCACATCTCTTCCCTCTTGCATCTCCCTCCATCCCACCCTTCCTATCCCACCCTTCTAGCTGGTCACAAAGCACTGAGCTGATCTCCCTGTGCTACGCGACTGCTTCCCACTAGCTTTCCATTTTACATTTGGGAGTGTATATATGTCCATATACACTACCACTTTCTCACTTTGTCCCAGTTTACCCTTCCCCCTCCCCATGTCCTCAAGTCCATTCTCTAGCAGGTCTGCGTCTTTATTCCCGTCTTGCCCCTAGGTTCTTCATAACCATTTTTTCTTTTTTTTTTTTAGATTCCATATATATGTGTTAGCATACGGTATTTGTTTTTCTCATTCTGATCTACTTCACTCTGTATGACGGACTCTAGGTTCATCCACCTCACTACAAATAACTCAGTGTCGTTTCTTTTTATGGCTGAGTAATATTCCATTGTATATATGTGCCACATCTTCTTTATCCATTCATCTGTCGATGGACACTTAGGTTGCTTCCACGTCCTGGCTACTGTAAATAGAGCTTCAATGAACATTATGGTACGTGACTATTTTTGAATTATGGTTTTCTCAGGGTACATGCCCAGTAGTGGGATTGCTGGGTCATATGGTAGTTCTATTTTCAGTTGTTTTAAGGAACCTCCATACTGTTCTTCATAGTGGCTGTATCAATTTATATTCACACCAACAGTGTAAGAGGGTTCCCTTTTCTCCACACCCTCTCCAACATTTACTGTTTGTAGATTTCTTGATGATGGCCATTCTGACAGGTGTGAGATGATATCACATTGTAGTTTTGATTTGCATTTCTCTAATGATTAATGATGTTGAGCATTCTTTCATGTGTTTGTTGGCAATCTGTATATCTTCTTTGGAGAAATGTC
>NC_041232.1:55544343-55569924 GCF_002837175.3 Physeter macrocephalus | reverse complement strand
TTTTTGTGCCAGTACCATACTGTCTTGATTACTGTAACTTTGTAGTATAGTCTGAAGTCCGGGAGCCTGATTCCTCCAGCTCCATTTTTCTTTCTCAAGATTGCTTTGGCTATTCAGGGTCTTTTGTGTTTCCATACAAATTGTGAAATTTTTTGTTCTAGTTCTCTGAAAAATGCCAGTGATAGTTTGATAGGGATTGCATTGAATCTGGAGATTGCTTTGGGTAGTACAGTCATTTTCACAATGTTGATTCTTCCAATCCACTGTGTCAATTTTAGATCTATTAACTTTATTTTATTATGCTAGGCATAGGATCTGTGAAAGTACTTAGGTGTTTGTTTGTAAGATTCCCGAGTGACCTTTATTTTCTAACTTTTTATTTGCTTTTCCCCCCTATTTCTTCCTTTGATGTTAGGCCATCAGCCATTACTTCCTGCTCTAATGAACTGTATTTACTCCAGTCATCATGTTTTCATCTTCCCATGTACTACTTTTTATCTACTTTGTTCTGATTAGGAAGGTAATTAATCTAATTAGAAATGTATAAAATAAGAAGAAAATAGTTCAGAGTGATATAAATGAATTCTAAGTGTAGATATCACAGTATCTATTGTGTTGCTATAAGGATTTTTTGCCTGGAACTTTCTAAATCTGAAGTCATCAAATTAAATCTCTGCTGCAAAGTAGGAATTCTACCTCTTTCTTATTCCTGAGAGAGCTATCATCTCAACAATTCAATGCAGGTATATCAAAATCATCCAAGACACCATAATCCAAATTGAATAGTTCTAGTAGCTACAATTATCTTCCCTATTTTTCAACAAACTCAGTCTCCCTAAAATTTCCATCCATTGATCTCAGTGTTAAATAAATTTCCCTTCTGTTATGATGACAATCTTTCAAATACTTGTTTCCCCAAGTCCTTCAAGACTGCATTCCATAGCTTTTTCAATAATTCAAACAAAATGGTTCCCCAACACTATACTATCTTGACCTTATTTTAAGGTGTTAATATTTCTTATAAAGATTCCATCTGAACCTGATTACATATATCAATAGCTGAAGTGAATTTATGAATCACTTTTAAATAACCAATGTAGTTACAGATATAGTTTTTAAAAAGAAAAGTGTATGATGTGGATCTAAGTCATAATCACTCTGGAAAAAAGAATTTTCATAAGAAATTTGACAATGACTCACCATAGACATCTGAGGGTCAGGAACTTTCACTATCTCAAAGCTTGTTAAGATTGGAGATGACTCATCACCATCCTGGATTACAGCATAACAAGTTTAAAAAAAATTTTTTTAACCAAATGGTTAAAATGTCATACATGATCGTGTGCACTCTAATGTACTTTAATTAATGAACATTGTTCCTCCCTTTAAAAAATTATCTTCATTCAACTATATTTTAAAATACATATCCATTTTTTACTTTTGTTGCTGATAAAATATTTTGAGAAAAATAAACTCTAACAATAAAAATAATCTGTATTATAGTTTTTAGAGATATGAGGTCTGGAAATTAGTAGATTGTCTTTGTCCAGATTTTGTTTTAAACTTTGTTTATAATGACTGAGTCAAAATAGTATGTCCTAATTTTCAAACTTAGAACAAGAAACCAAAGAGTATAATTAAAATATGGCACAAGGGATCTGTCTCATCATTTGCAAAAACTACTAAGTGGATATTGGTAATTTTTCAAATTATCACAATTAAGTTCCACTCAGATAAGTAGAATCTTAAATGTGGGTTAACATTACTCAAACTTATATACGACTAGAAATTCAGCAGCATTGCTTCTCAGAGGATACTTACTCAATGCAATGCAAATTTGAATAGCAAGAATCAATCCATCAATTCTTAAGAAATAAATCTGTCTTATTTTGTTGGTATTATCATTTTTGAAGAATTTTGGCTTTTACTTTTATCCAATTCAGGCAAGAAAGGTAATTCTGCATAATAAATGTCACTGCATACATCCTGGAAAAGGATAAACTAATTAAGGTTGAAATTCATTTCCTCACAACTGTACACCTAGCATCAAGTTTTTCTGTCAATTTCCAAATGCTAGCATATTTTCAATTTTAGATATGAGCAACAGAATCAGGAGAGACTGAAAGAGGGGAAGTATTGTGACTTTACTTTAGGTTCAGTAATTGAGTCCTAGAGAAAACCACAAATTCCCACAGCCACTGTTTAACAGGCTGGTTCGCCATCACAACATCAGAAAACACATTTATCAGCCCAACTGTGACAAGTAATCTTCACTAAGGCTATCTGTCACATAAGACAGGTGACAAGAAAGTCTATTTACATTAGATTCAATACACTGGCCCAGCAATCTTTACACTAAGTGGAAATATGACAGGGTAGGTAGACAGGCATTAATTTATGGGCAATTTTCAAGAAGCAGTAGAAAGGGGTCAAGAACCTTATCAAAAATACTTGAAATTCTTCTAATTTCTATTCTGTTATTATTTCATCTATCATCAAAGCTGTCTTACAAAAGATCCTTCAAGTCTCCAATGACTGAAAGTACCATTACCATTAGCATGCTTCTGCAATATAAACTCCATATGGGCAGGAAATATTGCTTTTAATGAAATTACATATAGTAAAAATGTAAAAAGTGATTTTATAAGATGTATTGGTAACAAAACAATTTCACTCACCTACATTTCCCTTTTTAATGTAGTCTTTCTAATGAATTAACAAACAATATTAAATAGTCTACCTTCTTATCATTTTTTTCCCCCTGAGAGTACTATTTATAAAATAAAAAGCTGAAACAAGTTAACTTTTCCTAACCTTTTACTTTAGGAAGGAGTACAAGCTAAAGAGAAAAATACATTAACTTGAAAAGTACCAGAAAAATGATCAAAAATTAACTATACAAACCCTAAACCTTCATTATGAAAACATCTTTCAAATAGTAATTTAATAGTTATAAAACATATATTTTTAAAAAATCACTTGTGACAACTTTAACAAATAACACTAATGTGTAAAGGTAATTTAAAAGTGCTGCTTCTAATGAACAAATAAACTGCATATAGCTTAGCTCTATGCTAGAAGAAATATTATTCTATTATGCCATGTATCGAAAGTCTGTCCTCATTCACACTGATTCTGATTCGCACTGTCCTCATAAGCACTTGTCTCAGTACTTCCAAAATAACAGAAGGTACCTAATTTATGTGGTTTTGAACTATGCATACTATTTTTTCTGTAGTACTAAAATGAAGACCCATAAATAAGCATTTAAGGCACAGATATTTTTCAAGTAGCTAGATATCAAATATACAACTACTTTCTTTTGTTAATGAACAGACCAGAGCAAATTCATAACTTTATATTCATTACCACTCAGCCTACTGATAACATGGTTTTCTTAATTCTGCATAATATTATATAAATGAACATTTATAAGGTATTTCATAAGAATACTTACGTTGGAATTGTTACATATACAATTCCAACACATTACATACACACTCAAATAACATACCCTTACAATTCGACAGCCTACCACATAAAAAATATGATTACCTCTTTTTACTTTTCAAATGGACACTAATTGTTAATGAAGCTACTGCTTTCATGTCTTACTTGACAATTTACAGAACAATTAATCAAAAAGTTTTTAATCTCTTGCATATTTATTGAATTCTATAACCCAGAACTGCATTACATGAGTGAGCAGCTTTTGTAATCTTGTTGTAGCTATATGATTTGATTTGTGTATATACAAACAGCTGCTGCTGACAGCTGTCTGCTGCCATTCTGCAGCCAAAGAATTCATCCCAGCAGGAAAAACAGTAAATTTTTTTTAATGTTTCCCCTCCCTTCTACTTTAGAGACCATAAACAGTTCCAAGGAAAATACCTTTTCATAATAAACAATACCATATTCCTTATCATCACACTTGACACATCGAAATTCAACCATCAAGTACATGAAATTAGAACTTCGTTTTTCACTCTAAAAAAAAAAAAAAAAAAAGATTTTTTATGAAAAATGATTTTCTTCAACATCAGTTTGTATCATTATTCCCAATTCAGTAATACATGAATTCTATCAAATATAATTTAAAATGTAACAAATTTTTATTTCATTATTATAAATGCACTGTTTTACACAGCACTACTATTTCATTATATACAGCACTACCGTTTTACCCAGAAGTGTCTACTACTCACTTATAACTCCCTCCTCAAACTTACTGACATTTTTGGTTTATTCAGTAGTATGAATTCTATTATATAACATTTTAAAGGTATTTCATATACATTTGCAGGAGAATTATTTTATTTAAAAAAATTTGTATTTCTAATAATTTTAAGCAAAGAACAGTTCACCCTTAAACCACATGGACTAATCTAACTGTAGAAATTAATATAAGTATAACAAAAAACAAAAGTAAAACAAAGTATGTAACTAAGGACAGAAGTCATTTGAGCTTAACAGATACAACATTTACAAGTTTTTCACAATTTATAAACGGTCTTAAAATAACTTGTAATCATTTGTAAAGTTTTATCAATACACTTTAAATACACTGGGAATAGTTACTTCTTCCCCAACATATAAAATGCTGATTGTGTGTATAAATGTGTCCCCTTAAAAAAGCAAATATTATGTTAATAATGAGGTGAAAATAAAATGAAATTTAAAAGGGTGATTAGTCCTGACCCAAAACAGTTTGAAAAATGGCTTTAAATCTATATGTATATAATCATAAAGATCTAAGGAGGTCACTTAAACTGTTCAGCTTTATGAAGCATATTATAATCTATTATGATAATAGACAGCCTCCTATCTTTTAAAGAGTGCAGATAGAGTGAGTGAAAAAGGCTGGGCAAAGTATGCTCTAATGTTACATTTTCTACACCCAGGGGTATCTAAGTTGAAGAATAGAAAAATTAAAAATATTTTTAAATTAAAAATAGGAAAAAGAAAAAAGCATTTTGATTAAACTATTTTTGGAATGTGACTATTATCAAAATTCAAAAAAGTAAAATTTTATTCCAGTTTCAGTATATAAGAATGTATTATGAATACATTTAGAAAAGATGCCCAGTATTCATACTGAATATAAATGTTGTTAGATGCTACTAATTTGTTTTTAAAAAATGAACAATGTCGGAATTTAACTTTTCTAAGTGTTCACTGTAAAATGACAAATTTCTCTCTTTCCACCTGCTGAAAACTGTTGAAAGAACACAAATCAAGGCAGTTGTGCCACGTGGTGATCACTATAAGCTACGCATTTCACAAAATTGCTATTCCTCTCTCCTAATGTGATTAATATATAACCATTATTTCTGCTCTCTAGACATAGAACATTAGGCCAAACATCTAGTATTTCAGTGCTAGTGTACAGAAAAAATTTTTTTGTCGTTTTAACTTTTGTAAAGAGTTTCACTGAAGCCATCTTTTCAATGAACATATTCTGGACTAATACACAAGATCAAGAAAGCACACGAGGGGCTTCCCTGGCGGTGCAGTGGTTGAGAGTCCACCTGCCGATGCAGGGGACACGGGTTCATGCCCCGGTCCGGGAAGATCCCACATGCCGCGGAGCGGCTGGACCAGTGAGCCATGGCCTCCGGAGCCTGTGCTCAGCAACGGGAGAGGCCACAACAGTGAGAGGCCCGTGTACCGCAAAAAAAAAAAAAAGAAAGCACACGAATTACTTGAACCATGTAAACTCATTAAGTGTGCACAGCCCTATATGTACTAAATAAGACAAGGAATATCTTAATTAGGGAGAGGAATTGCTATTCATGACTTAAGGTAACTGAAATGAAGAGGTTGTTTTGACACTATTTTGACAGATTTATCCAATCAACTTGGACATAAACTGCCATATGGAGAAAGAGAACATACAAGTGAGGCATCAAGCTTAACACGGGCTTCACTTATATGATATTTAGTACACTTATGATATCCACTACCTATTTTGGGGTTCAAGAGAACACTAAAATATAAGAAAGGCAGATATCCTAAGTTTTCCTTTTATTAGCATAAACCTCACAACTAGAGGTAATCCTCAATGCTCCCACATTTGAGAAATACCTGGCAATAAATAGTTCTTCTAAAAAATTTTTCAATTAAAATTCTGGAGAAAATATTTTGAAATTAAAAAGAGGGATACAACCCACCTCATTTATCATTTCTATTTCTCTAAATGTCAGTCTGTCCAGCCAATCTACTTTCACCATGTGACCTTGTCGGTGAGCTTTGGTGAGCTGCAAAAAATACATAATGGAGAAAATTTTAAGAGACAGATCTCACAGAAAGGAGGATAAAGAACGGTAATGATCATCAACATGACACTGGAAGTACTAGCTAATACAAAGAAAAAGGGAATAAATGATATACAGATTGGGAAGAAAGAAATAATACTTTCTTTATTCAAAGGTGACATGATCATTTATGTAGAAAATATTTTTAAATGGACAAAAAGCTCCTGGAACAAATAAGCAATTACAGCAAGGAGGATACAAGGTTCACATATAAAAGTCAATCTCTTTCTTATATATTGTTACCAGCAATCAATAAGTAAAATTTGAAAATTAAAAACACAATATCAAAACACAGTATCACTTACATTAGTGCCTCCCAAAAATGAAACTGGCATAAGTCTAACAAAATATGTACAAGATCTATGTGAGGAAAACTACAAAACTCTGATGAACAAAATCAACGAAGAACTAAATTAATGGACAGATACTCCATTCAGGGTAAGATGACTCAATATTGTCAAGATGTCAGTACTTCCCAACTTGATTTATAGATTCAAAGCAATCCTAGTCCAAAAAAAAAAAAAAACCCAGCAAGTTATTTTGTAGATATCAACAAACTGATTCTAAGGTTTATATGGAAAGGCAAAAGATCTATAATAGCCAACACAGTATTGAAGAACAAAATTGGAAGCTATATATTACCCAACTATAAGACTTAATATATAGCTACTGTAATCAAGACAGTGTGGTACTGGCAAAAGAATAGATAAATGGAACAGAATGGAGTCCAGAAAGAGTCCACATAAATAGAGTCAATGATCTTTGACCAAGAAGCAGAGGCAAGGCAATAAAATGGAGCAAAGAGTTTTTTCAAATATCGCTGGGATAACTGGACATGTACATGCAAACAAATACATGTAGACAAAGACCGTATACCCTTCACAAAAATTAACTCAAAATGAATCACAGACCTAAATGTAAATCGCAAAATACAAAACTCCTAGAAGATAACACAGGAGAAAACCTAAATGACCTTGGGTATGGTGACAACTTTTTAGATGCAACACCAAAGGCATAATCCATGAAAGAAATCATTGATAAGCTGGACTTCATTAAAATTTAAAAATTCTGCTCTGTGAAAGACATTGTGAAGAGAATGAGAAAACAAGGCATGGACCGGGAGAAAATATTTGCAAAAGGCACATATGATAAAGGAATGTTGGCCAAAATATACAAAGAACTCTTAAAACTCAACAATAAGAAAATAAGCAACCTGATTTAAAAAATGGGCCAAAGATCTTAATAAACAACTCACCAAAGAAGAGATATGGATGGCAAATAAGCATATGAAAAGATGCTCTACATCATATGCCATCAGGGAAATGCAAATTAAAACAATGAGAAATCACTAAACACTTATCAGAATGACCAAGATTTGGAACACTGAGAACACCAAATGCAGGTGTGAGGATGTAGAGCTACAGGAACTCTCATGAACTGCTGGTGGGAATGCAAAATGTACAGCCATTCTGGAAGTCAGTGTGGCAGTTTCTTACAAATCTAAACATACTCTTACCATACAGTCCAGGAATTGCCCTCCTTGGTATCTACCCAAAGGAGTTGAATACTTAATGCCCACACAAAAGCCTGAACATGGATATTTATAGCGACTTTATTTATAATAACCAAAACTTGGAAGCAATTCAGATGGCCTTCACCAAGTGAATGGATAAATGGATACATTCAAACAATGTTATGCAGTGCTAAAAGGAAAGGAGGTATATCAATCAATGAAAAGACATGGAGGAACCTTAAGTACACATTACTTGCACATTGCTAAGTGAAAGAGGCCAATCTGAAAAGGCTAGGTACAGTATGATTCCAACTAAAGAAAAGGTATTGATAAAACTATGGAGATAATAAAAAGATAACTAGTTGCCCAGGGTTGGGGGGGAAGAAGGGATGTATAAGTGGAGCACAGAAGATTTTTAGGGCAGTAAAACTACTCTGTATCATTCTATAATGATGGACAAATGACATTAAATATCTGTCAAAGCCCATAGAATGTACAATATCAAGAGAGAACACTGAGGTATATGGTCTTTGGGTGATTATGAGTTGTCAGTATAGGTTCATCAATTGTAAAAAATTGTAACAAATGTACCACTGTGGTGAGAGGTGTTGACAATAGGGGAGGCTATGCATGTGCTGGGGCAGAGCGTATATCTGTACCTTCCTCTTAGTATTGCTGTGAATGTAAAACTGTTCAACAAAAATAAAATCTTTAAAAAATCAGAAACAGAAGTGTTATGTCACCTTCACATTTCATACATTCCTATACACAACAGAAGTCATACACAACTATCAAGATAAGAAATGGACTTGGCTACAGACTAATCATCATAGTTTTTTACAGAAAAATAACAAATTTTAAATGGTCTATAATCTGCCATCTAAACATGCTAAAAAATAATGAAGCCTTTGCTGAAAGTATCTCCATGTTCTATATTTCTTACATTTTGATTATTACAAAGGGAGAGAATTATAATGATAGTTCTTCAAATTGGAAATAAACTTCTATTTTTTTCACATCTCAATATGAAAAATAACAGACAGTTACATACATAAGGCATTTCTCTGGAGCCTATAATTTACTGCTCTAAGACTTAAGCACATAGGTGTGCATGTGCGCTTTACTTTTAAGAAGGAGTAATAAAAGAATTAACGGTAATAAAAGAACCAGTGGTAAAAGACTTTCTAGAGTTGCAGTTGGGAGAGTCCTCTGAAGGTCTTACATACCAACCTACCCTTGGTTTCACAAATTAAATAATACATTGACCCTTCAAATACACAGAGAATTCAAGATAATTTCCAAGGTCCTCAAACTGAAACTAGATTTTGTCTTAGAAAGTGTAATTTTAAACATCAGCATTATTTATGTATCAAATCCCCTCTTTCTTCCTAAACAAATTCATAGCATAAAGCAAAACTGAGCATTAAGGGCTTCAATGGTAGCTTGTCTTTATGATTTGTCTTCATTTCCATTATACATGTTATGATGGTATTCCTACAAGAATGCCAAACACTTCTACCAATTATTATCTCTCTCACAGAACTAAAAATCTTCATAAATATTCTTTATATTCCTCAACTAAGGGACTCATCACAACTACATGGTCATACTATTTCAGAAATGAAAATAGTAGCTTCATACAAAAAGTCTGAGGATCACTGTAATATAAAAATATTATCAGCTTAGTTTTCTTCTGAATAACAAATTCCTTTTCACTTGAGGTAATCTCTAAATGAAAATGGATGAGGCAACAAAAAGTGCTTAGCACTATTACTCACACAAAGCAGGGACTAAACATTTTGCTGGCTCTGGTGGAACATTAGACAAATACACTAACATGGAAACAGACTAAGAATTAGTTACAAGGGAGCCAAAAGAACACCAGGCAATGTGACCTAAAGGAAAGAGTGCTAGACTAGGAGCCATTAGACCTGGGTTCTAACCCTAGCACTCCATTTTCGAATTCTGTCATTTTTGAACCCTCATGTACAAAAAGAAGTATTAATTTCTATTTCTGCTAGCAAAATTCAAATAGGATAATGGATGCAAAATATGATAGGCAGTATTATTCCATACAGTCTTTAAAGAATTATATTCTCACTCATTTTGCCACATGTTCCAAACTAGTTTTTTAAATGAATAAAAATATAAAGGGTCATATCACATCAACTACCACACTGAAGTGGCAGAGCTAGGATTTAAACCCCGGGTCTATAAAGTCCATATTCCTTTTATCAGTCTTTGCTATCTCCTCTATTGATGTATTCATAGTAAAAGATTTAAGTCTAATTAACTTTTGTAAATTTTTAAACACAAGTTTCATACTTATGATACAGTAGTTGATTCTCCACTAGTTTCCTTTGAGGAAAAAATTGACAATAGCATATTAAGTTTAGATGTGGCAGAATGTGTTGGGCATTTTTCTCTCCCTTACTAAATAATCAGGCAAATCGAAAATTTTCTAAAGTCATTTCACTAATTCCAGAATTCGTGTTTGCTGCTAATAAATATTACTTCCTATATAGCATATTCTTACCTTCTGTATTTGAATACTAAAAGATGACCATTCTCAACCTTACAAATAGCAACCAAAGAATGCATGGTCAAGGATGGTAGTACCATAAATTGGTAAAGCCATTTTGGAGTACAAGTTTAAATTACCTGAGATATATTCATATTTGTGCATCATTTTTTTCAATATGGAAAACTTAGACATAAAAGAATGTAAATGTCTATCAATAGTGGGAACTGTTAAGTAAACTATGGCACACACACTAAGAAATACTATAATCAAAAAGAAAGAAAAATCCATATACCCCGATAGGAAACATCCCTATGACACTGTTGAATGCAAAAGCAACTGCAGAATGAGAGGTACCACTTATGCTATGACTGTTAGTTTACAAGTTTGTCTCACACCAGACTCTTGAGATTGACAGCAGAATTTCTAGATATTTCTCTGTTTGAAACAGTTTTATAATTTCTGTTGCACTAGAAAGTTACCACTCAAAATGTCCCCTAGCTACTTGTGCTATTTATCTGATACTATGTAACAAAGCACCACAAAACTTAGTGCCTTAAAACACCACTCATTTTAATATTTTTCATGATTCTTGGAGACATCAAGAAGTCATTTTCTTGAGGACATCTGGATATTTTTTTTCTCTTAGTCTAACAGTCTCTCATGAGACTGTTGTCAAGTGGTAGCTGGAGCTGGAATGTCCAAGATAGCTTCACTTACATTTCCAACGCCTTCGTGGGAAAGGATGGGCTCAGGTGGGAAACCAGAGTGGTGGGGCCTCTCTCTTTCTGAAGGTACTCTCAGTGCTGCTCCCTCTCCAGGTAGTCTTTCAACATAGTCACTCCAACTAGGTAGCTGGACTTCTTACATGGTGGCTCATTATTCCCCAAAAGTGCAAAAAACAGAAGCTTTCAAGTTGTCTTAAAGTTTAGCCCTGGAACAGGCATAGCATCAGTTCAGCTGCATCATGTTAGTTAAAATGAGTCACAGAGCTAGTGCAGACCGAACATGGAAGCTTGAGTATCAGGAGGCATATTTCATTGAGGGTCACCTTTGGAGACTAGCTAGCACAGCATTTACTGGACAATCTAAGCATACAGTTGATTGCTCAATTGCAGAAGAGCAAGGGGAGAGAATTTGAAGGTGGCAAAGCTAGCTCTTGACTGGACTTCAGGTATCAGGTAGTCTAGAATTAGCTATCACAATTCCTAAATGTTTAGGCCTTGCCTTCCCCTCCAAAATAAGCTCTTACAACTCTCCAACTGATATGCTACACTTCAGCCACCCGTTTCAGTTCTTCAGACAATAAGGCCTTTTACTTTTAAGACTCAATGCAGATTAAATAATTAAATATTAGATGAAAAATTTTCCTAAAAAGTTTAGAGAACTATAAAGCACTATGCAAACTTTAAGCAGCTGTTATTAGCCCATAATCTATGTCACTTCATCTCTATAGGTGCTGATGATTATGTAGACAGACTTGGGTGGTTTTTGCCAGTCCAAAGCAGTTTCCAATTGTCTCCAGTTTGAGAATGTCTATAGATAATGAAGACCAAAAAATGAACTTGAACAGTTTATATTTCATTTGGGGTCTGACCTAGATCTTCCAAATGAGAAAATCTGCATTCTGTTAAACAGCAGGGTAAAACTAAGTAGAAGCTGTTTCAAATTGCTTGTGGGTACTAGGGTACCCATCCTAGAAAGCAGCTAGGTCAAGATATCAGTAAAAGAGTCATTCTCTCTTTTTAAGGAACATAAGCTTCTACAGAATTCACAAGAAACCGTATAGAGCATGGAAGAGAAGCCCACTGTCACAGAAATAATAGCATATTTATTGAGCTCAAACTTCTCCAAGAATTAAATAGCAAGGGGTTTTAAAAGCTACTTAAATAAAAGAATCTGTGTAAGAATCAAATAAGAACATGCCCAGGAAACTGTTTGGAGTACTAATCATGTATATCAGATTTAATGGGAGGACAGATACGTGCTTGAGGAAGATGCCTCAGATTAGTAGGTGTTCAATACAAGTACCAAGGATGGAAATAAAAGTAGGCCAACTTGCTACACTGTATATAGACTAGGAACAGCAGAGAAAAGAAACGTCAAACTGGATAGCTATCCCTGGGAACAGATAGACTTCCATGATCACCACAAGTCACAATTCTTTGCTCCTTATTTGTATCTGCCCTACTAGACCATAAGCTTCTTGAGTGCTAGAGCTATGAATGGTTGACAGAACCTAGCATTTATCCATTCAATGAATATTTATATTTATTGACAGGACTTCTAATGTGGAAGGGTGATAGAACAGAAAACAAATGCTTGTATACTCTGCAATTTGGTTCAAGAGCTTTGGGGAGCAAGGGGAAGGGAGTGACACTCAAAAGGAAGCTGGAGGAAACAATGATTCATGCCCTTAGTCACTTTTCCCTAGTACTTGTATACTTTCAACATAAATATATACTACTTAATTTGCTGTTGTAAGTTACAAACTTCCATCAGGTCCTCTACTCTGGAGATAAGCACAGAATGTTGAACAAAAGAAGCAAGTTCCCTGCCTTCAAGAACTTAAGGTATGGGTGAGCCATTTGTATGGTAATGCCTATATGCCCATATGGTAAATGCTTATAGGTCTATATACAAATTGAAACAGTAATATGAAAGTCATGAACAGGGTGATGTGACAGAAAATAATGGGGGTTCTTGAGAAGGCCTCTCAGGCAGGTAACATTAAAGCAGAGACTTGAAGGATAAGGAATAAGTCAAACAAACAGGATGAAATCTTCCATGCAGAGGAAATAGCTTATTGGTCAGCACATCAGGGAGTTTGATGTACCCAGGTATTAAAGAGAGACTAGGATGGTAGTTCTCGGTAAATATTTAGGTAAATCAAGTTCTCTGCAAGGTGGACAGTAGGAAGATCTACACATACATAAGATGCATACTGGGAATCATCTTTCTTGAGGTTCATCATGATCTAGATTTTTCTTTATAGTAGATACCACACTTACAGCCTAAAGGAAGAAGGGGAAGAGTAAAAAGAACCGAAAAATGTTTATCTATTTCAAATCTGCCTAGGAATCTGTAGGGAGGTAAATGGGGAGAGACAGACCCAAAAGTAAACTGGAGAGAAAATGGTTTCCGCTTTACCAATTTTCCCTGGCCAGTTTCTTCCATATTCATATACCCACTTTATCTTTACAAAAGGCATCAATTGACATGTATTAATCAAAATACGAGACACATGGCCCAAGTTCACATATGCTATGAAAGGTGGGCTAGTTTTGTTGGTTTATCAAGACACGGTATGATAATTCACAGAGTTTATTATCTACCTGTGAAAACAAGATGAACAACAAGATGAACATAAGACAGAATATAACTGATAAAAGAATTCAGAAATGTACACCAAACTTTGACCCTGGTTTTAAGCACCCACATACACCTTATGACTATGTCTGATAATTTGGAAATACAGCATACAAGCACATATCAAGCAAGCCATATAAAAATAACTTAAAGGGCTTCCCTGGTGGCGCAGTGGTTGAGAGTCCGCCTGCCGATGCAGGGGACACGGGTTCGTGCCCCGGTCCAGGAAGATCCCACATGCCGTGGAGCGGCTGGGCCCGTGAGCCATGGCCACTGAGCCTGCGCGTCCGGAGCCTGTGCTCCGCAACAGGAGAGGCCACAACAGTGAGAGGCCCACGTACCGCAAAAAAAAAAAAAAAAAAACTTAAAGAACAATTCTCACTTTCTATTTTCAAGCTAGTAGAAAGTTTAAAGTGGATAACGGATTTACAACAGCACAGAATTGCAAATACCCTGAACAGTCAACCATAAAGGATTGCTGAAATGAATATCCACACTATGCAAAACCTGACAGTCGTTACAAATCATGTTATGAAAGCATCTTAAATGACCTGGAACAATTTTGAAACATCATTAAGTGTAAAAGCAGGATTCATTTAAACACACAGACAATATGATCCCAAATTAAAAATAAATACATATACATTCCATACATTACATACATACATACATACATACATTTATTTATTTACCAAAAGCATATCAACTAAAATATTAATGATGACTATTGTGAGTAGAGGATTAGAGGTGATTTTTACAGTCTTTGCACTTTAACAATCTTCTTCCATTGCAGATGTATGTTAGCTTGTATTAACAGAAGATAAGTTATTTAAAAACTAAAGTTATTTTAAGAAAAATTAACTGCGGAGAAAATTCTGTTGAGAAAACCATAAAAGATTAGCATTTAACAAGACGATGCTAAATAAAGTTACATTACTTCATAATAAACTCAAAGAATAAAGACCCATCTCATTAATTTAACTCAATCGTATGAAATGAAAACCAGGTATCAACAGAACTGTTCTCTCTCAAATTATTTCTTCCGAGGGCCTTTCAACTGGGTCCAACTAAAAGCCCATATAAATTAAATGAGAAAAAAAACCCATATAAATTAAAAGCTGCCACTTTTCAATATGCAGTTAATAAAAACTCCTATATAAACAAATGTACAGGCTTAAGGTTTCAAACTTTACTCACATCAAGAAACTGTAAGAGGGGAGTTACAAGATAAGTGGATTTTCCAAAATAAGTAGCTATACAATAGGTGATGCTTTGGCCAGATACACTTATGCTTTCTTAGGAAATCTTAGAAGAAAAAAAATGACAAAGCTGTATTTTCTTTTTTCCTTTTTTCCCTCCACCACTTGAAAAAATAAACAAAAAAACCCCAGTCTACTTCTGTCACCAGATGGAAAACTTTCAGATTCAGAGGGCCTATGTGAATGTTCAAAATTTCTCTTGACACATTTATAGGAATATTGGCCAATAAAAATGCTTGGTACTACCATATACAAGACTAATTTTTTTCCAGCATGATCATAGAGGGTTGTGTTTATTCAACTACCCCATATCTCCTTCCTCTAAATTCCCTCAAGTTAAAGGTTATAATGTAACTCTTTCAACACTAACACTTCCCTAAGCCTAGACTAGAACTGAGCATAAGTACTCATTAAACAGAATACCATTATTGGTCAGTAATCTATTTGCAGGATGCACTATGGCTCACTGAGAGATTTTTATTATTAAACAGTATAATTCTTCAATAAACAATGAGTCCTATCTGTGTCAAATCAAATACAAGCTACACAGTAATTTATAATTCAAGACAAAATATAGTTGTATAGGGCTTCCCTGGTGGCAGAGTGGTTAAGAATCCACCTGCCAATGCAGGGAACACGGGTTCGAGCCCTGGTCCGGGAAGATCCCACATGCTGCGGAGCAACTAAGCCCGTGCACCACAACTACAGAGCCTGTGCTCTAGAGCCTGCGTGCCACAACTACTGAAGCCCACACACCTAGAGATTGTGCTCCACAACAAGAGAAGCCACTGCAATGAGAAGCTCGTGCACCTAGAGCTTGTGCTCCACAAAAGAAGCCACAGCAATGAGAAGCCTCTGCGCCGCCATGATGAGTAGCCCCTGCTTGCCGCAACTAGAGAAAGCACGTGCACAACGCAGCCAAAAATAAATAAATAAATAAATAAAAATTAAAAATAATATACCCAGCAATCCCACTACTGGGCATATACCTAGAGAAAACCATAGCCAGGACATGGAAGCAACCTAAATGTCCATCGACATATGAATGGATACAGAAGGTGTGGCACATATATACAATGGAATATTACTCAGCCATAAAATGAAACAAAATTGAGCTATTTGTAGTGAGGTGGATGAACATAGAGTCTGTCATACAGAGTGAAGTCAGAAAGAGAAAAACACCATATGCTAACACATATATATGGAATCTAAAAAAAAAAGATGGTTCTGAAGAACCTAGCGGTAGGACAGGAATAAAGACACAGACGTAGAGAATGGACTTGAGGACACAGGGAGGGTGAAGCGTAAGCTGGGATGAAGTGAGAGAGTGGCATGGACATATATACACTACCAATTGTAAAACAGATAGCTAGTGGTAAGCAGCCGCATAGCACAGGGAGATCAGCTTGGTGCTTTGTGACCACCTAGAGGGGTGGGATAGCGAGGGTGGGAGGGAGATGCAAGAGGGAGGGGATATGGGGACATATGTATAAGTATAGCTGATTCACTTTGTTATAAAGCAGAAACTAACACACCATTGTAAAGCAATTATACTCCAATAAAGATGTTAAAAAAAAATTCACTTAAACTGAGATTTAAAAAGGAGTTGTATCTGTATGTTAGAGTTTGCACCTACACGTATTATATTTAATTCTCACAAAGAACAGGAGTTTCTTCTACCTTCCTGATTAATGAAGTCTTAGCCACAAATCTTCAATTTTACTTTGAAATTTTACATGTGTATCTTACTCAGGAAGAGTGGCATTTGCCTCTTAAAAGTTTCATTCAGGGCTTCCCTGGTGGCGCAGTGGTTGGGAGTCCGCCTGCCGATGCAGGGGACGCGGGTTCGTGCCCCGGGCTGGGAAGATCCCACATGCCGCGGAGTGTCTGGGCCCGTGAGCCATGGCCGCTGAGCCTGCGCGTCCGGAGCCTGTGCCCCGCAACGGGAAAGGCCACAGCGGTGAGAGGCCCGCGTACCGCAAAAAAAAAAAAAAAAAAAAGTTTCATTCAGTTTAACTCCTCAGAGATTAATGTAGTCTTAAAAGCATGTTACTTTCTAGTTTTTTGGCAGAAACTATAGCTGTAAAGACAGACAACAGATTTACAGAACATGAATCGATATTCTTTTAGGGCTCAGTCTTTCACTGGCAAAAACTAATTTAGTCTACTTGCTACCATCGATTTCGAGACAAATCTAAAAGTTTTGACAGTCTTAGACAACAGTAAGCAAATCAAAGTGACTGATAAAAAAGATTCTACCATGTATCATTAGGAATAAATTTATAAGAGATTCCCAAACTCTTCTTTTATGACACAAAAGAAAAGCAACACAGAATCAAATCTAATACACTATGTTTATAAAAGTTACACTTATTATTTATACAAAAACCTGTAGCTAAGATGCAGTTTTTTTTTTTTTTTTTTTTTTTTTTTTTTTGCGGTACGCGGGCCTCTCACTGTTGTGGCCTCTCCCGTTGAGGAGCACAGGCTCTGGACGCGCAGGCTCAGCGGCCATGGCTCACGGGCCTAGCCGCTCCGTGGCATGTGGGATCTTCCCGGACCAGGGCACGAACCCGTGTCCCCTGCATCGGCAGGCGGACTCGCAACCACTGTGCCACCAGGGAAGCCCATTTCTGTGATTTTTTTTTTTAAGATGCATTTTTGATGACATAGATGGTGCCACTAAATAAGTTTTACAGCCTTGAATAATTTCACTAAGAACTGTCTGACATTTAGAAGAAAAAAATCCCTAAAGATAACGAATATTCATTTTTCCTCCCTCCCTTCCTCCCTCCCTTCCTTCCCACTAAAGGCACACTGAAGAAGTAGTTCTGTGTTAGACAACCTAATTGAGTTAGTTGACTTTCATCTTCTTCATCAAAGTGCTCTTCAGCATAAGGGAATTAACCAAATAACTTGGCTAAGTAGTAACTGAATTCGAAGATTAGTGAAAGAGGTAGTAAGACGGCACTTGTTGACTTATTATTTATTGTTTTCCCAGTACTAGAAAGTTAAATGTCTGAGTTTTAAAGTTATGTATATATGTAATTAATATTTTTATTTTTATTATAAAGCAAAAGTATGCAGAATAATATTAGATATCCATGTATTCACTGTCAAAACTGAACATGTATTGTTTGCCTTGTTTCACTTTTTTAAAAAGATGAAAAAAATCACAGATATTTGTAAAGACTTCCCTCATTCTTTCATTTCAATTTGCTTTTTTAAACTTAATGCTGTTTTTGATACTTATCCATGTTAATTTACACGGCTCAAATGCTTTCATTTAAACTGTTGTATAGTATCCCAGTGTACGAGTAAATCAGTTTATTATTTATTCTCCCAAAAAACTCAACTTTTCGTGTTATTATCAGGGCTGAAGTGAATACACGTGTATGTATCTCCTTATGCCCATAAGTGAGTTTCTTCAGTGTAGAAATCTAGGTGTGAAATTGCTGGATTTCCAAGATGAAAATCTATACATTTTCTGTTTGGTTTATTTCTAAATATCACGTAGTTTTTGTTGCTAGTGTAAATATCTTTTAAAGATTTTATTTTTAGAATGGTAAAAAGGGAATAATAGGAATTTTGGAATAATAACTGATTTCTGTTTACTAATCTTGTATCTAACAACATTATTATTTATAACAGTTTGTCTAATAGTTCTTCTGACTTTTCTATGTAATCATCATCTGTAAATAATTTTTATTTCTTACCTCTATACATACGGTTTTCTTGTACTGACTAGTACAAGAAACTCTGGTACAATGTCTAATCGGAACAGTAATAGAAGCATCCTTGCTTTGTTCCTGACTTTAATGAGAATGTTTCTTACATTTAACCATTTGCTAAGATGCTGGTTATAGTTCTTGATATATTTCTTATATCAGATTAAGAAAGTCCTCTTTTATTTTACCAAAACTTTATATGATGAATGTTTGTTGAAACTCACCAAAAAGTTGGTAAGATTGGGAATCCTTTTGACCATATGATTTTTTCTCCTTAATTTAATATGCAGGAGATAGTTAACACAACAGGCTTGAAGCTGCTATCTTTAGAAGGACCTGCTCGCAAGGATGGCCCTCGGCAAATGTGTGAGAACTTGACTTCTGAAACATTCTCTAAGGGGTATAGATGTTTCACTGTGGCTAGGCTGTTTGTACATTGTAATTTATGGTGAGCACCTGTTTTCTTTCTGGGAGGCCAGAATTTTGGCAGTTGAGGGCAGAGAATGCCTGTGTGACCAGACCCCCAATAAAAAACCTAATTTCTGAGTCTCAAATGGGCTTTTCTAAAAGGTTTCATTTTTCTTCCTGGAGAAAGCAGCACACTCAGTGTCTCTTCCTGGGCTGGGAAGGGGAAGCATAGGAAGCCTGTGTATGGATTTCTCCAGACCCCACCTATATTTTTTTCTTTTACTGAACCATCTAGTTGCATATTCTTACTGTGTTGCTTATAATAAATCTTAGCTGTGATTACAACTGCCTCTAAGTCCTGTGTTTTCATCATCTCATCTTGGCGGACCCCTGAAACACTCAATACTGTGATAATAATGTACACTAATAGATATTTTGTGTTAAACTGTTCTTACATTCTTGGAATACATCTTGTTTGGGCATGATATATTTTTTAATCACTTGATTCAGTTTGCTAATTTTATGCTGAAATTTTGCATCTGTATTTATAAGTGAGAACTGTCTATAATTTTCCTTTCTCTCACTTTTCTTCTCTAGTTTTGGTATCATGGTCATATTGATCTCAGCAGGCTTTGTAGGTCCAGCTTATAAAACCACTTGAGTTTGAAGAAAGGAGAATAAAGGGGGAAGAATTACTCTAACCAATATTAAGGTTCACTGTATAGCTATAGTAGTAAATAATATCTTGTTCCTTTTTGTTTTGATTCCTTGATTTATGTTTTATGGTTTTATATTACTGTTTTATTTTTAAATAGTTTTTTAAATTTTCAATATTCCATTATCTGAATTTCTGGTGGATATATTCCAGTTGTTTGTTATGATTACTGATTTTAGCTTCCATTGGTTTAAAATTTTAGATTGCAAACTCATCTTTTGTAGGGCTTACTTTCCTAAGTGGTTATACCTATTTTACTGCTACTTCATATTATTAGCTGTTTGTTGGGGGAGGATTTTCAGTTTATCTTAGTCATCCACATTACTGAAACCAGAAACCAAACCAAACATTATTGGCTTATCTGCTATTGATGTTAGAGGAACCTAGAGAAAGAAAGAGATGTATTAGAAAACTAAGGCTGGCAAATGTTTTGATGTTTACAAATGTGATTTATAAGCTAGATATCATTTTTGTTTATAAATCCAAGAATAGATTATCAAAGTGATGACTTACGTGGACTTTTAAACCAGTACCCACATAATGGTATTTGTAGTTAGATTTTAGAGAAAAGAAGAACATGGAATTTTCAGGGAGTTGTTTTGGTAATTAAAAGCATTACCTTTTATTTTATGCTTTTAAAATTAATGGAACAAAATTTATGGAAGATTTAAATAGTAATGAGGTACATTATAACTGGGTAGAAAGACTGGCAGTCAAAAACCCTGATTTATAGCTCTCACAGTGGCTCATTGAATAACCAGCTATTTCTGTATTTGTGGACATTTTTCATTGATAGAATGTGGTCAGCTGGACTCTACTCTCTCTGTTAATTACAGGAATCATAACAGTGTCATCATCATGATGATTTTTTTCAGCTATTCTGAAAAGGAAACAACCTCAGACACCATTTTCTTTATAGTATAGCAAGTTGATTAAGTATACTTTTCTTGCCTTCTGAATACACTTCTACCCTGAAGTAGCTTTGTGAAATAATTTTCATGAATAAACTGACATTCTGGGTAAAATCAGTTTAAGAAAATACATTATTTAGTAGAACCTATTAATGATCTGTCTCCCTTATTATAATTATGTAATTTACTATTTTCAGAATATAACATGAAGTTCCTAGAGATACCTTCAATTTATTTTATGTTAGGGCTTTTCGGGGAAAGTTGGTATTCTCTGTAATGTCTCTTTACATTAAAAAAAGTGTCCTTTCAGCCACATGTAAATCAATGAAGTTAGTATACTCCTTCACACCAAACACAAAAATAAACTCAAAATGGCTTAAAGACTTAAATATAAGACATGACACTATAAAACTCTTAGACGAGAACATAGGCAAACATCCTCTGACATAAGTCGTAGCAATACTTTCTTAGATCAGTCTCCCAAAGCAAAAGAAATAAAAGCAAAAGTAAACAAATGGGACCTAATAAAACTTGTAAGCTTTTGCACAGCAAATAAAACCATAAGCAAAATGAAAAGACAACCTATGGAGTGGGAGAAAATATCTTCAAGCAATGTGACTGACAAGGGCTTCATTTCCAAAATATACAAACAGTTCATACAGCTCAATATCAAAAACAAAACAAAAAAACCCCACACCCAATCAAAAAGCGGGCAGAAGACCTAAACAGACATTTCTCTAAAGAAGACATACAGATGGCCAACAGGCCCATGAAAAGATGCTCACCACTGCTAATTATTAGAGAAATGCAAATCAAAACTACAATGATACCTCACCTCACACCAGTCAGAATGGCCATCATCAAAAAGTATGCAAATAATAGATGCTGGAGAGGGTGTGGAGAAAAGGGAATCCTCTCACACTGTCGGTGGACGTGTAAACTGGTACAGCCACTATGGAGAACAGTACATAGGTTCCTTAAAAAACTAAAAACAAAGTTACCATGTAATCCAGAAATCCCACTCCTGGGCATATATCTGGAAAAGATGAAAACTAGTTCAAAAAGATACATGCACCCCAAGATTCACAGCAGCACTATTTACAACAGCCAAAATATGGAAGCAACCTAAGTGTCTATAGACAGATGAATTGATAAAGAAGATGTGGCATGCATATATAGTTTCTATTATATATATTATTTAATATATATTATATTCCACTACTCAGCCATAAAAAAGAATACAATATTGCCATTTGCAGCAACATGGATAGACCTAGAGATTAGTCATACTAGGGAAGTAAGTCAGACAGAGAAAGAAAAAAAAAAGACAAATATCATATCACTTACATGTGGACTCTAAAAAATGGATATAAATGAACATATTTACAAAACAGAGACAGACTCACAGACATAGAAAACAAACTTATGGTTACCAAAGGAGAAATTAGGGAGGGAATAAATTAGGACTTTAGGATTAACAGATACACACAACTATATATAAAATAGATAAACAAAAAAGACCTACTGTATAGCACAAGGAACTCTATAATATCTTGTAATAACCTATAATGGAAAAGAATCTGAAAAGTTTATGTGTGTGTATATGTATATGTACACACATATATCACTGAATCACTTTGCTGTATACCTGAAACTAATACAACACTGTAAATGAACTATTCTTCAATTTAAAACAAAAGGTTTGTAACAACCAGACACACCCTTTTAGTATAAAAGAAGCCTGAATTCTACCTCAGGTAAAATGGTTCTTTGGGACACTAGTCCACCATCTTCTCAGTCGGCTGGCTTTCAAAGTAAAATCACTTTTTCTTGCCCCAACACCTAGTCTCTCCATTAATTGGCCTGTTATGTAGCAAGCACTAGGTGCTTGCACTAGGCAACAGTAACAACAACTGAAGCCTAAGTACTATTTGTAACACCAGTTCATTTATAGCACAAATATTTAATGAGTGCTCATTCACCACAGGCAAGTCACTGTTTGATTCACTAGGCACCATCTTTTATCTATACCTAAGGACCTGCAGGAATATACATTGTTTCATTTCATAGTCCCTCTGCCTTTTCTCCTATTTTTCCATTTTAATCTTCTTGATAAGAACGACACATTCTCCATGCAAACTAATTCTTCACAATCTTTAAACCTAAAACACATCACTGATACTTATCTTTGGAAAGATGTTTACATAAAGGATTTAAAGACCTGATTTTAGGTCCTGGTTCTATAACTTACTGTTTATTTGAAAAGTTAACATAAATCACTTAACTTCTCTAAGCTTCCATCTTTTCAGGAGTTAAAAAAAATGTACATTTCATGAGTTACAAAATACTGTATAGAGGAGCTTCAAGATGGCAGAAGAGTAAGAAGTGGAGATCACCTTCCTCCCCACAAATACAACAGAAATACATCTGCATGTGGAACAACGCCTACAGAACTCCTACTGAACACTGGCAGAAGAACTCAGACCTCCCAAAAGGCAAGAAACTCCCCCACATACCTCGGTGGGGCAAAAGAAAAAAGAAAAAACAGAGACAAAAGAATAGGGATGGGACCTGCACCAGTGGGAGGGAGCTGTGAAGGAGGAAAGGTTTGCACACACTAGGAAGGCCCTTCGTGGGCAGAGACTGCGGGTGGTGGAAGAAGGGAAGCTTCAGAGCCACGGAGGAGAGAGCAGCAACAGGGTGCGGAGGGCAAAGCAGAAAGATTCCCACATGGACGATCGATGCCTACCAGCACTCACCAGCCCGAGAGGCTTGTCTGCTCACCCGCCGGGACGGGTGGGGACTGGGAGACGAGGCTCTGGCTACGGAGGTCAGATCCCAGGGAGAGGACTAAGGTTGGCTGCGTGAACACAGCCTGAAGGGGGCAAGTGTGCCACAGCTAGCTGGCAGGGAATCCGGGAAAAGGTCTGGAACTGTCTAAGAGGCAAGAGACTTTTTCTTGCCTCTTTGTTTCGCAGTACACTAGGAGAGGTGATTAAGAGTGCTGCCGAAATGAGCACGAGAGACAGGTGCGAGCGGCGGCTATCAGAGCGGACCCCAGAGACCGGTATGAGACGCTAAGGCTGTTGCTGCAGCCACCAAGAAGCCTGTGTGCAAGCACAGGTAACTATCCACACCTCCCCTCCTGGGAGCCTGTGCAGCCCGCCACTGCTAGGGTTCCGTGATCCAGGGACAACTTCCCTGGGAGAACACACGGCATACTTCAGGCTGCTACAATGCCACGCCGGCCTCTGTTGCCACAGGCTGCCTCCAAATTCCATAGCCCTCCCTCCCCCCGGCCTGAGTGAGCCAGAGCTCCCTTTAATCAGCTGCTCCTTTAACCACATCCTGTCTGAGCTGGAACAGAGGCCCTCAGGACACTACATGCAGAAGCGGGTCCAAATCCAAAGCTGAACCCCAGGAGCTGTGTGAACAAAGAAAAGAAAGGGAAATCTCTCCCAGCAGCCTCAGGAGGAGCAGATTAAAACTCCACAATCAGACTGATGAACCCTGCATCTCTGGAATACATGAATAGACAACGAATCATCCCAAAATTGAAGCGGTAGACTTTGGGAGCAACTATATATTTTTTTCCTTTTTCTCTTTTTGTGTGTATGTGTATGGTTCTGGGTGTGATGTTGTCTGTATAGCTTTGCTTTTACCATTTGTCCTAGAGTTCTGTCTGTCTGTTTTTTCTTTTAGTATAGTTTTTAGGGCTTGTTATCACTGGTGGATTTGTCTTCTGGTTAATTACTTTATAAATCTTTTAATAATTATTTTTTATTCTAATAACTTAATTTAATTTAATTTAGTTTCTTTCTTTCTTTCTTTCTTTCTTTCTTTCTTTCTTTCTTCCTTCCTTTTATGCTGAGCTGTGTGGATAACAGGGTCTTGGTGCTCCGGTCAGGCATCAGGCCTGTGCCTCTGAGGTGAGAGAGCCGAGTTCAGGACGTTGGTCCACCAGAGACCTCCCAGCTCCACGTAACATCAAACAGCGAAAATCTCACAAAGATCTCCATCTCAACGCCAAGACCCAGCTCCACTCAACGACGAGCAAGCTACAGTGCTGGACACCCTATGACAGTGAACTAGCAAGACAGGAACACAACCCCACCCATTAGCAGAGAGGTTGCCTAAAATCATAATAAGTTCACAAGCACCCCAAAACACACCACCAGACACGGACCTGCCCACCAGAAAGACAAGATCCAGCCTCATCCACCAGAACACAGGCACTAGTCCCCTCCACCAGGAGGCCTACACAACCCACTGAAGCAACCTTAGCCACTGGGGGCAGACACCAAAAACAAAGGGAACTAACAACCTGCAGCCTGCAAAAAGGAGACCCCAAACACAGTAAGTTAAGCCATAAGAGAAAACAGAGAAACACACAGCAGATAAAGGAGCAAGGTAAAAATCCACCAGACCAAACAAATGAAGAGGAAATAGCCAGTCTACTTGAAAAAGAATTCAGAAAAATGATAGTAAAGATGATCCAAAATCTTGAAAATAGAATGGAGAAAATACAAGAAATGTTTAACAAGGACCTAGAAGAACTAAAGAGCAAACAAACAATGATGAACAACATAATAAATGAACTTCAAAATTCTCTAGAAGGAGTCAACAGCAGAACTGAGGCAGAAGAATGGATAAGTGACCTGGAAGATAAAATAGTGGAAATAACTACTGCAGAGCAGAATAAAGAAAAAAGAATGAAAAGAACTGAGGACAGTCTCAGAGGCCTCTGGGACAACATTAAATGCACCAACATTCGAATTATAGGGGTCCCAGAAGAAGAAGAGAAAAAGAAGGGACTGAGAAAATATTTGAAGAAGATTATAGT
>NC_041232.1:55540600-55542326 GCF_002837175.3 Physeter macrocephalus | reverse complement strand
AAAAATATTAAAAGCAGCAAGGAAAACACAACAAATAACATACAAGGGAATCCCCATAAGGTTAACAGCTGATCTTTCAGCAGAAACTCTGCAAGCCAGAAGGGAGTGGCAGGACATATTTTAAATGATGAAAGGGAAAACCCTACAACCAAGATTATTCTACCCAGCAAGGATCTCATTCAGATTTGATGGAGAAATTAAAACCATTACAGATAAGCAAAGGCTAAGTGAATTCAGCACCACAAAACCAGCTTTACAACAAATGCTAAAGGAACTCCTCTAGGCAGGAAACACGAACTTCAAAATTCTCTAGAAGGAGTCAACAGCAGAACTGAGGCAGAAGAATGGATAAGTGACCTGGAAGATAAAATAGTGGAAAACAATTGAGAAAATGACAATAGGAACATACATATCAATAATTAGGTTAAATATAAATGGATTAAATGCTCCAACCAAAAGATACAGACTAGCTGAATGGATACAAAAATAAGACCTGTATATATGCTGTCTACAAGACACGCAATTCACACCTAGGGACACATACAGACTGAAGTGAGGGGATGGAAAAAGATATTCCATGCAAATGGAAATCAAAAGAAAGCTGGAGTACCAATTCTCATATCAGACAAAATAGACTTTAAAACAAAGACTAGCACAAGACACAAAGAAGGACACTATATAATGATCAAGGAATCCATCCAAGAAGAAGATATAACAATTATAAATATCTATGCGCCCAACATAGGAGCACCTCAATACATAAGGGAAATGCTAACAGCCATAAAAGGGGCAATTGACAGTAACACAATCATAGTAGGGGACTTTAACACCCCACTTTCACCAATGGACAGATAATCCAAAATGAATATAAATAAGGAAACACAAGCTTTAAATGATACATTAAACAAGATGGTCTTCATTGATATTTATAAGACATTCCATCCAAAAACAACAGAATATACTCTCTTCTCAAGTGCTCATGGAACATTCTCCAGGATAGATCATATCTTGGGTCACAAATCAAGCCTTGGTAAATTTAAGAAAAATGAAATCGTATCAAGTGTCTTTTCCGAACACAATGCTATGAGACTAGACATCAATTACAGGAAAAAATGTGTAAAAAATAAAAGCACATGGAGGTTAAACAATACACTACTTAATAACCAAGAGAACACTGAAGAAACCAAAGAGGAAAGCAAAAAATACCTAGAAACAAATGGCAATGAAAACACGACGACCCACAACCTATGAGATGCAGCAAAGGCAGTTCTAAGAGGGAAGTTTATAGCAATACAATCCAACCTTAAGAAACAAGAAATATCTCAAATAAACAACCTAATCTTACACCTAAACCAATTAGAGAAAGAGAACAAAAAAACCCCAAAGTTAGCAGAAGGAAAGAAATAATAAAGATCAGATCAGAAATAAGTGAAAAAGAAATGACGGAAAAAATAGCAAAGATCAATAAAACTAAAAGCTGGTTCTTTGAGAAGATAAACGAAATTGATAAACCAAGAGCCAGACACATGAAAAAAAAAGGGAGATGACCAGAACAGTAGAATTAGAAATGAAAAAGGAAAAGTAACAACTGACACTGCAGAAATACAAAGGATCATGAGAGATTACTACAAGGAACTATATGCCAATAAAATGGACAAGCTGGAAGAAATGGACAAATTCTTAGAAAAGCACAACCTTCCGAGACTGAACCAGGAAGAAAGAGAAA
>NC_041232.1:55532428-55533049 GCF_002837175.3 Physeter macrocephalus | reverse complement strand
TGGGTCACAAATCAAGCCTTGGTAAATTTAAGAAAAATGAAATCGTATCAAGTGTCTTTTCCGAACACAATGCTATGAGACTAGACATCAATTACAGGAAAAAATGTGTAAAAAATAAAAGCACATGGAGGTTAAACAATACACTACTTAATAACCAAGAGAACACTGAAGAAACCAAAGAGGAAAGCAAAAAATACCTAGAAACAAATGGCAATGAAAACACGACGACCCACAACCTATGAGATGCAGCAAAGGCAGTTCTAAGAGGGAAGTTTATAGCAATACAATCCAACCTTAAGAAACAAGAAATATCTCAAATAAACAACCTAATCTTACACCTAAACCAATTAGAGAAAGAGAACAAAAAAACCCCAAAGTTAGCAGAAGGAAAGAAATAATAAAGATCAGATCAGAAATAAGTGAAAAAGAAATGACGGAAAAAATAGCAAAGATCAATAAAACTAAAAGCTGGTTCTTTGAGAAGATAAACGAAATTGATAAACCAAGAGCCAGACACATGAAAAAAAAAGGGAGATGACCAGAACAGTAGAATTAGAAATGAAAAAGGAAAAGTAACAACTGACACTGCAGAAATACAAAGGATCATGAGAGATTACTACA
>NC_041232.1:55531605-55532389 GCF_002837175.3 Physeter macrocephalus | reverse complement strand
AAGCACAACCTTCCGAGACTGAACCAGGAAGAAAGAGAAAATATAAACAGACCAATAACAGGCACTGAAATTGAAATTGTGATTAAAAATCTTCCAACAAACAAAGACCCAGAACCAGATGGCTTCACAGGCGAATTCTATCAAACATTTAGAGAAGAACTAACACTCATCTTTCTCAAACCCTTCCAAAATATAGCAGAGAGAGGAACACTCCCAAACTCATTCAATGAGGTCACCACCACCTGATACCAAAACCAGACAAAGATGTCACAAAGAAAGAAAACTACAGGCCAATATTACTGATGAACATAGATGCAAAAATCCTCAACAAAAGAGTAGCAAACAGAATCCAATAGCACATTAAAATGATCATACACCATGATCAAGTAGGGTTTATCCCAGAAATGCAAGGATTCTTCAATATACACAAATCAATCAATGTGATACACCATATTAACAAACTGAAGAATAAAAACCATATGATCATCTTAATAGATGAAGAAAAAAGTTGTGACAAAATTCAACACTCATTTGTGAAAAAATGACTCTACTACCCAAAGCAATCTACAGATTCAATGCAATCCCTATCAAACTACCAATGGCATTTTTCACAGAACTAGAAAAAAAATTTCACAATTTGCATGGAAACACAGAACACCCCGAATAGCCAAAGCAATCTTGAGAAAGAAAAACGGAGCTGGAGGAATCAGGCTCCCTGACTTCAGACTATACTACAAAGCTACAGTAATCAAGACAGTATGGTACTGGCACAAAAACAGAAATA
>NC_041232.1:55521033-55530175 GCF_002837175.3 Physeter macrocephalus | reverse complement strand
GGAACATATGTATATGTGTAGCTGATTCACTTTGTTATAAAGCAGAAACTAACACACCATTGTAAAGGAACTATACTCCAATAAAGATGTTATATAAATAAATAATAAAAGGGAGACTAAAAAAAAAAATACTGTGTATTACAAGTCCAATCATTACACTTGTTAGAATTAAATGAAAGCAAATAAGATCAAGTAACAACAGCTAACATTTATTAGTGCTCGGTACTGTCCCACAATATGTTAAAAACTAAATATTTTATCTCATTTATATTTAGTCTTCACAGTAACTCAGAAAAGTAGATATAACCCTTATTCTTATTTAAAGATGAGGAATTCACGGCTTAGTAAAGGTTAAGCAGCTAATCTGAGATCACAAGTAAACAAGAGACACAACTGAAATCTGAATGAAAAATGGTCTCCGCAGCCATGATTTTAATCACATCTCCATTTTTAGTTCTTGATCCATGTAAAGGGTTTTAGAGCTATTAAAGCACTTTACAGCACTTTATACATGTGAGAAGAGTATTATAGTTATTATTATTATTCCTCATAATGGCACTAGTAATAATGACAGCTTCAACCTAGTAACATAATTCTTAAATCTCCAGCATTTAGAAGTGTGTCTTCAACACAGCAAGTGATGATGGTGGAGATAGAGGACTTTTCCACATACTTAAAATAAAAATCTCAGTGAGCGCCTCTAAATTAATACCTCAAAACAAGTACCCATTCAATGCAGTGCATTCAATGTAAAATACTGTCTTTCAAGGGCAAATATTTCAGCAGGTCAAACAGTACAATAAAATAATTTAAAATAAATAGTCTCAATCCCATTTCAAAATTATGTAACCAGAAAACTTCTTGTTATCTTAATCTCAATTGTAAAATATTTTGTGATCATGATAATTTGTCAATGTTTATTCAAAACATACAGTGTAGCCAGCATATTCAAGTAATCCTGCAACTAGAAAGACAATGTCATGAGAGAAAGAGGAAGAGTCCTTTTAAGATTTCCCCATACTGAGAGAAATATCTCACAGAACTTTGTAGCTCCTTCAGGCTCCTTCATGGCTCACTAAGAAATTAATAACTCCTGAAGATTAATTTAATTTCCAAACCGCCTTAAAAAATGGTGTCCTGGATAGCAGACACAAGTATTATGGTTACCAGAAAGGTAATATGGTTACTCACCCATTACAAATTAGTAAATTGGTACTCTAGACCAGGGCTGCTCAATAGAACAGCAATAATGGGAATACTCCACACCTGCACTGTCTACTAGGTAGCCGCTAGCCACATGTGGCTGTGGCTATTCAGCACTTGAAATGTGATTATGGTAACACAGCAAGTGAATTTTAAATTAAATTTAATTTTGATTAATTTAAATTGCCACATGTGAATTGTGGCTATTATCTTAGACAGTACAGCTCTAGATTAAAAATAAACCCTTGAATTGATTGGCATGAACCTATTCTCAGGATACTAACTTTTCCTGGATGAACTAAAAAAAATCCAGTTCCTATTGTTATAAATCTGAGTCTGGACTCTGGACCCAGAATGACCCCATGTAGGCACTCTGAGGGTCAGCCTGAAACATCACCACATTTTACCACAACTTCCCTGTAGCAATGCTCACCTATATACTCTACCTAACATTCCCCACCCCATCTGCGTCACACAGACCACAACGCATTTTTCAAATAGTCATTGCTTTCTCTTTGCCTCCTCTTAATCAAATTGACAGAAACTAAAGCACATTCCAAAGGCATCAAGCAGAGCTGCTAAAATGAAAAGAAGAGAGTGGAGAAGCATGCTTTTGCACTAACCTTTCATGTCTAAAGACATGGATTCAAATATAAATCAAACACTAAAGCTTGGTAGTCACATCCAAAACCCCAGGTGGATATGTATCCTAGTCATAAAACTCTTACAATACGACAAGCTGAAAAATGGAGCAGATGGGAACAATGGGCAAATTTGCTCAATTAAGGCCCACAATCATTAAAAGGCCAGTCATGGACAATCAAAGAGTAATAAGTGCCCAAGAGGTATGGGCTTTGATTATTTTCACAAATCAGTTCAAACAGAAAGTTACTATGTTAGTAAAAAATTAATTAGGGAAATTTAGAGATGGGAAAGAGAAGATAATGAGGAAGATGGGGGAAAGAGTATATTTCAATATATTAATTTTCTTCCTGTTCCCTACTAAGTCTAAGAAATGTAAGTCATAAAAAATAAGAACTAAACTGAAGACTATTCAGTTTTTTAAAATTTATTTACTTATTTTATTTTATTTTTGGCTGTGTTGGGTCTTCATTGCTTCTGCAGGCTTTCTCTAGTTGTGGCGAGTCGGGGCTACTCTTTGCTGCAGTGAGCGGGTTTCTCATTGCGGTGGCTTCTCTTGCTGCGGAGCACAGGCTCTAGACGCGCAGGCTTCAGTAGTTGTGGCTCGCGGGCTCTAGAGCGCAGGCTTGGTAGTTGTGGCTCACGGGCTTAGTTGCTCCGCAGCATGTAGGATCTTCCAGGACCAGGGAACAAACCCATGTTCCCTGCGTTGGCAGGTGGATTCTTAACCACTGAACCACCAGGGAAGTCCCAAGACTATTCCGTTTTGTTTCCTTTTCTCACACTCAATTTTGCCTCAAAGGAAAACTAGGAATGTCCACAAAATGATGTAAAATCATTAGAGGTTAATTCCACTAAAACTATTCTGAAAGGATTTGACTTTTTAAAAAATGTTAAACCTAGAAATCAGTCTTTTAAAATTCTGTTATTCATATTGCACTTATAATTTAACTTTCAGTTCTGCCAATAAGTCAGAATAAGAATATTTAGTACAGCTTGAGTTTGAGATTCTTTGCTTAATAATTATCTAACACTGTCTCTTTAGAGGCCATTTAAATAGCTCATCTTCATTTCACAGCCCTCTTGTCCTATTATCCCCAGGCAGCCAGGACTAAAGCAGTTCTTTAACTGAATAAACTCTCTTAAAATTGCAGTTTGAGGGGCTTCCCTGGTGGCGCAGTGGTTGAGAGTCCGCCTGCCGATGCAGGGGACACGGGTTCATGCCCTGGTCCGGGAAGATCCCACATGCTGCGGAGCAGCTGGGCCTGTGAGCCATGGCCGCTGAGCCTGCGCGTCCAAAGCCTGTGCTCCGCAATGGGAGAGGCCACAACAGTGGGAGGCCCGCGTACAGCAAAAAAAAAAAAAAAAAAAAAAATTGCAGTTTGAAAATCAACACTATGCTATTTATTTTGGCTCATGGGTACAATGCATGGTAACTATGCTTTGCTATTATTAAGATTAATATACACTTTTTTACTCTTGATCCACCTTTCTCAACAATTAGAAACAGAGTAAATTCACTGGAAAAATCAAAGTACAACAAGAAAGAAACAATTCAGTTCTAACCACTTAAACCTCATCTATTTGAATACTCATTTCTTTTCTTAAAATGATAGTGTGAGAAAAGGAAGTATCTGCTCCTTTTATAAGAAAATGGAAATAGCATAGACATTTTTTCCAGCTTTTTAAAGAACCAAAAACAATTTCAAAATATTGTAATACTGTACCAAAGACAATTTCAAAATATTGTAATACTGTACCAAAGACAATTTTGAAATGTTGAGGAAGAGAATGACAAGCTAACTCAACAAACTTTTTAATGTGGAACCAGAAAAATGAGAGGAGGAGAGAAGGAGGGAGAAAGAGAGCTACTGTGGCATAATTTTAAGGAACAAACAAATACCAAAGTATAATTTTAAATTCAGAGTATACCAAGTATCAAAGTATACTCTCTCTGGTAAGTTTAGAAGTTAAGACCACAACAAATATCAAAGTATACTTTTTCTGGCATAAGGCAAGGGAAATACTAAGGAAGCCAGTCTGAAAAATTTAAGTAAAGAAGCAGGCACTAACCAAAAAAGAAAAACAACAAAAACAAAATCTAAGAGCACAGCCAGATCATTCACATTAGGCAGGTCCTGAATGATGCTTTACTCCAGGCATATGTATTACAGATGAAAAGGAATGGCATGAACAACGATTCCACAATTGCCAACTGATGACTGCATGTTGTTTCTCTATTAAGGTGGTAACTATAAAATCCGGGTAAATAAAAAATCCCAATTATTTACTATTTCAGTACTCTTAGAATCATAGAATATAAATAGCTACATGGGACCTCAAATATCATCCATTCTAAACTTCTGATTTTACAGGCTTAGATATTGTTTTCCCAGAGCTGGTAGGATGGCCAAATCTCTGCCTCATACTACAATGCTCTTCCCACTGAAAAGTGCTTCCAAATGCCCAAGCTTCCAATTTCATCAAACCAAAGCATCATTTATAAAACACATTCATCTTCAATAGCATCAGGGATATAACAGTTCTGAAACTTCAAACAGCATGACCAACTGCTGTACAGAAAAGAATGAAACATATTAGCCCAAGTGCCAAAAAATTAAAAAACGCTTCCTTCAAAGGGAGAGCAGTTCCTTCAAAAATGCTACAAACATGATGTCTTTTTCCCCTTAAGAAGTGTAATTATTGGTTTTAATGGTTTCCATTTAGTCTCTGGGGAACATGAGTTAAACACTAATGCAGGCTGTCACAGCACAGCAACCTCTGAAGGCTCCACTCCACTCAGAAGTAAGAAATCGAATTCTATTAGGGAAAAAGAACTTTGAAAGGAGCTCATCTCCGATTTGCATAAGAAAGACTTATTAATCCCCATTTTAAAGATTTGGAAACAAATGCATAAATACTCACTTAAAAACTATTAGCCACCCTCGGTAATAGTCAGCGTATAAATTTTAATTCCTATCTCTTGAAAAAGTAGGATCCTACTTGCCATCCTCTCCAATATAAAGAATTTAGACTGTTGATGATTGCTACCAATTAACAAAACTGTTAAGAAGGTTTCTTCCCAATACATCATTTAGCTCCACATATGCTTACTCATCATTTTGAGAGCTGCAAATGTACAATGATAATCAAGAGAATAAATATGAACCCAAACAACTCTTTAAGGAGTTATAGTTGCAACCATAAAAAAAGCTGATCATTCTACCATACGACCCCGCAATCCCACTACTGGGCATATACCCTGAGAAAACCATAATTCAAAAAGAGTCATGTACCAAAATGTTCATTGCAGCTCTATTTACAATAGCAAGGACATGGAAGCAACCTAACTGTCCATCAACAGATGAATGGATAAAGAAAATGTGGCACATATATACAATGGAATATTACTCAGCCATAAAAAGAAATGAAACTGAGTTATTTGTAATGAGGTGGATAGACCTGGAGTCTGTCATACAGAGTGAAGTAAGTCAGAAGGAGAAAAACAAATACCGTATGCTAACACATATATATGGAATCTAAGAAAAAAAAATGTCATGAAGAGATTAGTGGTAGGACAGGAATAAAACACAGACCTACTAGAGCATGGACTTGAGGACATGGGGAGGGGGAAGGGTAAGCTGTGACGAAGTGAGAGAGTGGCAGGGACATATATGCACTACCAAATGTAAATTAGATAGCTAGTGGGAAGCTGCCGCATAGCACAGGGAGATCACCTCTGTGCTTTGTGACCACGAGAGGGGTGGGATAGGGACGGTGGGAGGGAGGGAGAAAAAAAAGCTGATCATTATCAAGTCACACCTTTTTCTCCTACTATAAAATTCAAAAGATAAAAATGAGAAATATATACTATAACATTGTGCTACATTAAAAAGTCCATTTCAAATTCCAATGCTGCATTTACTGCTGTTTGAAAAATGTCAATCAGTTGTTACAAAAATTATTTCTGAACTCTGCATCAAAAATAAATGGGAAAAAATTAGGAACATGTGAATAGAAGCCTATATAATTTGTTTAATATAAGAGAACCTAGGTGGATGAATTGTGCAACTATATAGATTTGTATTTCTTGACTCTGACCATTCCCCCTCAAATTCAGAATCTCATTATTATATGAATTATAACATTCATTCTCATAGACCTTCAAGATGGCAGAGGAGTAAGATGTGGAGATCACCTTCCTCCCCACAAATACATCAGAAATACATCTACATGTTGAACATCTCCTACAGAACACCTACTGAACGCTGGCAGAAGACCTCAGACTTCCCAAAAGGCAAGAAACTCCCCACGTACCTGTGCAGGGCAAAAGAAAAAACAGAGAGAAAAGAATAGGGACAGGACCTGCACCTCTGGGAGGGAGCTGTGAAGGAGGAAAAGTTTCCACACACTAGGAAGCCCCTTCACTGGCGGAGATGGGGTGTGGCGGGGGAGAAGCTTCAGAGCCACAGAGGAGAGCACAGCAACAGGGGTGCAGAGGAAAGCAGAGAGATGCCCTCACAGAGAATCAGTGCCGACCAGCACTCACCAGCCTGAGAGGCTTGTCTGCTCACCTGCCTGGATGGTTGGGGACTGGGAGCTGAGGCTCCAGCTTCAGAGGTCAGATCCCAGGGAGAGGACTGGGGTTGGCTGCGTGAACACAGCCTGAAGGGGGCTAGTGCGCCACAGCTAGACGGGAGGGAGTCCGGGAAAAAGTCTGGAACTGCCTAAGAGGCAAGAGACCACTGTTTTGGGGTGCATGAGGATAGGGGATTCAGAGCACTGCCTAAACGAACTCCAGAGATGGGCGCCAGCCACAGCTATCAGCATGGGCAACAGAGACGGGAATGAGACGCTAAGCCTGCTACTGCAACCACCAACAATACTGTGTGCAAGCACAGGTCACTATCCACACCAGCAGTCCCAGGAGCCCGTGCAGGCCACCACTGCCAGGGTCCCGTGATCCAGGGACAACTTCCCCGGGAGAACACACGGCGCGTCTCAGGCTGTTGCAAAGTCACACCTGCCTCTGCCGCTGCAGGCTTGCCCAACATCCGTACCCCTCCCTCCCCCCAGGCCTGAGTGAGACAGAGCCCCCTAATCAGCTGCTCCTTTAACCCCATCCTGTCTGAGTGAAGAACAGAGGCCCTCAGGTGACCTACACGCAGAGGCAGGGCCAAATCCAAAGCTGAACCCAAGGAGCTGTGAGAACAAAGAAAGGGAAATTTCTCCCAGCAGCCTCAGGAGCAGTGGATTAAACCTACACAATCACCTTGATGTACCCTGCATCTGTGGAATACCTGAACAGACAATGAATCATCCCAAAATTGAGGCGGTGGACTTTGGGAGCAACTGTAGACTTGGGGTTTGCTTCCTGCAGCTAACTTGTTTCTGGTTTTAGTATTTAGAGTTTATTATCATTGGTAGATTTGTTTATTGATTTGGTTGCTCTCTTCCTTCTTTTATTTTAATATATAGATGTATATATTTTTTTCCTTTTTCTCCTTTTGTGAGTGTGAATGTGTATGCTTCTTTGTGTGATTTTTGTCATAACTTTTGTATAACTTTGTTTTTACCATTTGTCCTAAAGTTGTTTCTGACTGTTTTTTTTTCTTTCTTTAAAATTACTTTTCTTTGAAATTTTTAATAATTTTTAATTTTTTTTTATTTTAATAACTTTATTTTTTTCTTTCTTTCTTTTTTTTCTCCCTTTTCTTCTAAACCATGTGGCTGACAGGGTGTTGGTGCTCCGGCTGGGTGTCAGACCTGTGCCTCTGAGGTGGGAGAGCTGAATTCAGGACACTGGTCCACCAGAGACTTCCCAGCTCCAGGTAATGTCAAACAGCGAAAGCTCTCCCAGAGATCTCCATCTCAATGCTAAGACCCAGCTCCACTCAATGACCAGCAAGCTACACTGCTGGACACCCTATGTCAAACAACTAGCAGGACAGGAACACAACCCCACCCATCAGGAGAGAAGCTGCCTAATATCACAGTAAGGTCACAGGCACCCCAAAACACACCACTGGACACAGTCCTGCCAGCCAGAAAGACAAGATCCAGACTCATCCACCAGAACACAGGCACCAGTCCCCTCCATCAGGAAGCACACACAAACCACTGAACCAACCTTAGCCACTGGGGGCAGACACTAAAAACAACGGGAACTAAGAACCTGCAGCCTGTGAAAAAAGACCCCAAACACAGTAAGTTAAGCAAACTGAGAAGACAGAGAAACACACACACATGAAGGAGCAAGGTAAAAACCCATCAGACGAAATAAATGAAGAGGAAATAGGCAGTCTACCTGAAAAAGAATTCAGAGTAATGATAGTAGAGATGATCCAAAATCTTGGAAATACAATGAAGAACAAACAAGAAAGTTTTAACAAGGAACTAGAAGAACTAAAGAGCAAACAAACAATGATGAACACAATAAATGAAATAAAAAATTCTCTAGAAGGAATCAACAGCAGAATAACTGAGGCAGAAGAACGGATAAGTGACCTGGAAGATAAAACAGTAGAAATAACTACCACAGAGCAGAATAAAAAAAAGAATGAAAAGAATTGAGGACAGGCCCAGAGACCTCTGGGACAACATTAAAGGCACAAACATTTGAATTATATGGGTCCCAGAAGAAGAAGAAGAAAAAAGAGAGACTGAGAAAATATTTGAAAAGATTATATTTGAAAACTTCCCAAACATGGGAAAGAAAATAGTCAATCAACTCCAGGAGCTCAGTCAAGTAAAGGAAGCACAGAGAGTCCCATACAGGATAAATTCAAGGAGAAACACAGTAAGACATATATTAATCAAACTATCAGAAATTAAATACAGAGAAAAAATATTAAAAGCAGCAAGGGAAAGCAACAGATAACATAGATGGGAATCCCCGTAAGGTTAAAAGCTAATCTTCTTTCTCTTTTTTTAAACATCTTTATTGGAGTATAATTCTTTACAATGGTATGTTAGTTTCTGCTTTATAACAAAGTGAATCAGTTATACGTATACATATATCCCAATATCTCTTCCCTCTTGCATCTTCCTCCCTCTCACCCTCTCTATCCCACTTCTCAAGGTGGTCACAAAGCACTGATCTGATCTCCCTGTACTATGCAGCTGCTTCCAACTAGCTATCTATTTTACATTTGGTAGTGTATATATGTACATGACACTTTCTCACTTTGTCCCAGTTACCCTCCCCCCTCCCCATATCCTCAAGTCCATTCTCTAGTAGGTCTGTGTCTTTATTCCTGTCTTGCCCCTAGGTTCTTCATGACCTTTTTTTTTTTTG
>NC_041232.1:55514464-55520452 GCF_002837175.3 Physeter macrocephalus | reverse complement strand
TGGGCATATACCCTGAGAAAACCATAATTCAAAAAGAGTCATGTACCAAACTGTTCATTGCAGCTCTATTTACAATAGGCAGGACATGGAAGCAACCTAAGTGTCCATCAACAGATGAATGGATAAAGAAGATGTGGCACATATATACAATGGAATATTACTCAGCCATAAAAAGAAATGAAACTGAGTTATTTGTAATGAGGTGGATAGACCTGGAGTCTGTCATACAGAGTGAAGTAAGTCAGAAGGAGAAAAACAAATACTGTATGCTAACACATATATATGGAATCTAAGAAAAAAAATGTTATGAAGAGATTAGTGGTAGGACGGGAATAAAACACAGACCTACTAGAGCATGGACTTGAGGACATGGGGAGGGGGAAGGGTAAGCTGTGACGAAGTGAGAGAGTGGCAGGGACATATATGCACTACCAAATGTAAATTAGATAGCTAGTGGGAAGCTGCCACATAGCACAGGGAGGTCACCTTTGTGCTTTGTGACCATGAGAGGGGTGGGATAGGGAGGGAGGGAGGGAGGGAGCCGCAAGAGGGAAGAGATATGGGAACATATGTATATGTATAACTGATTCACTTTGTTGTAAAGGAGAAACTAACACACTATTGTAAAACAGTTATACTCCAATAAAGATGTTAAAAAAAAAAAAAAAGCTGATCATTATCAAGTCACACCTTTTTCTCCTACTATAAAATTCAAAAGATAAAAATGAGAAATATATACTATAACATTGTGCTACATTAAAAAGTCCATTTCAAATTCCAATGCTGCATTTACTGCTGTTTGAAAAATGTCAATCAGTTGTTACAAAAATTATTTCTGAACTCTGCATCAAAAATAAATGGGAAAAAATTAGGAACATGTGAATAGAAGCCTATATAATTTGTTTAATATAAGAGAACCTAGGTGGATGAATTGTGCAACTATATAGATTTGTATTTCTTGACTCTGACCATTCCCCCTCAAATTCAGAATCTCATTATTATATGAATTATAACATTCATTCTCATAGACCTTCAAGATGGCAGAGGAGTAAGATGTGGAGATCACCTTCCTCCCCACAAATACATCAGAAATACATCTACATGTTGAACATCTCCTACAGAACACCTACTGAACGCTGGCAGAAGACCTCAGACTTCCCAAAAGGCAAGAAACTCCCCACGTACCTGTGCAGGGCAAAAGAAAAAACAGAGAGAAAAGAATAGGGACAGGACCTGCACCTCTGGGAGGGAGCTGTGAAGGAGGAAAAGTTTCCACACACTAGGAAGCCCCTTCACTGGCGGAGATGGGGTGTGGCGGGGGAGAAGCTTCAGAGCCACAGAGGAGAGCACAGCAACAGGGGTGCAGAGGAAAGCAGAGAGATGCCCTCACAGAGAATCAGTGCCGACCAGCACTCACCAGCCTGAGAGGCTTGTCTGCTCACCTGCCTGGATGGTTGGGGACTGGGAGCTGAGGCTCCAGCTTCAGAGGTCAGATCCCAGGGAGAGGACTGGGGTTGGCTGCGTGAACACAGCCTGAAGGGGGCTAGTGCGCCACAGCTAGACGGGAGGGAGTCCGGGAAAAAGTCTGGAACTGCCTAAGAGGCAAGAGACCACTGTTTTGGGGTGCATGAGGATAGGGGATTCAGAGCACTGCCTAAACGAACTCCAGAGATGGGCGCCAGCCACAGCTATCAGCATGGGCAACAGAGACGGGAATGAGACGCTAAGCCTGCTACTGCAACCACCAACAATACTGTGTGCAAGCACAGGTCACTATCCACACCAGCAGTCCCAGGAGCCCGTGCAGGCCACCACTGCCAGGGTCCCGTGATCCAGGGACAACTTCCCCGGGAGAACACACGGCGCGTCTCAGGCTGTTGCAAAGTCACACCTGCCTCTGCCGCTGCAGGCTTGCCCAACATCCGTACCCCTCCCTCCCCCCAGGCCTGAGTGAGACAGAGCCCCCTAATCAGCTGCTCCTTTAACCCCATCCTGTCTGAGTGAAGAACAGAGGCCCTCAGGTGACCTACACGCAGAGGCAGGGCCAAATCCAAAGCTGAACCCAAGGAGCTGTGAGAACAAAGAAAGGGAAATTTCTCCCAGCAGCCTCAGGAGCAGTGGATTAAACCTACACAATCACCTTGATGTACCCTGCATCTGTGGAATACCTGAACAGACAATGAATCATCCCAAAATTGAGGCGGTGGACTTTGGGAGCAACTGTAGACTTGGGGTTTGCTTCCTGCAGCTAACTTGTTTCTGGTTTTAGTATTTAGAGTTTATTATCATTGGTAGATTTGTTTATTGATTTGGTTGCTCTCTTCCTTCTTTTATTTTAATATATAGATGTATATATTTTTTTCCTTTTTCTCCTTTTGTGAGTGTGAATGTGTATGCTTCTTTGTGTGATTTTTGTCATAACTTTTGTATAACTTTGTTTTTACCATTTGTCCTAAAGTTGTTTCTGACTGTTTTTTTTTCTTTCTTTAAAATTACTTTTCTTTGAAATTTTTAATAATTTTTAATTTTTTTTTATTTTAATAACTTTATTTTTTTCTTTCTTTCTTTTTTTTCTCCCTTTTCTTCTAAACCATGTGGCTGACAGGGTGTTGGTGCTCCGGCTGGGTGTCAGACCTGTGCCTCTGAGGTGGGAGAGCTGAATTCAGGACACTGGTCCACCAGAGACTTCCCAGCTCCAGGTAATGTCAAACAGCGAAAGCTCTCCCAGAGATCTCCATCTCAATGCTAAGACCCAGCTCCACTCAATGACCAGCAAGCTACACTGCTGGACACCCTATGTCAAACAACTAGCAGGACAGGAACACAACCCCACCCATCAGGAGAGAAGCTGCCTAATATCACAGTAAGGTCACAGGCACCCCAAAACACACCACTGGACACAGTCCTGCCAGCCAGAAAGACAAGATCCAGACTCATCCACCAGAACACAGGCACCAGTCCCCTCCATCAGGAAGCACACACAAACCACTGAACCAACCTTAGCCACTGGGGGCAGACACTAAAAACAACGGGAACTAAGAACCTGCAGCCTGTGAAAAAAGACCCCAAACACAGTAAGTTAAGCAAACTGAGAAGACAGAGAAACACACACACATGAAGGAGCAAGGTAAAAACCCATCAGACGAAATAAATGAAGAGGAAATAGGCAGTCTACCTGAAAAAGAATTCAGAGTAATGATAGTAGAGATGATCCAAAATCTTGGAAATACAATGAAGAACAAACAAGAAAGTTTTAACAAGGAACTAGAAGAACTAAAGAGCAAACAAACAATGATGAACACAATAAATGAAATAAAAAATTCTCTAGAAGGAATCAACAGCAGAATAACTGAGGCAGAAGAACGGATAAGTGACCTGGAAGATAAAACAGTAGAAATAACTACTGCAGAGCAGAATAAAGAAGAAATATTGAAAAGAATTGAGGACAGTCTCAGAGACCTCTGGGACAACATTAAACAACAGCAATACTCAAAATATAGGGGTCCCAGAAGAAAAGGAGGAAAAACAAAGGACTGAGAAAATATTTGAAGATATTATAGTGGAAAACTTCCCTAATATGGGAAAGGAAATAGTCAATCAAGTCCAGGAAGCACAGAGAGTCCCATACAGGATAAATCCAAGGAGAAACATGCCAAGACACATATTAATCAAACTATCAAAAATTAAATACAAAGAAAAAATTAAAAAGCAGCAAGGAAAAAACAACAAATAGCATACAAGGTAATCACCATAAGGTTAAGAGCTGATCTTTCAGCAGAAACTCTGCAAGCCAGAGGGAGTGGTAGGACATATTTAAAGTGATGAAATGAGGGCTTCCCTGGTGGCGCAGTGGTTAAGAGTCCGCCTGCCGATGCAGGGGATACGGGTTCGGGCAGTGAGAGGCCCGCCTACTCCAAAAAAAAAAAAAAAAAAAAAAAGGGACTAAAGTGATGAAATGAAAAAACCTACAAGCAAGAAAGGATCTCATTCAGATTCAATGGAGACATTAAACATTCACAGACAAGCAAAAGCTAAGAGAATTCAGCACAACCAAACCAGCTTTACAACAAATGCTAAAGGAACTTCTCTAGGCAGCAAACACAAGAGAAGTTAAAGATCTACAATAACAAACCCAAAACAATTAAGAAAATGGTAATAGGAACATACATATTGATAATTACCTTAAATGTAAATGGATTAAATGCTCCAACCAAAGGACAAAGACTGGCTGAATGGATACAAAAACAAGACCTGTACATATGCTGTCTTCAAGAGACCCACTTCAGACCCAGGGACACATACAGACTGAAAGTGAGGGGATGGAAAAAGATATTCCATGCAAATGGAAATCAAAAGAAAGCTGGAGTACCAATTCTCATATCAGACAAAATAGACTTTAAAATAAAGAGTAGCACAAGAGACAAAGGACACTACATAATGATCAAGGGATCCATCCAAGATGAAGATATAACAATTGTAAATATTTATGCACCCAACAGAGAAGCATCTCAATACATAAGGGAAATGCTAACAGCCATAAAAGGGGAAATTGACAGTAACACAATCATAGCAGGGGAATTTAACACCCAACTGTCACCAATGGATAGATCATCCAAAATGAAAATAAATAAGGAAACACAAGCTTTAAATGATACATTAAACAAGATGGACTTAACTGACATTTATAGGACATTCCATCCAAAAACAACAGAAAACACTCTCTTCTCAAGTGCTCATGGAACATTCTCCAGGATAGATCATATCTTTGGTCACAAATCAAGCCTTGGTAAATTTAAGAAAATTGAAATCGTATCAAGTATCTTTACCGAACACAACGCTATGAGACTAGATATCAATTACAGGAAAAAAAAAAGTAAAAATACAAACACATGGAGGCTAAACAATATGCTACTAAACAACCAAGAGATAACTGAGGAAATCAAAAAATACCAAGAAACAAATGACTGAAAATACGATGGACCAAAACCTACAGGATGCAGCAAAAACAGTTTTAAGAGGGAAGTTTATAGCAATACAATCCTACCTCAAGAAGCAAGGAAAACCTCAAACAACCTAATCTTACAACTAAAGCAATTAGACAAAGAACAAAAAAACCCCAAAATTAGCAGAAGGAAAGAAATCATAAAGACCACATCAGAAATAAATGAAAAAAAAATGAAGAAAACAATAAAAAAGATGAATGAAACTAAAAGCTGGTTCTTGGAGAAGATAAACAAGATTGATTAACCATTAGACAGACTCATCAAGAATAAAAGGAGAAGACTCAAATCAACAGAATTAGAAATGAAAAAGAACAACTGACACTGCAGAAACACAAAGGATCAATGGAGATTACTACAAGCAACTATATTGCAATAAAATGGACAACCTAGAAGAAATGGACAAATTCGTAGAAAAGCAAAACCTTCCGAGATTGAACCAGGAAGAAAGAGAAAATATAAACAGACCAAACACAAGCACTGAAATTGAAACTGTGATTAAAAATCTTACAACAAACAAATACCAACACCAGACAAAGATATCACAAAAAAAGAAAAGTACAGACCAATATCACTGATGACCATCGATGCAAAAATCTTCAATAAAATACGAGTAAACAGAATCCAAAGGCACATTAAAGGGACCATATACCATGATCAAGTGGGGTTTATCCCAGGAATGCAAGGATTCTTCAACACATGCAAATCAATGTTATACACCACATTAAAAACCTGAAGGATAAAAACCATATGATAATCTCAATAGATGCAGAAAAAGTTTTCAACTAAATTCAACACCCATTTATGATAAAAACTCTCCATAAAGTAGGCACAGAGGGAACTTACCTCAACATATTAAAGGCCATATATGACAAACCCACAACCAACATCGTTCTCAATGGTGAAAAACTGAAACCATTTCCCTCTAAAATCCTGAACAAGACAAGGATGCCCACTCTCACCACTAATATTCAACATAGTTTTGGAA
>NC_041232.1:55512866-55513737 GCF_002837175.3 Physeter macrocephalus | reverse complement strand
CTCCGTCACTTCAGACTATACTACGAAGCTACAGTAATCAAGACAGTATTGTAGTGGCACAAAACAGAAATATAATTCAACAGAACAGGATAGAAAGCCCAGAGATAAACCCACGCACATATGGTCACCTTATTTTTGATAAAGGAGGCAAAAATATATATGGAGAAAAGACAGCCTCTTCAATAAGTGGTGCTGGGAGAATGACAGCTACATGTAAAAGAATGAAATTAGAACCCTCCCTAACACCATACACAAAAATAAACTCAAAATGGATTAAAGACCTAAATGTAAGGCCAGACACTATAAAACTCTTAGAGGAAAACATAGGCAGAACACTCTATGACATAAATCACAGCAAGATCCTTTTTGACCCACCTCCTAAAGAAATAGAAATAAAAAGAAAAATAAACAAATGGGACCTAATGAAACTTCAAGGCTTTTGCACAGCAAAGGAAAACATAAACAAGACGAAAAGACAACACTGTGAATGGGAGAAAATATTTGCAGATGAAGCAACTGACAAAGGATTAATCTCCAAACCTTACAAGCAGCTCATGCAGTTCAATACTCAAAAAACAAACTACCCAATCCAAAAATGGGCAGAAGACCTAAACAGACATTTCTCCAAAGAAGATATACAGACTGCCAACAAACACATGAAAGGACGCTCATCATCACTAATTATTAGAGAAATGCAATCAAAACTATAATGAGGTATCACCTCACACCAGTCAGAATGGCCATCATCAAAAAAGCACCCTAATTGTTCATTGACAGATGAATGGATAAAGAATATGTGACACATATATACAATGGAATATTACTCAGCCATAAAAGGAAACGAAATTGAGTTATTTGTAGTGAGGTGGAT
>NC_041232.1:55506934-55512590 GCF_002837175.3 Physeter macrocephalus | reverse complement strand
AAATTGAGTTATTTGTAGTGAAGTGGATGGACCTAGAGTCTGTCATACAGAGTGAAGTAAGTCAGAAAGAGAAAAACAAATACCATATGCTAACACATATATATGGAATCCAAAACAAAAAAGTTGTAAAGTGCTTGGCATTAAAACTTTCTCCAGACATAATAGAGACATCCATAACTAATAAGATCACAAAGGAAAATTACATGTAAAAATTAAAAGAAAGTCTCTTAACAAAAGTATTGTAAAAGCATGTTTAAACAGTGTCTAACATACTACTTTTTGAACATAGTCACAACATAAGTTACACTATTGTGATTTAAGAATAGAATTGAACTTAGAAATACAAACATTAAATGAAAACACTTCATTAACACAATTTTTAAAGAAAGAGGTAATAACTCAGTTTACAAAAAGAGGTAGGGTGGAGTGAGGGTAATTTAGACGAGCTAATATAAGAAATTTTCACTTTCAAACAATGTAAGAATCTCTAGCGTGTAATAACACTTGCATCTTTTAGACGATGTTACCAAAAAAGTAGGTGGTCATCTTGCAGGTATCACCAAAAGCTCTACATTTTCAAATTTGTTGGAATTACAGACACAAAAGGCCACGTATTATATGATTCTCTTTATATGAAATGTCCAGAATTGGAATATCTACAGAGATAGAAAGTAGATGAGTGGTTGCCAGGGGCTGGAGGAAGGAGGGAATGGGGAATGACTGTTAATGGGTACATGGTTATATTTTTGATAAAAATGGTCTAAAAGTAAACAGTGGTGATGATCGCACAACTTTGTGAATTCAATAAAAAACCATTAAACTGTACACTTTCCAAGGGTGAACTTTATGGTACGTGAATTATATTTCAATAAAACTATTATTAACAGATTAAATTTAAATTAAAAAGTAACCTGACAGAATTCATAATGTCAATTTATACTACAACAGATATCATTCAGAGCCTTCCACCTGTTCCAACAGCTTCTTTTTTACCTTGGCAAGGCGGCTCATCTGATCTTCTGAGAGAGTACTGCTTGTTCTGCCAGGAGTTTTTGTGGGTTCTGATCCATCTGCTTCCACGTTAGGCCAGACTTTCAAGTCATGCATCCCTTGGCGAAACATGCTAGGCAAAAAGAGAATGTTCAGGACAGAACTGAATTAATGTAGTTCATTATGGGAAATTTTAGATTCGTAAACAGAGAGAATTCTACCAAGAAAATACATGTCTCTCTTGCCAAGCTTTAAGCCTCCAGTGGGCTGTAAAGCAATTAACCAAGCAACTAAAATCCATGTAACACTGTTTTTCACGTGCCATTCTTTTCTCCTCCAAGCAGTTAGAACTATTACAGAGATTCTAAAGGTAAACTGGAAACAGAGAAGCATCAGTAATGGACCACATGCACTTCATCACTTCAGTGGAGATCTCAGAAACAGAATCCAAATTTCTACCCAGCGAAAGAATGTCACATTTACAATGACTGAAACCAAAATTAAAATAATTATATAACTTTCTACTTTAAGTGACAATTCAGCATAGTAGACAGCGGAGTTGAACTGCCAAGGTTTGGATCCCAGCTGTGCCATCTATTACCTACAAGACTCCGGGTAAGTTACTTAACTTCTCTGTGCCTCAGTTTCCTCAACTATAAAATGAGATTATAAAGAGTAACTGTACCTCACAGGTTTGTTAGAAAAATTAAATAAACCAGTACAAGTAAAAAGTACTTAGAATAGTGTCTGCCACGTAATAAGTATTCGATAAGTGTTCACTATTATTTTCCTTTTCACTGGGTACAGGCTTATTTCTCTCCCATCTTCTTCTCCGTAAGGAAGTTGTCTAAAAGGGAATACAATAGTGGATTCAGTAAGAAAAAATACCCATGTCTACAAATCAGAAATTTAACATATCGTTGGAATTCAGCCTGAGCTGGATGATCCTGCTTTAAAGTAAAAGACTACATGACCTCTGATTGTCATGCTTCTGCTTCTTTCAAAAAGCTACCATGAAGACCCACAGTAAAGGTTGAACAAACTCATAAAAGGAGCTCTAGACAAATATGTTTTTTAAATATGCTGTCAAGTTTCTGAGTTTTGTTTTTTTGAAGAGGGTTAGAGATAGTCTTCTGTTAGTGTGTTCTCTTTTTTTAAGTGTTGTTTAACAAGGCCTTTCAAACAATATAAAAGTCTATTCAAACAGCATCCTCCCAAAGCTGAAAGGCCAAGCTGTGAATTGCAATGAAAAGAATAAGACTAGAAGTGTGTGCAGGTGAGTAGGCAAGTCCAAAGACTCCCATATTAAATAATTTTTTAATTAGGTACACGATGGATATAGTGATGCACTTTTCCCATCTTTAAAACCACTGTACTTAACTGTAAAAGGTTCACATTAATTTTTAAACCATTATTATCATGATCTGACCAAAGGAAAATTTCTTAGCAGATTTTCCTGAGGTAATAAAGAGAATTTTCACTGAATATTATGTAATGTATGTAAGTAGTGATACCATAAACATTTAGATTGGAAACTATAAAGGACAGCTACAAGCTGATGAGCAGTATAAGATTAAGGACCAAATATGTTAAGGTCTCTAAGGTTGGCAATAAACAGGTAATATCCAGCAACCATATCTGCAAAAGCTTACTTTATAGGTCCAACAGAAAATGTACTGACTGGTTGTGAAGAATCAATACACCTAATATTTATCTATCATGTTAAAGATCAAAAAAAAAGTGTTAGTATTTAAAAAGCCATTATAAAACGTTCATTTTCTTTCCCTTTCAACTGAGAGAGACATTCAACATCAAGCAGACCTTAGTCTCTTAAGAAACTGGGTACAGTGAGGTCATAATACCACTTTCAATGAATATCCTTAAATGTACCTTCAGAAACAGCAGAAAGCTTCCCTTCCTTCTCTCCACGTCCTTATCCCCAAGTGAACAGTTTGGCTGAACTTAACTAAATCAAAAATAAGTACATTTGGCAGGAAGTCAGTTTACTAAATGATTTAGGTACCTTGGGATGGATCTGGAGAAGAGATTTAAGGATAGGGGACATGGAAGGTAGGGGTGATGCCAAGTGATTCAAATGATCAAGTGAACATATTACTTTCTTTTGACACTAATGGAACCTTTACAGAGAGTTACACAGCCTCCAGGTGGCAAGCCAGAAGATGCTCAGAGCATCAAGTCCATTTGGGAAATTAAGCCAAACAGGCAAGAAAGAAGAAAACAGTACAGCAGGATCTCCCTCAGACACAAGCAGAGGCCCCAGCAACAGCTGCTGTAGATGCTCCAGCTCCCAGTGCCAAGCCACTATAGCAACAGCTGGCCTGACTTCAGAATTCACATTTGGAAAAAACATCTGCAAGAGAAATATACAGCTTGCGTATGATCCTTTGCCAATTCAACCTAATGATCAATCAAGTCTTTAGCTACTTAGGAATCTCACAAGCTAGACTTTCAAAATGAGGACAATTAGTTACTCCAGCCATATCCTAACAGATCTGTCTTTCGATTAACTACACTACTCTCCGAGAAGCACTGTTTCACACTGATTCAAGTATACAAAACAGGTATTAGCAAACAGCAAGAGTTGGTAGTCACAGGACTCCCGATACTATAACACAGCTATTAGACACTTTGAGGACCACTTTTAAAAAGCCAGTAAGTCCATACCAGGACTATTTAAGGAACAAGGTGGGGTACAACTAGTGTTATTTCATTGCCTACGAAACATATGAGGAAATGAAGGTCTAAAGCAGCATTTCCCTAAGTCATGAGAACTGTGGTGGCACATGACATGATTTTTAATGGTAGGTGGAAAAAAATTTGCACAGGCTTCCTGCTGAGATCACACAGAAGACTCACACTACTTTCTCACCATGAATGTCAGCAACACCATGCAGAGAAGCAGCTGTGACGCAGCAGTACAAGTGGATGTCTGCACTCTGCTATAGCACCTGGAACATCCTGTATATCATATTCTTCCACAATCCAAAGGTGCACAGGAAGTCCAGTGCGAGAGCGAATGCCTCGGCTTGTCTCCACTGCACCCCAGTTAGCCTTCAAGGGAAGGCCCCAGGACACAGAGAGAAAAAGGAGTTATTTTAATTTCATAGGGCTTCTCAGATTTCCTTTTTCTGAGGTGCAGGTCACTATAAGCATAAGCCTAGAGGGAATAGTAGGTGATCTAACATGAGTCATTATACACACACATACACACAATGATTACTACTCTTTTCACGTACTTTATAAAAACTTGCCAAAGGCCAAGTAAAACAGTGTCACAAATGTCAATCTGAGAACTGATTTGGCTGTAGGCAGGTCATTTCACTGCACTTCTGTGGAAATTTCTATTGTCTCACACCTATAGTCTAGTCAGATTGTCTCCTGAAAGTACATCCTAAGGTCAATGAAAATGTATCGATATAGGAGTGTTAAAAGAGGTGTTTTCATGAGGGAAACTCCCGCTGTTATTTCAGAAGGTAAACCACTAATGAAGAGGCCAGGAGGAAAAACCAAGAGGTCTGTCTATCTGGCTGTTTCTCAAGAAGATTTAACCACTAAGACTACAGTAAGAGTAATAAACTGTTGTGCATTTTTTTTCTATATGGCAAGCAAATTCCACCCTGGTAGAGAAAGTAAAAAGGTACAAACACTCCAGAAAAGAAACATACTGATTTTGTAATATGTCCATTCTACTATAACATGCCATTTTATCAAAAACCATATTTAAAACTGGAGGCCACGATGTCTCAGACTAAGTCTAAATTATTGTTCCTGCATGGATTTCAATAATAAATATTTCTTTAATAGGTACATTAAAGTAAAATACCTACACATTACTAAGCAATCAAGCTATTCTAAATGAAATTACATCTACATTTTATTCATGAGTTGAAGCTTTTCTGAGACATCTATCCTGAACAGAAAAATTCAATATTATAAGGATATCGATTCTCTCTGTAATTCACATATATAATTCAATAGTTTCCCAACAAAATAACAATGAGCTTTTTTTTTTAAACTGAGGAAATAATATTAATATTTATCTGATAAAATATAGAGACTATCCAGAGAAATTCTGAAAGGACTACGAATGAGGAAGATTATCTGCCTCTAATATTAAAACATTTTATAATTAATAGTATTCAAAACTAACAAGAATAGTTCAGAAATAATGACAGCTAATATTTACTGAGCACTTATTAAGCTCATTACATGTCTTTAGTAATTTATCATCATAAACTACTCTGTGAAGTAAATACTAATATCTCATTTTACAGATAAGGAAACTGAGGCATAAAGAGATTAAATAACTTGCCCAAGGGTACACAGATAATAAGTAAAAGAGCCAGGTTTTAAACCCAGACAATCTAGTTCTACCTGCCTTCCTAACAACCACTGGTTTATAAAAAACTGATAAATTCAACATCATAATTTAAGATTCATGAGCTGCAAGTAAATAAGCAACAAACAAATATATGATAATTCAAAAGAAAATGTCAAACAGGAAAAACAATATGTGTAATATGTAACACAAAAAGGGCTAATTTCACTAATCTACAAAGACCCCTTACACATTAATAAGAAAAATGACAACTCAAAAAAAAAGGCAGGGCTTCCCTGGTGGCACAGTGGTTGAGAGTCCGCCTGC
>NC_041232.1:55501851-55506924 GCF_002837175.3 Physeter macrocephalus | reverse complement strand
GCCAAACCAGTGAGAGGCCCGCATACTCCCAAAAAAAAAAAAAAAAAAAAAAAAAAAAAAAGGCAAAGAATTTTATGGTATATGAATTATACCTAAATTTTAAGAAATGGGCAAAGGATATGAAAAAGCAATTCACAGAAACATAAACACAAATGTAAAGGGAAATATCACAATACGATCATCTTCACTCATATTTAATGATGTGAAAATTAATTTAGGAGATAACATTTTTCAATTTTAAAATGGGCAAAAATTAAGAAGTTTGATAATACCTAGATTATGGTCTCTACCATTTGATACCTAAAGGAACTAGGACTTCTTTCAGAGAGTCCAGGTCTGGGGCAGGAAATTTCCCAACGAGCCTGGAATAGTTTGTCTCCAGAAAGTAAAGAAGCTACCAATGACTACTGGTGTACTATACTGTCAAAAGAACATGGGATCAACCTGAAGGGGCTCCTACTGACCAAAAACTGGAACTTTTGAGAATTATAAAGAATAAAAAGAACAATGGATTGAAACATTTCAAAACTGTTTAAAAGTTCATGATAAAACTTAAGAACAAAAAACCAAAAAACCATCAATTGTCACTTTCAAGGTTACCAAGGCACCAACCAATTCATTCTTAAAATTGTCAAAGGGGAAAAAAATTAAACATTCATCTGCCTTTCCTATATGAACTGTATACCAAGGTAACTCAATATATGATGAAAGACCAAGTTTTTTAGAGAAAAATTCCAATTAATAAACATAGAAGGAATAGAATGTCAACAATTTTCTTAAGATGAAGAGTGATCTCTCTCTGTTCAGGAGAAAAGGGATAGAGAAAAAACACCCTAAAGGACTATCATGTTTTTGTTTTTGTTTTTGTTTTTTTTTACAATAAACTTCTATTATCTGTAAATTTTTAAAAACAAAATTAACTGTCCTATTATAATCATTACCATTACAGCAAATTAGTGCTTTAGTACTTTTTAAACCCTGTTTATTGTCTTTTTTGTCACTATTATGACAAAGCAGAAAAACCCTATAACAAAGCAGTTACAGTATATGACAAATAGCCTTTTTTTCCTAAAAATAAGGTTCCAGTTTCCAATGACTATTTCCTAATAGAAATCGCATTACCAATCATTAACAGTAGAGAAATACAAACTGTGCTTTTTAATTAATCTATCTGCATCTCCTGACGGAAATATGTGTCAACTTCAGTCTCAAGTACTACGGAATCATATGTATCCAATAGGTTTCACTTCCTAGCACAGAGAACCAGACTGGGCATAAATTATTAAGGACAAGAAAGAAAAGGGCCAGAAAAAAACAACATTTCCAGAGGAAAAGAAAACGCTTACCCATATTTTCCAAACAGTGAAACTGTTGTTCCTCCCACAGGCACTGCCTTTCCTGGTCCATACACATCCCATATAGTCAGGGCCACTTGCGCATTCCTGGGCAGGTCAGGGTATTTCACAGGCAGTTTTAGCCATTCATTCCAGCTATGGAAATAAAGTCAACAAAAACATAAAGCTAAGGAAAGAAAGTCAACATAAACATATGTGTATAACTTTTTTTTAAATTAACAAACCATACAAGAACCTTTGTCCAGAGAAAATGTCAAGAGATTAAGTTAGTAGTACAAAAAATAACGTGGCACTTACCTCAATTTTGCTCTAGGCAACTTCAATTTTAAATACAGGCATATCTGTATTTTATTTCACTTCACTTTATTGGACTTTGCAGATATTGCATTTTTTACAAATTGAGGTTTACGGCAACTCTGCATCTAACAAGTCTAGGGGTACCATTTTTCCAACAGCTTTTGCTCATTTCGTGTCTATCACATTTTGGTAATTCTTTCAATATTTCAAACTTTTTCATTATTAATATATTTTTTATGGTGATCTGTTGTAAGTGATCTTTGATGTTACTACTATGACTCGCTGAAGGCTCAGATGATAGTTAGGATTTTTTAGCAAAAAAATAATTTTTAATTAAGGTATGAACACTGTTTTTAGACACAATGCTATTGCACACCTAGTAGACTACAGTATAAAGATAACTTTCATATGCATTGGAAAACCAAAAAAACTTGCTTTATTGCAATACTCGCTTTATTGTGGTGATCTAGACCTGAACCTGCAGTATCTCCAAGGTATGCCTATAGAACACATGAAAAAAAATATTTTGAAAAACAAAGATCATGAAAAATAACACTGGTAAATTCTTTAATCAAGAAACTCAGACATCAAGGATTTACTGTATAGCACAGGGAACTATAATCAATATCTTGTAATAAAATATAATGGAAAAGAATAAGAAAAAAGATATATACATATATATGTATAACAGAATCTCTTTGCTATATACCTGAAACCAACACAATATTGTAAATCAACTACACTTCAATGAAGAAAAGAAAAGAGAAACAGACAATATCACTAAGAAACAAGGAATATAATAATGGCTAATAAAAATCTGGGAAAACACGTAAACCTATTAGAACCAAAGTTGTTTTAGAACTAAACTGTGATTTTTTTTTTCTGTAAGCATTCTCCAGAACAGTTTTTTATTAAGAAAAGAAAGAAATCAGAATTACTCATATTATACTCAAAATGCTGCTAGGTATAATATGGTCCTATAATATACATCAGCATCTCAATGAAGCAGAAAAAAAACAAAATTTTAAAGAGATCAAAGGAGACCATCCACTAACTTTGTAACATGAAGAAGTTACTAGACTGCTCTGGACAGGTATGTGACAACTTTTTACATGAGATTTGTCTTCCACTCAAGTTATTTCATTAATACCAATAATGCTTAGGTATTGTTTTTTAATGCTTTCAAAGCATATTTTTACATATGATTTCACTAAGGAATGTTTGTTCTTACTAACAGTAATGACAGCACAGCTCTCCCATTTTTTTTACTCTCTATTAACCTCTGCAAATTTTCTTCTGCATTCAAACTTAACACTGGATTTACCTGATCATTTCAACTTCCTTAAACAACAGATGGCTTTTAAAATCCCAAAAGAAAACTATGCAAACAACACACAAAGTAATACCCAGCAGACACACAGAATTGCTTCTCTCTGCTTACTCAAAATTATTCTCAAAGGGCATATCCCAGTCTAGGTCAAATACACCTGCATCAGTAAGAAACTGAACAGAATTTTCACGAACTTATTAAAGAACAAAACATTTACATCCACCATATAAATTCAAGGACCTACAGGAAAATTAGAGATGGCTATCAATTTAAAGGAGACTCTAAACGTCATAAAATCCTTTTCTTCTATGAAGTTCTTAAAGAAATAAAACACATGCTTTAAAAAGCCTTTCTCCCCTACAGATAAGCTTAAGAAACTAAATGAATTTATTTAATTACTCATTCACATGGTGGGACAGAATGAAAAGGTAAATACTAAGCAGTGCAACCTTATGCCAATGAACAAACCACAGAGATTAGTTACACAGGCTAAAGTTAAAGAGAAAAGTCAGTAACAATATCCAAAATGAGCTGTGAAAATACTCATCCTTATATTCTGTCCTTTGACTAGGAGACAATACATAAGAGCAAGCAATCATTTGCCTCAAACCTTTTGCCATCCAACACCTGACCCCCACACCTCTTTAAATTAAAGCAAAAACACTTTACCTGTTTTACATACTGGGCTTCTGCAGAAGATTTCTTTTGAAGAAAACAAATCTGCAGCTAAAAAATAGTTTGAAAACTACTCAAGATATTCTAGAAATTATGGAAAGATCTGGTCAGACATCAAAGAACTGTGTATTTTGAACACCATTTTGTTCTCTCCCTTCCCATGAATTATCCCTTCTTCATGCCCCAACTCTAATCAGGCTTAAATTCACCTGGCAACTTTCAAAATATTCCAGGATTCTAAAGCCTGATTCTGGATAGTATGACTTCCCACCATGTACCCCACACCCATACACCAGTGTACTAATTCCCTAGTCTGATTAATGCACTCCTAAATCCTAACTTTCTAATTTTAAAATTATATTAGATAGTCTATGTCTAAAGCCATTTTAAATCCTCCACGTGACAAGACAAAATATAAATTAAAAAAAATTTAAACTACTTGCCTGCAGAATAATATTCATATATATAACTTAAAAATTTGCAGTATTTCACACCTAAAGATGATAATTTACCCTAATTGTAACTAAAGAAAGTACAGAAAGTAAAGAAAGTAAAGTAAAGAAAAGAAAAAGTAAAGTAAAGAAAGGTTTCCTCCCCATGGGCTCTCTTATTATAGGACAGGATAGAAAAGAATATGGTAGAAGAGATTCGGATGAATTTTGGATAAGCTTCTCATTATCTGAACTCTCACAACTCACTATCAGAAACTCAGAAATCAGATTTAGACAACTTGGAATCTCATACTACCCCAAAATACTTTCTGAAATGCAAAAATTAAGATAGCAAGAGATCCTTTTGTGGTATAATTTATTTTCTCAACAGTCTACAGAATCTTCTTTTAAGTCAGTGCTTATAGAAAATGAGGGCTGTATAAAGTTTGCCCTTATTTATTTTAGAAGTGCTATCTTTGTTTTGATGAATTGGTAAAAAAATTCAACTCTTAAATACTAAAGAGCAGGATGTACAAAATCCGCAAATGGTTCCCTTAAGCCCAAAGAGTATATTTAAAAGAAGACAGGGGGGCTTCCCTGGTGGCGCAGTGGTTGGGAGTCCGCCTGCCGATGCAGGGGACACGGGTTCGTGTCCCGGTCCGGGAAGATCCCACATGCTGTTGTGCGGCTGGGCCCGTGAGCCATGGCCGCTGAGCCTGCGCGTCCGGAGCCTGTGCTCCACAATGGGAGAGGCCACAACAGTGAGAGGCCCGCGTACCGCAAAAAAAATAAATAAATAAATAAGAAGACAGGGACTTCCCTGGTGGCGCAGCGATTAAGAATCCACCTGCTGGGGCTTCCCTGGTGGCGCAGTGGTTGAGAGTCCGCCTGCCGATGCAGGGGACGCGGGTTCGTGCCCCGGTCCGGGAGGATCCCACATGCTGCGGAGCAGCTGGGCCCGTGAGCCATGGCCGCTGAGCCTGCG
>NC_041232.1:55436419-55498184 GCF_002837175.3 Physeter macrocephalus | reverse complement strand
CCTGCTAATGCAGGGGACATGGGTTCGAGCACTGGTCCGGGAAGATCCCACATGCCGTGGAGAAACTAAGCCCGTGCGCCACAACTACTGACCCTGCGAGCCACAACTGCTGAAGCCCGCGTGCCTAGAGCCCGTGCTCCGCAATAAGAGAAGCCACCACAATGAGAAGCCCGTGCACCACAACGAAGAGTAGCCCTGCTCAACACAACTAGAGAAAGCCCGCACAGCAACGAAGACCCAATGCAGCCAAAAATAAATAAGTTAATTAATTAAAAAAATAAAAGATAAAAACCTATGCTCATATATTTACCCAATGTAAGGTATTTTCTCAATCTATCTTCTACACAGCTGTTTTAAACCTTTTAATTTAAAAAAAAGCCATTCTAATTATTTTAGAGTACTTACTTTGTTAGTTTCACAATTTAAAAAATATAAACTAAAAACCTCAAACGTTGAGAGAGCAAATATGAAAGTTTTTATATCCTTGTAAATACATAATACATAAACAATGCAGAGAGGAGCTGGTAAATGGGAGGAAGAGGAGAAAGATGTTAATCTCCCTATAACTGGAAATTTGCTTTTGCTCTAATCTCTTTTATTGCCAAGGCATGGAACAAAACCACCATACAATTTCCCCCAAGAAAAGTGGAATTCTCCATAAATGTTGACTTCCTAGACCTAAATTTGTGGTTGTAAGTCTTTTGGGGGGTACCAAGCCACCTCAAAAAGTCTAATAAAAGCTCTGAGCTCTGTCCGTGTGAAAATGCGCAAGACACAAAAAATTCTGCATACGAATTTCAGGGTTTTGTAGATTTCCTGATTCCTGTTTAAGAACATCTGATACAATTATAGGAGTTTTGGTGGGTTGTTTTAGGTGTAATGATGATACTGTAGCCGTGTTACAGACATAAAGAAATATTTAAGTTAAGATGGTATAATATTTGGAATTTGCTTCAAAATAACATTGGGTATAGCTGAAACAAGATTGGCCTGAGTTAGTAATTACTGAAGCTAGGTGAGGGAGCCCTGGAAGTTCATTATGTTATTCTCTCTACTTATACAGGTTTGAAATTTTCCAGAATAATAAGTACAAATACATATATATACTCATGTGTGTATATATCTAGACACAAAAAGACTACTAAAGAAATTACACCATTAAAACAGTTGGTTTCAGTGTAGCCAGATCATCAGAGCTTAGGCTTCTGATCTCTCCACAAAACTTTTCCCAGTCTGCTGGGCCACACTTGGTAAACAAAGGGTTGTATCCTCAACAGCACAGCCTGGGAGTCCATGTGGCCACATCCTGTCCTCCATGAATACTGTGGGCATAAACTCCTTCACCGAGAGGCACACAACCTGTGCATCCTGTACCAAGCCTACCAGAGTACTGAATAATACTCACGAATCAAACATTAAAACTGCACCACACAATCTATCAAATAAGAAGTGTCAAGAGATTATATTAAGGACCTACAATACTATTCTGGAAAAACGGGAACTTCATGTTCATTACACTTACCTCGAATTCCAACAATGGCTTGCTAATGCAGCATGCTTAATAAACCAAGAACTCAAAAAAAAAAGTTAGTTTCATATTTAACATAAACAACTGATCCAAACAGATGACAACATATCTCTCTAAAGATCTGAGTTCCAAACATCAGCTTAGACAACATCTCAGACTATCCAAAAGTGTTTCTGTGTTCAAGGGCATAGAATGGGAGCAAATTTAGAGACGTGTTTTTGGTTTGGGTCATTTTGTGAATCAGTCAAGTTCTCATAAAAATCTGTCAGTATACTCAATACAAACATAAATTCACTTCCACCTCACTTAGGTAAATAAATTCACTTCCACCTCACTTCCACCTACTTTATTTGAGTAGGTTCCTACTTTAAACTATTTGATCACTGCTTATAGGTATTAAATAAAGAATTTTAATTCTTCTGTAATCCTAAATAATACTTTCAACATCTATAAAGAAATGGGAGAATAGTCTGGAACCCACCATATTCAAGAAAACAACTTACTTCCATCTTGTACTAAATGCCTTGTAGGAGGTTCTCACTGGCAAGGCAAGAGGCTTCCCTTCTGCAAAAACTTGGCAAGTAACATAGAGGTCAGAACATGTTTCTTGGTACAGTCCTGAAAACTTCAACATTGGGTCTTCTAGAACAGCTTTATAACTCTTTTGTTCTCTCTTCCCTTCCAAACTTCCTCTGAAAGCATAAAAGCAATAATGTTTAGACACACATTTTTAAAAGACAAACACAACAAATACTAAGAGTTTATGGTTATGTCACAGTAACGTTATGCTACCTGAACATTTTCCTATAGATGAAATTAAAGTCATTTTTTCATTTGCTAAAGGTCTCTTAAAATATTAACATGCCTAAGATCATTCCTAACTACATCAACATATTTCTCTATTTTAGGCTTCTTAATTTTAAACCCTGTCATCAACTCTTGTGTCTACCTTCTAGATGTCACCAGCTTTCCAAGCATTAGTTTCATTTTATTAATTTCAAGTTGACCACTTATTCCTGTAGTCTTTCAACAACATTTACTGTACTAAGCATAGAGGTCCAGAAATGAAAGACAAGATAAACAATACAGTGTTACAGGAAAATATTAAGTCCTTGCTCTAGGGAGAAAACTTACTTTTAACTGCATATTTTTTTATGCTTTCATTTTTTTTTTTTTTACTATGTAGATGTATTATCTAATCAGTTCTTTAAATTAAGAAATACAGTGTTTTAAGTAGTAAAAGATATGCATAAAATTATAAAAGAGGTAGGAACATTGCTTGGAAATCAAGATTACATCATATATTGTGCCAGGCATTTTATAGAGACTTTCTTACTTACTTTTCACCATATTACCATGTTATAAATCATGAAGCAGAGACTCAGAGATCAAACTTATTATCCAGGATCACAAAGTAAATAACAGAGCTGAGAATAAAACCCAGGACAGAGGAAGCCAAAGCCAATGTTCTTCCCATTACAGAAAGATATATCAGAAAGTCTCAGGAGCACCTAACGTGGCTTGGATGTAGGGGCCCGTAACCCAGATAGATGCCTGAAATGAGCCTGAACAATATATGAAAGATGAGAACCAGAGGCAGAGAGTCATCCCAGAATAAAAGAACAGCATATACAACTGGAAAAAGGCAAGGTGGTGTGTCTGACGAACTACAGGTTGGTATTGCTAAAGCATAAAGCTCACGTGGAGAAGAAGCTAGAGATGAGAATGAAGTGTAGCGGGGCAATGAAGCCAAGTAGCCACCAAATTCAGTACAGTGCCTCACGCAAAATGAAAATTCAAAAACCTGTTAACTGAACAATTTGAATTGAGAGAAATATAATCAGATTTGTGTTTATGATACTTTGGCAGGAGTATAAGAAAGTAATGGAGAGGTGGGACTGAAAGCAAGATCAGTTGGAAGACTTTCAATCAAAATTAAAAGGAAAAGGGTAGACTAAGGCTAGGGCAATGGGGTTTAAAGGGGGCATGGATCAAAGATACTGAGCAGGTAGATTCAAGACAACTTGTAAAGGATTAAACAGAGAAGGTGAGAGGGGGTGTCTGCATGAATCCATATGACTCCTTTTCTGTCTTAACCAAAATCAATGAATGATGCTAATCATCACCAAAATAGGGTGAGAGAAGATACGAGTTAGAGGGCACGCTAATGATGTCCTCCATTTTGGACAAGTTGCTTTTAAAGTGCTTTGGGACATCCAAAGTGACCATGTCTTGCAGGCAGTTTGATATTCAACTATGGCACTAAGAAAAGAGGCATTAAAGTGCAAGTTTTATTAAAACCACAGAAACAGATGAAAAGGCCTGGGGAAAATAAACAGAATTTTAAAATTTACTATTCTCTGACTATATGATTCTAAACTGATACTTCCTGCCCTCCCCAAAACTAGTCTCAGATGCTAAAAGGTGGTTTGTACTGAATGTTGCCAAACTTCTTATTTATGCTTTATCTTTTCCTCAAAATACTCAATGTGTGTCTGTTAATAATGGACCAGTTTTTTTAAAATTTTTCTTCTTTCCTTTTAATGTTCAAAAGTTTCAAAAAAATGCATTCATATGTCCAAGAAATACTGAGAGGAATAAGACTGAAGGAAAGTCCTTTACCAGATGATGGCAATACAGGTCCTGTATAAACATCTACTAGTGTATGCTGTAAAAATTACTTTAAATGGGTGTGTCAAGTATTATACAATGGTACAGTTTGGCATATTATTCTTACCACCACCACAAAATGAACAGTAAAGGACTTGTCAGAGTTGAAGTAAGTAACTTCTGGAAACAATCATTCAAAGGAGCATCTAATGACTCAGAAAATGTATTTACTACAGGTATGCAGCCTTATGCCTGAGGCACATTTGTTGAATACTGACTAAAACATATGATGAATGATGTTGGGATTAATAGTCTGTGATAATTTGACAGTTTTCACATATGAAAATACATCTATGAGACTGCCAATGGACATAATTTCCAACTTGGTGCTACCTGTTCCCCATCTCAGTTCCATTATTCTCATCTCAAGATGTCATGCCCTGGACCTTTACTTCAACTGTGATACCCCGAAATTTTCCTGCAAGGCTCTCTTCTTGTACATTCTGGTCCCTTTACACCTGGAGCCCTCCTCACCTTTGACTGACTCTCACTCCCAACTTCCCTGGCTAAGCAATGCCAGACTGTCGTAAGATTCAACCTAATCCTCTATCACCTCCCGTGTTTTTAGTACTACCTCCATGTGCTCATCTTATTCTCAGCTACCTTATCTGCCTGTATCTACCTCTCCATAATTTCTTCAGTCTCCATTCCACCTTCCAGCCCCGTTTTAAAGTAAGATCTTCCAATTATTAACGGCAGGACGACGATTTAACCAAGACTTGATTTCTTTATCTGTAAGATGAGACGGTAATAATCCCACAAAAGGTTGCAGTGAACAGCAAAACGCTTTCTTCAAAATAAACCCTGTGGGACTTACGAACTTATTCCTACCTCTGTCCTTCTCACTGAGACCACGTCCTCAGTCCTCGCACACGGCCCCTCTCCAAACTCCCGTGCACCTCCGTTTCCCTGGCTTCAGCCTTCCGGGCCGTCCGCAGGCCGACCATCAAGCTAATAAGCATCTTCTCTCCCCAACCCATAGGCCCCTGCCTCCCCGCCCCTGAAGCTCAGCAATCCCAGTCCCGGTCCCCAGATTCTCTTACATTTTAAGCTGCACGTTGATGTCCAGGTCACAACTGTAGATGTAGTGAAACTTCTCCGCTTCCCCCATGGCACCCCCGGGCAAGAGCAACACCTAATGCTGCAAGCTGGGAACCGGGAGTACTCCGACACTGAACTTGCAGAGCCGCACAACACAGGCTCTTCCGGTTCCGCCTCTCAGCCCTGGCTCCGCCAATCCCTGCCGGGACTGCGACCCTACGCGGCGGAACTCCCCGCCCCTCCAAGCTTTCTTCTGCGCATGTGCAAAGGGAGCCCACCATCTTGCTTGAGTGTAAATAGAATTCCGGAAACGCAGCCTATTTGGTTACATTCCAGACTTCCTGTGTTCTTCCTGTGTTAGCGGTGGTTTGTTTCTTGTTTGTTTTTTGTTGTTTGTTGTTTTTTTAAAGAAAATAAGAAACTGTCTTTTGAGCCTGAGCTATTTCTAAAATCAGTCCAAAAGGAAATGCAGTTCAAAAAGAATTGTCACGGGGTTTTCCTGGTGGCGCAGTGGTTGAGAGTCCGCCTGCCGATGCAGGGGACACGGGTTCGTGCCCCGGTCCGGGAAGATCCCACATGCCGCGGAGCGGCTAGGCCCGTGAGCCATGGCCACTGAGTTTGCGCGTCCGGAGCCTGTGCTCCGCAACGGGAGAGGCCACAACAGTGAGAGGCCTGCATACCACAAAAAAAAAAAAAAAAAAAACATGGCCGCTGAGCCTGCACGTCCGGAGCCTGTGCTCCGCAACGGGAGAGGCCACAACAGTGAGAGGCTCGCGTACCGCAAAAAAAAAAATGTCACAACTTTCACTGGCTGGAGGTTGGTTAACCAGGGAACAATCACAGGAATTAGAGTTTTACCAAGTTTAAATTTCAGGGGCCCTTCCAAAACGTGTAGATTTAATCATGTATTTGCTATCTCAAGCAAAGATTTCCTCTTTCCGTTAGAAAGAGTGGAGGAAGGACTACACAGAGAACAAGGACACCTGGGTTCCAGTTTTGTGCTACAAATATATAGGCTACTTTAATCAAAGTACTTGGGTGCTTGTTTACACAGGGTGTATTCAGACCCAAAGTACCTTTAAAGACCTAACCCTTGTTAGAACCTAGAAACATCCAGTAACAACTCTAGGACTCAGATTTCTGACCTCTAAACTCCTACAATGTTTATTTTTATATTTAATAGTATGTAAAATTGTAATCTGCATTTCCAACTAGATCCAAAAGTCTTGGCAAGAATAGTGTGCCCCCTTGGTGCCTAATACATTGTTGAGTTTAATAATTCCTATTCATTATTATTGGTGATATTGAATAAAAGTCTCTGTTTTCTGTGTGTTTATTTTTAGGTGCCACATTGTAAGAGTGACATTGCTAGAGTATATATAAATTACTATAATTAGGGGAGAGGGCTTCCCTGGTGGCGCAGTGGTTGAGAGTCCGCCTGCTGATGCAGGGGACACGGGTTCGTGCCCCGGTCCGGGAGGATCCCACGTGCCGCGGAGCGGCTGGGCCCGTGAGCCATGGCCGCTGGGCCTGCGCGTCCGGAGCCTGTGCTCCGCGACGGGAGAGGCCACAGCAGTGAGAGCCCCGCGTACCACAAAAAAAAAAAAAAAAAAAAAAAAAATTAGGGGAGAAGAAAAAGCTTTCAAAGAAAGATTGAAAGGAGTGTAGCTGTTTAACCTAGAAATCCAAAAACAATGGCTAATGCACAATGTTTTGTCCCAAGTAAATTTTCAAAGATATTTGTGGAAGCAACACTAGGGAAAAGCATGATAGTTATTCTCCTATTACTTACAGTTCCAACAAAAAGAAAGCCAACTTGATTTGTTCCTAAGTATAACTATAACCAATGGTTGGAACTTATAGGAAATGTAATTTCAGCAAACAAAGAAACTTGAACTTTCTAATCATCAGAGCTCCCAACAGTAAAACAAATAGTTACAAGTGCCATGTCTATGGGATAATTCCAGTGGTGGATGTCAGGTCTGATGTGAAACAGGTTTCTCAAACGTGAATAAAAAATTGACAATTTGCAAAGAACTAAATTTTCTGATCCCAGTGCTGACTTAAATTACTTTTATTATAATGTTATTTAATGTATAAACCTGAGTAAACTTCATATAGGTACACACATATATATTTCTTATAAATTATTTAAAAATCAAATTTACAAATTAAATATAAAAACTTCAAATTAACAACCTTAATACAATACATAGCCTTTTTGCTGAAACTCTATTGCCTACAACATGAATATGGCATTGACTACTCTTACAGGACTGGTTCTTTGAAATTCAAGGCATCTATACTGCTGTATACCACATGGCACGTCAATTTTCTTGCCTCATTTTGTATTCAAATTACTATGAACTCTTCATTAGTATAAGTACCATGATGGTATTTGGCCTTTACTTGGCCCCCAAAGCATTTTTTGTCTTAGGTCTATCTCTGTCCTTTTCTCATTAGCCCATAACAGTTAAAGTCCCAACACAGTCACAGACAGAACACAGATAAAGGTATAAAAATGAAATATCAATACTTAGTTCTAATATATTCATTCATAGGATCCAGGATAGACTTATATTAACTTTTTAAAGGTAATCATCAAGAAACATAAAACATTAAGAATGTATTATGGGGGAATCTTAGAAGACTGGACTGTAACTGTCAAAGACATTAACGCAGCAAGGAAAACTAATGTGCCAGTGAGGAGGATTGTGGCAGGTCGCAGAAGCATTTTAAAAGTCACAGAAACCAAAACTGGCAGTGCCTTTCCTGGACCAACCATGGATCAGGAAGATGTGGTTAGCAGACCTGAGTGTCAGACTCCAGTTAGCAAGACCATGGGAAATGGAAGCCTTAGGCATCTTATTCTGAAAGGAAAGAAATGATGTTTTCTTTCCCATGTAATCTTTCCCATGTGAACTCATAAATATAACAGACACTTATAATTATAGAACACAATTTGCATTGCAAGAACCCACAGCTCCACAGACCACTGACTGTCTGTAGGAAAATAACTTTTTGCATAGGTGTTTTCTTTGTGTGGTAGGCTACTTCGTTGACTATTTTGTCTCATATGTAATTCACCTTTGTAGTTGCAGTTTTTATTCTGTGTTTCCGTTGTCATCTTTTTTCAATTTCATGTTTAATTAATTATTCAAAATACAAATTTTAATGTTGGTTGAGAAACTTGTTGATAATGGTCTGTTCCTTCTAGTTGCCCAAGATTCATGTCATGATAATTAGGTTTGTTTTTGTCAGTTCTGCACCCAATTTATTCTCTTTAGCTTGTAATAAAAAATTGACTCATAGCTTAGAAAAGCAACCATCTATTATTGGGCTTCCATCAAGATAAAATGACTATGATATTGTGAGATTAAAATAATCTCGTAACTGCTTTTTCTCCAATTAAAAAAATTGCCTTTACAAGTTTTCTAGCAACTCCAGGGGTTTTAGAACCTAATCACATGATAGAACAGACAGCATTGTCAGGAAACTTGAAAAATCCTACATCATAAGCCAAGACTTATGGCCATTCGTCAAGTGACAGTGTTGAAAAGATGGGCTTGAGAATGTCTCTTAGTGATCCTGGAGTAGGAACCCACAAAGCCTGGGTGGTTCCATTCAAAAAGGTAATTTCTATCAGCTGCAAAAGGGAAAGGATCAAAAGAATGCATTTTCTGAAAAATAATAAAAGTATATTTTGTGTGTGAGCTGCTTCTACTCTGTAATAAAAGAAGCTCTTCTCTCAGTGCCACAAGTGAGAAAAAAATCCTGATAGTTGAATGACATCACTGTCAAGAATCTCAGCTATAAAAGAGGAATCGGATCGTATCTCTCCCAGAAAGCATGATCAGGTCGTACCCAAGGAACAAGGTTCCTTGCTGTGGAACCCCAAGGTTGTGGGTTGAGCTCTTTGTGCCTCCTCACCCCCGTCACTCAATAAGAGGAGTGATCTCTAGTACTCGGACCTTGGAAAGGAGAACTATAAAGCTGTGAGAAATATCTGGTGTTATTTATATTCTCTTGATTCAATATTTTTAAAGATTTTAAAAACTCTAAGCCCCATAAACTCTGGGCTTTTACAAAACGTACTAGACCCTGAGAGAGTTTTCATCTTCCTCCCCTACCCTTGCTAAAAAACTATTAGATTTGTGTATTGTAAGCCTGAGATCGCTGCTTCAGAGAAGCCTCTTCTGACCTCACCTTCCTCCCCAACACTTGTTTAAGTCACTTCACTTGAAAATCTATTCCTCCTGTATTATTCTTCCATAGTATTTTCAAGAGTTTCTATCATAATTATTCAGTCGATGCTGTCCCACTCGACTACAAGCTCTGCAAGGGAAGGATTTGTGTGAATTTTATTTACCACTGTATTCTACTTTAGTTCCTGGCACAGAGCAGATATTGAATAAGAAAAGTAGGAAAGAATCTAGCATTTGAAAAACTACTATCTGTCAGCACGTTAGGCCAGTTCATATATTACTTTATTTAATTATTTCAACAAAATAGTGAAGTAGGTGCCGTTACCCTATTTTACAGAAAAGTAACTCTAATATAGATTAGGTGATTTACGTATGATTAATAGCTAATAGATGGCAGAGCCAGATGTGTCTGACTTCAAAACACATGATATTTTACCAAACTATGAAGGAATATTCCAGAATAATTCCTAAACTTACTTTCTGCAACAGAAAAAATATTAATGGCAGTCTCTATATCATCCTTGGTGTTATTTAGCACTGCCATTGATCCTTCCGCCTCTCTATAGATTATACTCTCAGGTAAACATCTTGACTCGTTACAGATTAACTCCATGGAGGGAGGAGATTTCGGTCCACTCAGCGTCTTTGCAGGTCATTCATTTATTTAACAAATTTGTACTGACTGCTTAAAATGTGCCAAGAACTACAGCAAGCATTGTATTAGACATTGGTCTCTCCAATCTCATAGAGGATAGTGTACCTCATCTGCATGTGGTGCCACCCCTGGCATCCCTCTGTGTATGTTTCCTATGTCACATGCAACCTGTCCTCTAATATCATAGGTGACAAAGAGCTTTATTTCATTTGTTCTATAAATATTGTGGGATGATAATGACTTCAGACATTTCGGAGAACCCACTGTTGTTAGAAAACCCATTACAATGAGTACAACCTCAGCTCACATTATGTTTGATCTGCAATTCTGGTCTGTGTTCATTCTTTCCTTGTGCTTCTACATGCTCCAAAGGACAGAGTTGCTGCTGTTATTTTTGGCACTTCTTATTGCCTTGCTTGTATGCATTTGTGTTTGTGCATGAATATTTAATCACAGAAAAGTTGTTGACCCAACATTCAGACTTGCTTCTCTGAGACAAAAGGAAGAGGAGCAATCAGAGCCTGAGTCCATAGACAGTAATTAGTGACACAAGTAATTCCTCAAGATCCCTAGAGTCATTCTAAGTCACTTTACCACCTACCCAGATTCTATAAATGCAGAGGGAAAGAGTGGCAGAGACCCTAAAAAAGGAGGAAAGACTTCACTGTGTTGTAAGAATTTATCTTTCAGTGAAAAACAAAACAAAAATCTTATGTAAACACTAAAAGAAACCTTGGAATGAAAAAGAGGAAGGAAAAGAAGGAGAATTGCTTGCTTGAAAGTCAGCTTGGATTTGAGCTGTGCATTAGTGTGAGAGTTATGAAAGTTAATACTCTTTTCAGAGAGGAATGCTTAGGCTGGAGTTTGGATTTGATGAGGGAATAGGCAGAGAAAGACTGAAAGAGAGAATGTGAGAACTAAAACACTTGGACTTTCATCTCAGAGAAAATTAGTCTGACTATAGGGCAAAGGTGAAACTTTGTCTCTCTTTCTGTCTTAAAGACTGTTGGAGGGGGCTTCCCTGGTGGCGCATTGGTTGAGAATCCACCTGCCAATGCAGGGGACACAGGTTCGATCCCTGGTCCGGGAAGATCCCACATGCCATGGAGCAACTAAGCCCGTGCGCCACAACTACTAAGCCTGCTCTCTAGAGTCCGTGATCCACAACTACTGAGCCCACATGCTGCAGCTACAGAAGCCCACGTGCCTCCAGCCCATGCTCCCCAATGAGAGAAGCCACCTCAATGAGAAGCCCGCTCATTGCAACGAAGAGTAGCCCCCGCCCTCTGCTCACTGCAACTAGAGAAAGCCTGCGTGCAGCAACAAAGACCCAACGCAACCAAAAATTAAAAAAAAAAAAAAAAAAAGACTGTTGGAGGAGGTCAGGAGAGGACTTGACCACTGGTCAGTCCTGGAGCTGGACCTAGGTGATAGGTGGCTCCTCACCCCTCCCCCATCCTTGGAATGTGTGCTCTGCCCACTGTTCCCACAGTGAGAGCCAGGTTCAAGGATACAGCACTGAGAGAGCAATGTGTTGTTGAGACCACATTGGATGGTGTATGTGACTGAACCCCATCAAGGCCTCTCTATAAATTCTTAAGATGCTGGTAGGTAGACCAGATCCACTCCTGGGAGCACCACCTACCAAGAGCTGCCTCTTTCTTTGGTCTCTCCTTGCCCTCCGTGTACGGAGCCAGTTTCAGATTATACTCAGAAGCAAACCAACAGAGACAAAACAACACAGAAATGCTATTCCATACCAGGGCTCTTTACAGGCATTAAGAGGAAAGGGAGGAATTCCCTGGTGGTGCAGTGGTTAAGAATCCGCCTGCCAGTGCAGGGGACACGGGTTTGAGCCCTGGTCCGGGAAGATCCCACATGCCATGGAGCAGCTAGGCCCGTGCGCCACAACTACTGAGCCTGCGCTCTAGAGCCCTCAGGCTACAACTACTTAAGCCCGCAACAAGGGAAGCAGCCACCGCAATGAGAAGCCTGTGCACCACAATGAAGAGTAGCCCCCGCTCACCGCAACTAGGGAAAGCCCATGTGCAGCAACGAAGACCAACTGCAGCCAAAATTAAATAAATAAATAGATATTTAAAAATAAAAAAATAAAAAGAGGAAAGGGAGGCTTTCCAGGACTTTATGGACTATTTAAAATTGGAGGTAAGTTTTAGTTGTTTTTTGAAATTATTTTCTATTTGTCTCTGAATGTTTGTTTGAACATATCAATTCTGAATAATATCCTTTCTCTTATTCTATATTCAGATTTTGCCTTTATCTTCACCCAGTAGTAGAATTGATTCTTGTTGCTAATGGTCGTTATGATCTATAAAATCACAGTGCACAGAATTAGTGAATATTGAAACATTGCTCATAGTGAAATTAAAGGGTTATGTTCCTGCAAGCCTCTGATCACATTTTTATCAAACATAAAAATATGTAATGTTGTTTTATCTATGTTTCTTTTAAAGACACCTTATTTAATATACATTGTTCATTTATTAACATTGAACTCATGACTAAGAGCACTATAACTCATGCCCCAGTGAAGCTTACCTAATACATGTATTTTCTCCATGAGGCACATCACATTCTTCTTGCACGTAGGAACACTAGACAGCACTTCAGCACTACACTTGGGGGCCATTTTAAACAGTGAAATCACTAATAAAAAGCATAGAAACCAAAAACAACAAACAAAAAAGCCACGACATGGCACTAAATATCAAAGAGGACACTTTACAGTACGAGACCTGAAACAAGAAGGCAGAGCGTTTCTTTGTTTGATCTCAACCAGAGACATGTATGTTGGGTGACTCAAATTTTTCACTGCTCCATGCATGTCCATGAATGGCTGCAAGTATTGATTTTGGAAATACAAATAAATGTTACTGAGCCGGTGAATTTTCAAATACAGAATTTGTGAATAAAGAGATTTGACTGTATTTGTTCTCAGAAGAGAATGAAGAGCTTCTCTAGACTAGTGTGCATATGATTCACCAAATGAAGATTCTGTTTCAGTAGGTTTGGGTGGCGGGGCCTGAGAGGTTTCATTTCTAATGATTGAGGCTAAGTCTGTCTTGAGCAGTACTAATCTGCACCATCCATTCCTGTTCATTTAGAAACACAGAAATTGAGTCCTGCAGAGATAAAGAAAATTGCCAAGGTCATACTGATAATTATAAATTTGGAACTTGAGTACAGTGTTCCATAAGACTTTATAAAGGAGATGGACCTCTGATGCTAACAGGCACCAAATTAAATTTATGGTTGCGCTTCCTAGGAAGTTATGATCTGCTTTGGCTTCTCTCTGCTTCTCCCCTGCGCCATTCCTTTCCCATGTCTCTTTGCATTGCTTAAAGGCCACCTTTGTGCTATGAGGATCTTCTTAATACTTCTTAAAAAGAGCAACATTTTCTAATAGAGTTTCTAATAAGTCAGGATAAGGGTCCATACTATTTTTTTTATCATGCATTCATTTAATATATATTACAAGTTTGTTGCTCCCCTGCTCAAAACCCTTAAAGCCTCATCACATCTGATGGAATAAAAATCAGGTCTCTTGCCAGGGACTGCTTTATCTACCAGATTCTTCCTTCAGCCTCCTTCTGGCATGTTGTTTTCTACTGTTTCTCAAGACGGACTCTCTGCTTAGGCTCCAGCCAACTGCAGTCTTCTTGCAACTTGTATTTCCCCACATATTTGTTGCTTATGCTGTCTTCTCCCTAAAAAGTCACCTCTTCCCTCTGTGAAATAATATTCATATTTTATGGCAAGACAAGGAAAAATTAAACATAAAAAAATTTCTCTGTCCTTTAGCCCCCCTTCTCCGCTGCTATGTATCTGCATTGACTAAACCTCTCCTATCAGCAGAAATACCGCCTTAACCATAAAGAGTGACATTCTCCTAGAACAAAGAAGACAGCTCTTTAAAAGATAACCTTCCTTCTTGATCTTGTAAGGAGTCACGATGACTCACCACTTTGTGCTTGCAGATCTGGATTGTGTAAACTGTCAGTGATACGTCATTTAATGAACTCTGTTTCAAAATACTTATATAACTGTGCTTTCTAATGGGTGGAACTGTGACTTCTAATGGGTGGAACAAGTCTTGGAGCTTTCTGAGAGGCTCCTCGCAGGTTGTAAACTTCAATTTGGCTCAAATAAAATTTTCCACTTATTTCTTAGATTGACTGATTTTTTTGTTGACACATCATTGTCCCACTTACTTCAAGAAACAGCTTAATTCTATTTAGCCCTCCTTAATCTTCAGGCACAAATTTTCCAAACTCTTAGGTACCTTTGAAACCTCTACACTCATTGACATGCATATGCATGCACATTTGTTATCTTGTAGAAGTAACCCAGAGCCTAAATTAACTTATCTTTGTATTTTCCATAGCACAATAGCATGCAGATTTATTATTGCATCTGTCATTCACTCATTCCTTCAGCAAATATTTACTGACCATCTGCCTTGGACCAGGGATAGCACTGGAGATAAAGTAGACATAGGTAGGTATTACCTCTGCTCTCTCCAAGGTACAGTCTCATAGGGAAGGCAGAAAACTGAACAAGTATAGTTAATCCTCATTATTCACAGAGTCTATACTTATGAATTTACCTACCCACTAAAATTTATCTGTAACCCCCAAATTAATACCCACAGCACTTTCGTGGTTGTTCACAAACATATGAAGAGTGGGAAAAATCTTGAGTCATCCAGAGTGCACATTCCCATGTGAGGTCAAACAAGGCAATGCTCTGCCCTCAGCTCGCATACTGTAAAGTGTTCTTTTTGCAGTCTATTTAGTGTCACATTGTTTTTCATGTTTGTGTTTTGTACTGGTGACTTCACTGTTTAAAATGGCCCCCAAATGTAGCGCTGAAGTGCTGTCATATATTCCTAAGTGTAGATAGGTTGTGATGTGTCTCATGGAGAAAATATTTAAAGTTCCATTCAGGTATGAGTTACAGTGCTATTGGTCATGACTTCAATATTAGTGAATCAATAATATATATTAAATAAGGTGTCTTTAAACAGAAACACTTATAAAACAAGATTATGTATTGATTGATGAAAATGTGACCAGAGGCTCACAGGAGCCTAACCCTGTATTTCCCCTAGGAACAATGGTTCATATTCACTAATTCATTGGTTGTGACTACTTTATAGAATATAAGTACCACAAATAACCAGAACTGACTCATTGTTTATGATAAGTATGAAAGGCGATATAGTGCTTCTTTACATTTGTGGGGGGCAGATGGGAAAAAGAAGACTTTGCAGAGGAAAGAAGGATGAAGCAGAGATCTGAAGGATGAGTAAATGTTGACCAGGTGACTGGGGAGAAACATAGATAGGAAGGAAGGAAGAAAAGTGTTCTGTGCAGAGGAAACAGCCTGCGTTTTCTCATAAAAGGATGACTTGTAAAAAGCACAGAACACAGTAGGAAGGGAACATATTAGTTTGCAAGGTTTGCTGTAACAAAGTATCATAAACTGGGTGCTATAAAAAACAGACCTTTTTGGTCTTGTAGTTCTGGAAGCTAGAAGTCCAAGGTCAACTTTTTGGCAGGGTTGGTTCCTTCTGGGGTCTGTGGGGGAGAATCTGTTTCTCATCTCTCCCTTACTTCTGGTGGTTTGCTGGCAATCTTCTGTGTCCCTCAGTTTAGGGAAGCATCACCCTGAACTCTGCCTTCATCTTCACACGGTATTCTCCCTGTGTGTATGTCTGTGTCCAAAATTTCCTTTTTTTTTTTTAATAAGGACACCAGTTTTATTGAATTAGGACCCATCCTACTTTAGAGTGATCTCTTTGTAACTAATTATATCTGCAATAACCCTATTTCCAAATTTGAATTTACTGGGGGTTAGCACTGAAACGTAAGAATTTGAGAGGACGCAATTCAACCAATAACAACAAGCAAAGGCAACGAAAGAGGGTGAGAGATAGGAAGAGCCAGGACCTGGTAAAGAACACTAAAAAGTTAAGGCTTCACTGTAAAGGTAATGTAGCAAAAACTGTGCTTCAACAAAGAATTATGCATTTTCTGCTGACATTCCTCCAGGTTATACGATTCTAGTATTTCATAGTATTTGAGATAGTTTACCACTTTGTAGATTATAGGCAACTAATAGCAATGCAAAATAATTCCTACAGACAAATCCAAATTAATTTCCCTCCACCACTTTTGGAAAAAACAGTTTTGCCTTAATTTGCATATTCATGTCAATATTCTTTATCTAAAAATATCAGGAGTAATCTTTGAATTCTCTTTTGAACTGGTTAGGATGTCTTCCTGGTCCCCTCCTTAGTTAATGAGTAGACTAAAATTGTTAACATGTCTTTATTTTTATATCTGTATGAGAGTCAACATTTTACCTCTTTCTGAAAATTACCTTTTACAGGAACATGAATTCCTCAGTGGATGATACATCAATAAATGAACAACTGCATGAATAAGTCAGGTTGCCTAGTAGGTAAACTCTCAAGAGGCAAGACAGTTTAGTTCTAGTTAATAACCAGATTGAGAATGACAGTGTTGAACTTCATCTTGAGCCCTGTGTTCCTGGAAAACAGGGATGGTTAAGAAAACCTCTCTACTCTCTGTGACCCAGGGAAATGGCTTACTACAATACAAAGACCCACACTTCTCTCTGTGACTTAGATAAAACTTACTAATAAACAACTTTTTCTTTATGACAAGACCAGACACAGTCCCTCTATACTTCTATTCTTTGTCTCATAAATGATTAACTGAACTGTTTATCTTCCCCGAATTAGCTAGACACAGAGAAAAATTATTTCCTATTCAGGTGACTGACTGAAAATCCCCCTGATTACAAAGGCAATCCGAACTGTAAGATCACAATACCTATAATTTTTCTACTTCTCCCAACAAAAGTCTAAGATGAAACCATCCTGATGAGAAACTCTGATCTTCAGATATGCGATGTTCTCCCCATAGTAATAGTCTGAATAAAAGTAATTTCCTTCCCAGATTCCAAGTGCTTCCTAATAGCCCTGAAATTGGAATGAAATCTAGAATTTATTAGACAACTTGGAAGTTCAGTGAAATTATTGTTTCCTCTTCAACCTTAGTTCCCATGTCAACTCTATTTGGCTTCTCTCTTCCCATTCCATACCTGGAGTCTCATCCATAGTTTTTGTATCTATCACATTTGGGACACTGTAAAAGGGCTGATTTCTCTCTGCACTACAATCCTCTGATAAAAATTTGAAAATTCTTATTGGATTTAACTATTTATAATTAAATTAAATTTTATATATTTTCAATGAAAAGAATTCAAAATTATGTGAAGGAAGAGAAAGAAAAATTCTGAAGGCAAAATTATACAACATGCCATTTTGTCTTTAAAGGTACCTTTTGCAAGAAGTTATTTAGTAGAGATACAGATGTAGAGAACAAACGTATGGACATCAAGGGAAGAAAGTGGTGGTCAGTGCGGGGGGAGGGTGGTGGGATGAATTGGGGGATTGGGATTAACATATATACACTAATGTGTATAAAATAATATGTATATAGAGAACTAATAAAAAAATAAAGAGCACAAAAAAAGAAGTTTTTTAGTATGAGATGAACATTTGATGATATGCATTTTAGTATTTGTGTTCCCAGCTGACTTTAGGATTACTGAAAGTGTTTTCCAGTGCAATCCACAGAAGCTATGGATTCCCCTTTCTACAGAAGGCACCGCTTTAAAATTCAAGTTTTTCTTACTCTGATTTAAATAGTTCTGCATTACTTAGAATCTTTCTATGATTTGTTGATTTTTTTTTTCTCTTAGCATCACAAATCTCAGAGCAAAAGGAAAAACACCTTACCCTTTTTTATTTCATTTGAACCAGATGATTTTCATGTTATATGGGTGAGGTAACCAGCATTATGAAATGGTGTAATGTATTTACAGGTCAGTATTACTGTACAGAAAATATAAGCCTTATTTATTCAATACATGTGTGGAACACCTAGAATGTGTAATGTTCATTGTTATGCCTGTTGGTAGTTTTTAAATTTAGGGTGCTGCTTTCTTTGCTATTGTTTCACAGTTTGCTTTTTCATCCCACATTGATCAGATGGACCATAACCTTTATTTTCTTATATTCATCAAAGGTCCCAGAACAGTGCCAGACAAATCTTGGCACTCAAAAAAAAAAAATAAATAAAAAAGAAGAAGTATTGATATTAAACTGATTATCTTTTGAGTATTTGTTTCTAGGTGAGTGACAGTAAGCATTTGCAAATTTCCATTTGTAATTAATACATTAATATTTTAAATACTGAGACAAATAGTAAACTAAGTAACATCAGAACATCCCACTAGAAGCAACTTAGATAAAAGTTTCTTTAAAAGTGAACCAGTAAATTCAGTTTTGCTCGTGTCCCCAGGGAATAGTGGTGATTAAAAGAAAAAAAAGCAAGAATGTTTATTTCTGTTTTGCCTTAGGTAAGAAGGGGTAGTAAGGCTCCATTCTGAAAGTTCAGTAGGTTGTTAAGTGAGTAAATAGAGATTTATAGAAAAGGGGGAGCAAGCAAAACATCAACACATACACACTGCTGCTCTCTGCCTTGCCCAATTTTATGCCTAAGGAGACTGACAGGGCCCCTGATGTGATTTGAATCTTAGAGTGAATTCATAAACTCTCTTTTGTCTTCCTCCTTCCCTCCCTACAACCCCTCAATCAGAGATTATATCTGCAAGGAGGTAGTCTCCATCATTAGGAAGCTGGGCTTCCTCCTGATGTAAATCCGTATTTTAACAAAGAGAGAAAAAGGGAAGGAGAGAGAGCTGCCTGGGGCAAGGTTATTCTCTGACCCCAGGCAATTGTACTTCCCCACAGAACAGTCCCAGTACCAAGCCCAAGCTAAAACAAACACATCTGCCCCATCAGCTGCTATCTAGCCTCCTGCCTTTTGAAGAAGAGGCTTTCTCCCACGCCTGCCTAATGAGTGCTGCCTGCCACTCTCAGGCTGGCTTTTACAGCCTGAAGAGCCCTCTGCACACACATTGAGCTTTTCTCTCTACTTTGCACTTCAAGAACTTAGGAAGCTTCAGGGGAAATAAGGATTCAGTTTTTTTTCCCCTCTATTGTGATGAGCATTTGCTTTCCCTACAGGATGCGTTGAAGCACCTTGAAAACTCACATCACGGCTTTTGGGACATGGGGCACTCAGAGGCATAGGCATGTGGTCTGCTGATCCAGGGCTGGAGCACAAAGAGGCCCTTAGAAGCACTGGCCGTGAGCACACCCTCCTGGCATCCCTTGCTTGGCTTACCCAGCCCAGCCCAGTAAATGAGAGTAGCTTAGGCTACAGAAAGGGAGAGAATATTGGTGAAGAACCCCAAATGGTTGTACTATCCTCAGCTTCAGTTGCTATTCCTCCCTCTGCCATTCCTAGCTCTTCTCATCAGGCCTGCCAAGGCCCCCTACTAGCAGAGTCAATCCTTCCGCAAAGTCTGAGATCATCTGGACCGAATCGGAAAGACTTACAATTTTCCAGCCCTTAGCCCTGACTCTTTCCTTCCTCTTCACCCCTGCACCCACCCAAAAACACATACCTTCTCCAGTCTAGTGGGGAGGCTGATCTAGAAGCGCGGCTTCTGGCATTAATGACTGAGTATTCAGCTGGGCCAATCTTGGATGTTAGAGTCTGGATGGAGAGGAGTGTGCAGTGGATGGGAGCTCATGTGCTCAGTAAATAAGAGCAGAACTTTGGCCCTTAGATGGACAAGTAGGGGAGTAGATGTGATAGACCCTCATGGCAGGAACTTGGAAAGAGCTAGGGGTTTACAGCAGGGCCACATTATTTACTTTCCTGGACCCTAAGCATATTAGCCCCTTCCTTCATAAAAAATACTAAAGTGTATATTTTGTAACTGTGTTAATAAAAGATGAATATAATCCAACTTGGATTATATTCAGTTTTTCCTTCTGATTTTAAAAGAAATCAAAATAGTTTCCTAGTTCTCTAAAAGCAGCACAGACTCTAAGTCCTGTGCTTCTGTGCCCAATGAATAAATCAGTCTCTGTTTGAAGGGGGATGATGGAGAAATGGTTGGAGGCAGCAGTGGGATCAAGAGTATATCTGATCTACCTCCTGGCCCTGAAGTAGGTGGTGTGTAAGAGGGAGAAAGAAACAGCGGCTTTCATTTGAAAGGGAGAATGGGATCCTCAAGGACAAATATGTTACCCGTAGGTATAGAGGTGAAGGAATTTTTCAGAAATGAGGCTGAAACCGTCTGATCACAGAAGATGATTCCAGAAGGCCCAGGGAAAGGATTCAGAGGAGAAGAGATGGAATTGAGTCAGATTAGGAGTAGTGTGGCCAAATGGAAATGAGAATTAGGGTCACAATTGATGACTTGGATTTCTGGTGGGAGGGGCAACTTGAATGTGAGGCACTATGTGCTTGGAGAAGTCCTGAGCTGTTTAGAAGTAGGTAGATGGTCCTTGGAAAGCTTACTCTGGGAGTTCAGCTCACCGGACTGCTAACTTTAACCGCACAGGGACTGTTCCCTCCTGCTGTGATAATCTGTAAAATGACTGAGAGGGTACAGACTTCATTCAAAGCACTTTTTTACGCTTTAATCTCATTTAATTCTCACAACAACCCATTTTACAGGGGAGAGATCAGAGAAATACAGAGGTAGTTACTTGTCTAGGGGCCACTCCTCAGTAATGACTCTGTCGTGTGTGTATATGTATATATACACATGTATATGTGTATGTGTACATACAGGTATCCCCTGCTTTTCCAAAGTTTGCTTTAGGCCACTTTGTTTTACAAAAGACCTACATTAGTACTTGCTTTCAATAACCAAAAGAAATCCGAAGAGGATTTTTGCTTTTATGAAAAAAGGGGAAACATGAAAATAGCCAGTGTTCAATGTTTGTTTTGCGGTGAGCCGTTATAGAGGCAGCTCCCACCCAGTGCAGCAAGAGGGGCACTGTCAAGCTCCTTTCCGGGAGCAATACTCAGCATCTCAGCAACATGACACCATATCTTTGAGCTGTGTTTGTGAGCATCTGTGCTTTATCTCGATTTATTTTGTGCATCTGTTAACAAGATGTGTCCTAAGGTAATTGCTTCTTTGCTTTATACCATTTCAGTTTACAAAAGGTTTCATAGACATGCTCTACTTTTGGATAGCAGGGGAAACGTGTATATATGTATATACATATATACATAGGTGTATGTAATTACAGAAGTATAGATATACATACACAGAAGTGTGTTTAGATTGATATTATATATACATACTTATATACATACATATATAAAGATATATCAGATGTTCCTGCTGTAGTTCCAAGTGTAATTTGAAAAGTGAAGCCCCCTGAGTAGTAGATTATGGTTCATTAATATATAGGATAGAGCTTTTATTCTCAGGCTGTATGACCTTTATGTGTCCATGCTTCCCATAATGTAATTACCCTGGATTCTAGCTTCCTAGAAGGCAGGAAACATTTCTAAGGCAATCTCAGTATATATAAGTGCTGAATAGTGTTTTGATGATAGTGAAAAGATACATTTTTCAAATTCCTAAATTAAAACTATCAGCTGTCTGTAGTCACAGTTCGTTATCACAATGGGGATAGAGGTAGAGAGCTTCCTATATTCATTCAACAAATGTGTGAGGGTTTATTGCTTGTCAGGAGCTTAGCTCCTGGGGCTAGACTTGCCCCACTAGTTGCTGACCCTGGACAAGTTATTTCATTTCTTTAAACCTCTGTTTATGATCTATGTTAAAATTACTTAGCACAATTCCTGGGAGTGAGTAGTTGTTCAACAGATATGAATTATTATTCCTGTTGAATGCTTACTACATGCCAAGTACTTTGCAAGGTCTTAGGGATTCAAGTATACTCTTAAGGAGTTCATAATCAAGTGGTGAGACAGTGAAACAAAGAATTACCCCTCCCCCTAACACACACACACACACACACACACACACACACACGTCTTGCATGCTGTGATAGAGATATGCACAGTGGACTTTGAAACTGTAGTGAAAATAACTAAATACCAAAAGGAACAAGAGAACTCATTGTGAGATGGAAGCATTTGGTTCAGTGTGTGTGTGTGTGTGTGTGTGTGTGTGTGTGTGTGTGTGTGTGTGTGTATGTGGTAGGCAGGAGTCATAATTGTTCTGAGAACATCTTTTTTAACTGGAGCTGCTTAAGATCCCCTGCTCAGTTCCACACCAACTGGGAAGGCATAGCGGAATAAAACTGGTGTCTGACATATATATTCTTTTCTGGATGAGGAAAGCAGCATGGAGGAGGAAGCAACACCCCAGAAGCTTGATGCTTCTACTATGTCCCTCCCTCTGTTCATGCTCTCCTCTGTACCATCTTTTAAATCCACTCTCATTCTGTGAGGGTTTTGTCATGGAGTACCAAGGTCGAGGGTAGCACAAGGAAGTGTTTTCTATGTGGTTCCTTTTGTTTTTTCTTTTTTCTTCCTCCTCCTCCTTCTCCTTTTTAAAGTTTATTTTTGCTAAATGAACCCCAAACTTACTGTTTCTCAGAATCAACAGAGCCCTGCACTGCTGATAGTGTTTGGAGTTTTTCTCTCTCTGGGATTATAGGCCTTTTCACAATGCTGATGCACGGTTTTTAGCTATGTTAGTTCTGTAATGTTAGTTCTGAATGTTTTCATAATATTCCCCTGGTAGTTAGAAGCAGGGAAAGATTTATTTTAAAGGGAAAAAAAGAGATCATTATTTCAGCCCCAGAGTCACAAGTTAAGAAAGGAAGCTTGGAAAGTGTAAATGCAGTACGCTCAGCTCAAACTCCTAACTACCTTGGGTTTTGCCCAGCTCCATTTATTTATCATTTCAATTACAGAAGAGATGTGTTGCTATAAAGAGCCATATTGTGTCTATTTTCTAAAGGAAGAAAAGGCATTTTAAGGCAATTTATTTATTTATTTGTTAACATCTTTATTGAAGTATAATTGCTTTACAACGGTGTGTTAGTTTCTGCTTTATAACAAAGTGAATTAATTTTTAAACTCTTTTATGCGAATATTTCCTCTACCATTGAGCATTTTAGGAAATGAAGAACTTTACCTTATAACCATTTTGTTTTCATCCTCAAGTCAGCTGAACTCAAATAATGTGTTTTTCATCTTTTGTGATATTCCTTGTACCACTTTCTACTGAATCTTAATTATTATGCTTTACAATGATAAACAAATTCACTTCTTTTAAAAATCATATGATTCTTATAAGCCAAAGGCCTTAAGAAATTCCACTAACTTACATGCTACCTATGACTATTCTCAAACAACTTTTGTTCAACAATGTTTTTCCTACATGAAATTCAAGAAAAATTATTACATTTTTCTCATGATATTGTAAAGACCTAAAACTGAAAAAAAATGTGTTCAAGTATATCTTTAAGATGCTGTTTACTATTTCAAATGCAATCCTCACACTGCAGTGGGAAAATCTGATATGTCAGGTAAGAGCCACTCATCACTAATTCTACAGAATTACAGAGACTATTGAAAGTATCAAAGTATCATGAGCTCTGTTAAAGCATCTAATCATAAAGATGCAAATATGTACTAGAAACACGAAGCTCTCACTTTCCATGTAAATGTGTACTTTTATATGCTTTTACAGCATATTGCAAAGTTCAGAACTAGGATCTTGACTATTTTTCTACCTTTACTGAACAGACCAAAACATTGGCATTAACTTATGGGATGAAATTCCCCTTCAAAATAAAGATTGAAGGCAAGAAGTCTATCCTAAGGAAATAATCACAATTATATAAAAATAAACATTTATTAAAAAATTATTCTTTGCAGCACAATTTGGAGTAGCAAAAAATAAGGAAACAATCTAAGTGTTCAACAAAAGGGGTATGTCCAAATAAATTCAGATTTATCTCTGAGATGGAAAATTCTGTTGCCTTTAAAATGAATTTTCCCAATAATGTTGGTCTCATAAGAAATAGTCAGGATACAGTGTTAGATGAAAAAAAGGAGGATTTAAATCTATATGTACTGTGTTAATCCAATTAATGCATCTAAGTAGACACATACAAAAAAAAGATTAGAAAGGAATATTCTGAAATATTAAAAGCAGCAAGATTAAAATGCCTTTAATTTCTTCTTTAAACTTTTCTATACTTTTATGATTTCCATAGTAAGCATGTATTACCTTTCTAATAAAAATTAAAATGAACTTTTTAAAAGTTAAAGAAAAAAGATTTTAAAATCAGATTTGGAGACAAGCTCAGCATTGATCAATAACTAAGTATTTATTCTTTTTCTTTTTTGAATTTTATTTTATTTTTTTATACAGCAGGTTCTTATTAGTCATCCATTTTATATACATCAGTGTATACATGTCAATCCATCTCCCAGTTCATCACACCACCACCACCACCCACCACTTCTTTCCCCCCTGGTGTCCATACGTTTGTTCTCTACATCTGTGCCTCAATTTCTGCCCTGCAAACCAGTAATTCTATTTTTAGTTTTTTAAGGAACCTCCATACTGTTCTCCATAGTGGCTGTATCAATTTACATTCCCACCAACAGTGCAAGAGGGTTCCCTTTCCTCCACACCATCTCCAGCATTTGTTGTTTAAAATATTAAAATATATATTTCACAGTTAACTGGAGCATGTTTTTATGTTAATCTGTCTGGTTGTTTTAGTAAAATGTCTTTTTTTGTCTTAGAGTGAAAATAAGAATGGTTATATTAAAATACATGAAAGTGGATTATAGTGGGATGAAACTTCTCTTCAAATTATGTGGTAATAACTAAAAGTTTAGAGCGTATGATATTCATGCATGCATGCATTCATTCATTCATTCCTCTAAAATATTTCTGCTTAAGAAGGTTGTTGGTTGGGCTGGCTCCCACGTGTGAATCTGGAGAGTGTCTCAGTTGTCTGAATTAAAGTATCATACCTCACACTTTTGGTTCTGATCGAAATAAAGGGCAACTGAAAAACCCTGGACATAGCAAAACAAACAAGCATAAGGAGACTCTGAAAGGTGGAAAGAAATGGCCTAGGGACCTTGGGATTTGAGCAACTACAGGACAATTAGTTCCCTGGATTTCCTCATTGCCTTCATATATCCCTGGATTGGATTTGGCTGGCAGGAACGTCCAACCTTGAAACCACAAACAGGTGGGGACAAAAAAAGCTGCAAGAAAAGCTTGTTTCTTCTAGCCAAAGAATCATGAAAAGAGTGGCCTCCACTGTGGTTTCAGCAGAGCTGAATGGGGAACTGATCTTCCTTGCCTCTCTCCCAGGGAAGGAAGCTTTCCAACAGGGCACTGTAAGCAGGATCCTTATGGACCTGAGCCTCCACTTCAAGCAGGCAGCAACAAGACTTAAAGAGATGGTGTGAGGTAGGTGGGTGTGGGGGATTTGGGGAGGTGGAGGTGGTGGTTCAGCATCACCACACTTTACTCTTCCCCAGCCCAACCCATGTCAGTGGGCCTGAGTGGGGAGCTGAACATCTACACCCACCTGGCTGCAATGAGACTGAATGCAGCAGTGCAAAACAGGGCTAGTCTGTACTAGCCTCCCTTCTCCCCTCCTCCTCTCCTGCTCCCACATCCCTCTCCCTTCCATCTTCTGATCTGCAAGGCCTGGTGAGGAGTGAATCTCCACCGTCACCTGGCATCTGACAAGGCAGAGTGACTTGATAGGAGGCAGGGCTAATTGGCACTCTACTTTCTCTCCTCTCCTCTCCCAGTGTCAGCAGAAGGCCCAGGGTTTATAGTCCCACTGGATGCAATGCTGTGGTGCTAGTGTTATCTCTCTTTCCTGGGTAGGTATCAGTCTGGCAAAAGTGGGAGATGAGGTTCCACTTCATACATCTGCAAAGAGGCAATAGGAATCAGGGTTCACTTTTGCAGGAGTGGTCTAGAGGGTGGGGAGATGGGAGGTGGTGCCTAGAGAAACAGGCACCTCTCACGACACCTTAACAGGTGGATTACCTGTTAAAAAAAAAAAAAAAAAGATTAAGTAGTATCCATAGTCTATAATATCCCAATATCCATGGTGCATTTGAAAATCACTTGCTATACCAAGAAGCAGGAAATCATAACCTGAATGAGATAAGACAACACTTGTTAATACCAAGATGAATGATATATTAAAATTATCTAACAAAGATTTTGAACCAGCCATCATCAAATGCTTCAATAAATGATTATGAATTCTCTTGAGACAAATGAAAAAATAAAAAAATCTCAGTGAAGAAATAGAAGATATAAAAAAGAATCTAATGGAGATTAATAGAACTGGAAAATGCAGTAACTGAAATGAAAAACTTATTGATGAGCTCAGCAGTACAGTGGAGATGACAGAAAAGAAAATCAGTGAACTTGAAGATAGATCAGTAGAATTTACCTTATCTGAACAATAGAGAGAAAACAGGCTAAAAAAATGAATAGAATCTCAGGAACCTGAGATACCATTTATATCATTAGAGTCCCCAAAAGAGAGGAGAGAATGCAACTAAAAACTTAATCAAAGAAATAGCTGAAATTTCCCCAAATATGATGAAAGACATAAACCTACAGATTAAAGAGCTGAGTGAATATCAAATACAGTAAATCCAAAGAATCACACACCCTCTAATTATAGGAATTAGCTGAAAAGTGTAAAAGCAACTGGACTAGAAAGAAAAGGCACATCATATTGCTGAAGGATCCCTTTGGCCTTTTTACAAAAGAACACTTCCTAGGGCAGGTGGAAATCCACTTGGAACTTTATTAAGGTCTCAAGCTACTCATTTGCCTGCTTTTTAAATCTTTGTTTCCCTTCATTTCTTTCTTTTAGATGTTTGTTTTATAAGGAAACATTTTGTGTTTTGTTAATTTAATAAATATTTATTGAACATCTAACATATTCTGTTCTAAACACTTTTAAATGTTCAGGTAACACAAAGGGGAAAAAGGCAAATTATCTTCCCTTGGGGTTTCAGGGTTCAATGGGGGACACTAACATTGATATGACCATGTGAGAAGAGATGTTAGTAGAAGTTGTGCCAAATGGAGTCATGGTTTACAGTACTGTAGATTTGGGAGAACCTATGTTTATTTGAAAACATAAGTGCCAATCTATCATCAAGTGATGGCAGCAAAGAATACTTAGATCATGTGTGTCTTTATATTTGCTGATAAATAGTGACAGACACCACTACCTTGGAATAGGAAAATTATTCACATCGGTAAGTAATTAAGGCTTGGTTTTATGAAAAGATCAACTTCCTATGGGTAGCTTTGCATAGGGCTGTTGGCATTCAGCAACTCCAGAACAGTTGCACCTAAGTTCAGACTCTGTTGTCCTCATTTAGACTATATTCCCATCCTCCACAATGCAGAGAACCACAGGAAGGGAATACAGCTACAGAGGGCAGGATCCTTCTCTTGGAGTCCAGCCTTATGGTGGGACCAGTGCAACTTAGCCAGTCACACTGGTCCACAGGATGGCATGGGAAATGGGGACACAATACATGTGCAACTCTCTGCATTTGGTGTCCAGCTTGAACTAAATGATGCTTTCTGGTGTTGCTCAAAACCCTGTTTGTTAAATATTTTTAAAAATCAATATCTTTATGAGGTTACAAAGATTCAGACTGCCTAATTCCTTTGCTCAAGGACTCCAAACCAAGAAAGGTAGAATTATGATTTCAGAGCAAGTCTTATAACTATCAGGCTAGGGCCCTCTCTCCTTTATCAAACTATCATTTCTTGCAAGATTGAATCAAAAGAGGATATAAATTCCAAATGAAAAAATATATATGAGAAAATGTATTATTCATAGCTTGAAAAGTTAAACATAAAACCCTTCTGACTTAAATGTTTAAGGATAGAGGAAATTCTCATTATCAACCAGGTAGAAAGCATTAATGTTTCATTTACTAATGTTATGAGGTCTGTGTGTATTTATCTTTAAAATTTGAGGAACTGACTTGATTGGCTCCATTAAAAAATATGACTTTAACTGAATAATATATTGTCCACTCAGTATCCAAGTCCTGGAATATCAAACAAGAAATAATGATGATTATTGATACGATTTAACTGAATTATCCTTCATATTTACTTTTGTTTTGAAATAAGTAGTTAATTTTACTAGGATATATGTTCACATGTATGTTTCTTGATCTATTCTGTCTCTGATCTATGTTGATCTTGATCTAGTCTGCTCATTAATTTCAAAGTAAAATTTTCTAAAATAGCTTTTGTCATATTATTTACATTGCATTGTTGTATAAGCTAGCATATATGAATTTATCTACTTTTTGTAGTGAGCAACTGCTGGGGGCCAGTCTGTCCACAAGGCCATCGCCCTTGTGGGAAATCCTTGATTCAAAGAGTGAGCTCCCAACATCCCTGTAAGTATGATGTGATCATCCATTTTGGCCTACAGATGATTGGGTTGGTGGGGGATCTGACCTTAGCAGCACCCAAATGTCATCTCTCTTGGGATGTCCCCGGCAAGAATTCAAGTTGTATATTTTAGCCTCAAATGCTTTCTTTCTTTCCAAACAACAACCATTCTTGACAAAGATGAAGCTGAATGCCCTTTTCATACAGATTTTCTCCATCTTTAGACTTCTAGCTTACATTAGTCAAGATTGGTAGGTTATGTTGTGGCAACAAATTACCTTGAAATATCAGTCATTTAACAAATCTTCATTGCTTGTTCATGCTGCATTTCTTTTTTTTTAATTAATTTAATTAATTTATTTTTATTTTTGGCTTCATTGGGTCTTCGTTGCTGTGTGCAGGCTTTCTCTGGTTGCGGTGAGCAGGGACTACTCTTCCTTGCGGTGCGCGGGCTTCTCGTTGCATTGGCTTCTCTTGTTGCAGAGGGTTTCTCATTGCAGTGGCTTCTCTTGTTGTGGAGCTCGGGCTCTAGGCGCCACGGGCTCAGTAGTTGTTGTGCATGGGCTTAGTTGCTCTGCGGCATGTGGGCTCTTCCCAGGCCAGGGCTCGAACCCATGATCCCTGCATTGGCAGGCGGATTCTTAACCACTGTGCCACCAGGGAAACCCCATGCTTCATTTCTAATAAAGGTCATCAGATATTTCTCTTCCACACAGTCAGGAACCAATACTTGAAAAAATAATAACTGTACCATCTGGAACACTCAGTAACCTTAATTACTGAAATTAGGTTTGTTCCCTCCAAGTAATTTCTAGAATATAATATCTGATTTATTTAGAAACAAGACTCCAGATATACTCACCTTTCTGTGGACCAAGAAAAAAAAGTGAACAGGAATATTGAGATTCGAAAATACTTGTTATAATACTCGAGCACTTAATCTGATTATTTCCTACCCATGAAGATGCAAGGGCTATTAAAGTTTTATTTGTAATTATCTAACACTGAAGTGATGGGAAGACAAGAGAAGGAAAATAGGTGGTGGCCAGTTTGGGAGAAAATTTTCACTGCAGATATTTTTTTTCTTCTTTAGAAAAATTAGAAGCCAAGACAACGTCAGTATTCAGGGTTCAAAGATAAAAAACAGTACATGAATAAAAAATAGTCCTGTCTGGTCAACATGATGTAGCAGAGGAATTTATTTAATTAATTACTTAATTTTTTTAAGTTGTGTCTTTAAGTAAGATTAAGAAGCTAATACTATGATAATTAATCCCTATGCTTCTGCTTACATCTTAGAAGGAAATGTCAATATTAAGAACACTGTTTCTGCCTCCTTTATGCCCCCTTGTTCTCTAAACCTCCCCCGCCCCTTACCATCTTTAGGGAGATGATACCAACACTTGTGAGAAGAGAAAGAAGGTGGGAGAAGCGGTCTTGGTCATAGAATGATGCTGCTGGGAGTAACATTATATCCACTTTATTAGGATAAAGTCCTGGTATCCATCTCAACTCCCCTGGTTCTCCCTGGAACTGAAAAGATGGGAATTCATCCATTCGTTAACATTGAGCTCACCATAAGCCATCCATCCTAAGAGGAATAATAGCTGAACTCAAGAGCCTTACACCTATCAGTTAAGCTGAGATGAATTCGAGTTATGGGAGTGCAGGGCAATTGTCCTCTATTTTCATTTTATCTCTATAAAAAGCCCTCCGCCCGCCACCCCCAAAAGTGACTGATATGAAAGAGTTTATTGGGATGGTACATGGGAGAAGGCTAGGGAGAAGTGAAATAATCCCTCTGTTAGTCTATGAAAAGCCTTCATGGAAGGCATTCTGTAATGACAGTAGAAGTGACTGTTGACAGCCTGGGAGGATAGGACACTCAAAACCAATGCAGAGCCTGGCAGTGCACAATAGTGCATTAGAGTGGATGGGTATCCATAATGCTGACCCTATTTCATGAAGAAAAAGGAGTACGTTCACTATTCTCTGCTTCAGAAGTCAGGGAAATAAAGCATTTTTGAGATATTTCTATCAGGTGTGATTAAGGAAAACACAGTGTGGAGCTCGGCTGCAGATAAATTTCAGTTATTTTGTAATATTTACCTATACGGAAAAATTCCTTCCTCAATGATGACAGGTGAATATAGTATCACTGAATTTTGATTTCCACAAAGAATTTTCCTCAAATCTGATGAGAAAGAGAATACATTTTGTATTTAGAAGTAAAACCCAAGAGGGAAACAGAAAAAAAAATCAGTATTTGGTAACAGAAGTCTTAGGTTCATTATTGAATAAAACTGGAAGAAATCTTATAAAATTCTATGAACCAACCTTATGTCTTCAGATAAAAAAATATCTAAAGCCATTAAGACAGTAATACATTCTCTTCTGAAACTCCTCTGCAATGCTCCCACACATTTGCTCAGAGCTTTCCATGGAAATTCTAATAATTTTGATAATTAAGATATTCTTTAAAAAAACCAAATTCCCCCTTAAATTTTTAAATAACAGCTTTATTTAGACATAAATCACATACTGTAACATTCAACCTTTAAAGAATACCATTCAGTGTTTCTTAGCATATTCAAAGTTGTGCATTCATTACCACTATCTAATTTTTAATACATTTTAATCACTTCATAGAGAAATCCTGTACCCATTAGCAGTCACTACCCATCCCTCCCTTCCCTTATCCCCTGGCAATCACTAATCTACTTCTTGTTTCTATGGGTTTGCCTATACTGTACATTTCATATAAATTGAATTATATAATATGTGACCTTTTGTGTCTGTCTTCTATCACTCAACATCATGTTTTCAAGGTTTATCCATGTTGTAGCATATATCAGTACTTCATTACTTTTTAAGGCCAACTAATATTCCATTGTATGGCTATACCAAATTTGTTTAATCCATTTTTCAGTTCATTGATATTTGGATTGTTTCTGCTCTTTGGCTGTTGTGAATAATACTTCTATGAACATTTATGTACAAGTTTTTGTGGACATGTGCTTTTAATTATTTTGTGTATACCTAGGAGTGGAATTGCTGGGTAATATGATAGCTCTTATGTTTAACTTTTTGAAGAACTGCCAAACTGTTTCCAAAGTGTCTGTACCAATTTACATTCCCACTAGCAATGCATGAGGTTTCCTATTTCTCTACATCCTTACCACTTGATATTGGCCATCTTTTTATTATAGACATCCTGGTGAGTATGGAGTGGTATCCCTCTGTGGTTTCAGTTTGTGTTTCTCTAATGACTAATGATGTTGAACATCTTTTCATGTGTTTATTGCTCCTTTGTATACCATGTGTATGTTTGTATGTGGAGAAATGTCTATTCAAATCCCATGCCCATTTAAAACATGGGTTATTTGTCGTTTTATTGTTGAGTAATAAGAGTTTTTTATTTATTCTTGTTACAAGGCGTTTATTAGACATATGATTTGCAAATATTTTCTCCCATTTCGTAGGTTGTCTTTTCATCCTCTTGATGGTGTCCTTTGAAATGAAAAAGGTTTTAATTTGATGAAATCTAATGTATCTATTTTTCTTTTGCCTTTTGTGCTTTTGGTGTAATATCTAAGAGGATACTGCCTAATCCAAGGTCACAAAGATTCATGATTTTTTCCTTAGAGTTTTATAGTTTTAGCTCTGATGTTTAGGTCTATGATATATTTTGAGTTAATTTACATGTATAGTGTGAGGTACTGGTCCAACTTCATCTTTTGCCTGTGGATATCCAGTTGTCCTAGTACCATTTGTTGAAAATACTATTCTTTCCCCATTGAATGGTCTTGGTACCCTTGTTGAAAATCAAGTTACCATAGCTATAAGGCCTTATTTCTGAACTCTCAAATCTGTTCTATTGATCTATATGTTTATCTTTATGCCATTACAAAACTATCTTGATTACTGTAGCTTTCTCGTATTTCTCCTGAAATTTAAACTGATTTTCCTTTTCTATGCCAGAGAGAACAAGTTGACTGGCCCACCCCATCATTATAAGTCCTTCTTATCACTTTTTGAGTTATGGAATATCTCAGCTGGAAGGGAACTTGGTGATTAGCTGGTCCAGTTATTTCATTTTACAGATGGTGATTCTAAGCCCCAGAGATTTGTCTACATGATGTGATTATACAGGCCTTTCTGCACACATAGTACCAAGTTCAAGAAATCTTATCTATTTGTCATATTTGCTTCAGATTTTTTTGAAAGAAATCAAATATCATGGAGTCTATACTCCTGTTCTTCCCATTCCCTTCCTAGGAAAAACTAGCATTCTGAATCTAGTGTGTACCATTTCATGTTTCTGTACTTTTCCAGAACCAATATGAAGCAGTTTAATTTTTTTATTATTTAGTAACATGCTTTTCTCATTTTAGCATTGTTTTTAAGGTTTATTCATGTTGATACACATAGCTTTGATTCATTCATTTTAAATGTTCTAACATATTCCATTTAATGATTATACCATTTTGGTATATCCATTCTCCTGTTGAGAGACATTTAGGTTTCCCCCTTTTTTTTTTTTTTTCGTTCTATTATAAGCAATGTTTGTACATTTGTCCTCCTGCTCAGATGAGAGCATGTCTCCAGTGGAGCAATGCCGCTGGAGAGCAGCAGAGGTCCTACAGATTTTAAACTAGATTTGCAAATTGCTCTCCAAAGTGCTTCTCATAGCTCCTGTTTTTCATATCCTCAGTTGTATTTGATATTGTCACACTTTTTAATTTTTGCCAATCTGATGTGTGCATAATGGTACCTCATTATTTAATTTGCATTTCCCTGATGACTAGTAAAATTGAACTTTTTTTTCATATGTTTATTAGCCATTTGATTTTCCCCCTTCCATTACCTGCCTAAAAAATACATTTCGGAATACTATTTTTTTTCCCTACAGCATGAAATTGCTGTTTTGTATTTAGCCTACGTTCTATTATAAGCAATGTTTGTACATTTGTCCTCCTGCTCAGATGAGAGCATGTCTCCAGTGGAGCAATGCCGCTGGAGAGCAGCAGAGGTCCTACAGATTTTAAACTAGATTTGCAAATTGCTCTCCAAAGTGCTTCTCATAGCTCCTGTTTTTCATATCCTCAGTTGTATTTGATATTGTCACACTTTTTAATTTTTGCCAATCTGATGTGTGCATAATGGTACCTCATTATTTAATTTGCATTTCCCTGATGACTAGTAAAATTGAACTTTTTTTTCATATGTTTATTAGCCATTTGATTTTCCCCCTTCCATTACCTGCCTAAAAAATACATTTCGGAATACTATTTTTTTTCCCTACAGCATGAAATTGCTGTTTTGTATTTAGCCTATAGTTAAATATGACTCCCCAAAGGCTAGTCTACTCCTACTGTTGCTTCTCTGCTACTGCCGCTGCCACCACCACCCGTTCTTCCACTATTGCTGTTTACTGGGTGGCTACTCTGTGCCTGGAATATTTATTATTCTAATTCTCAGTAGAAACTTGCAGAGACATAATTTCCATTTTAAAGATAAGAAAACTGAGGTTGAAAGAGTCTAAGTGATGTATGTAAAGCTATAGAACTAAGAAGTGATGGAGTTTTATTCAAATCAAAATTCATTTTATTTAAAAGCCCCTCTTCTCCCCTAAGATTTTTCCTTTATCCAGTTCTTTTTCTTTATTTTCTCTAAATGTATCTCCTTGTTCCCATTGATTTTTGTACTATTTTTAAAGCCAATTTTCCCAATTTATCAGGGACATTTTAAAGTTTCTATCTTCTAATACTTACTTTGTGATACATTGAAATTTCTTAATTACAGTCTTAATTTTTTAAAAAGTCATTGTTTTCAACAATAGACTGAGTAGAATGGATGCCAAAGGGATCTATTTGGACTACCATTTGAAATAGTTAGTTGAAGAGTGACTCATGATTAACCAACTACAATTCACATAGTCCCCGGCAACAATGATGGGGACCATTCCATGTTTTCTCAAGTGCTAATAATTGTATTAGCCTCGAATGCCTTACTGATAGCATGTAACATTTATCCTTTGTCTATGTAATCTATGCTTTATCATGGAAGAAAACTAAACCAGTCTAAAATATTATGTTATTCTGGAAACCACGTGATGTTTGCATATTTTATACATGCATGTGATCAGATTTGCTGTTACCTTTAGTTTTTGGAGGTAGGTGAAGTAGAGAGCAAAGACCTGTCTCCTGAAATGAAAATGAATAGCTTATGTGTCCATCTTTATTTATTTATTTTTTACTATTAATTCACCAGAGACTTTATTTATAACAACTGGTCTTCACCAAGAGCAGCATAGTGGTCCATAAACAATTATTTCTAGGCTCACTTGTGGGAAACCATCTTCTGACCTACATTGCTTTGCAATGGGCTCTGAATGTGATACAAATGGATTAAATCATTATTAACATCACTATTTTTTTAATGTCTTTATTGGAGTATAATCGCTTTACAATGTTGTGTTAGTTTCTGCTGTATAACAAAGTGAATCAGCTATGTGTATACATATATCCCCATATCCCCTCCCTCTTGAGTCTGCCTCCCACCCTCCCTATCCCACCCCTCTAGGTAGTCACAAAGCACTGAGCTGATCTCCCTGTGCTATACGGCTGATTTCCACCAGCTATCTATTCTATGTTTGGTAGTGTATATATGTTAATGCTCCTCTCTCACTTCGTCCCAGCTTACCCTTCCCCCTCCACGTGTCCTCAAGTCCATTCTCTACATCTGTGTCTTTATTCCTGTGCTGCCCCTAGGTTCTTCAGAGCCTTTTTTTTTTTTTTTAGATTCCATATATATGTGTTAGCATATGGTATTTGATATTCTCTTTCTGACTTCACTCTGTATGACAGACTCTAGAATCTACAAACATCACTATTTTTATTAAAGGTGAAATATGATAAAGAAGATTCATTCTTGTCAGTAAGGTTACTTAGCACTTCATGGTTTTCCTTTTCCAATGCACTTTTGCAAATATTAAACAGACAAATGATTCTGCTGTGATGTGAATAGAAGTCACACAGCTGTAACTCCATGGACTCTCTGAATATGTTCCCTGAAATGTCAATTAATTTTGCTTCCTGAAGCATATTCTTTCATGTAGAGTTTCATCCATGCTGTGTGTTCTGCCTGGAATGATTAGAGGCCTGCTAAAGTGAACAAAAATAACAAAATAAAAACAGAAAAAAACAACAAAACATAATAGCTTTTCAGGAGTGGGGCCAGAACTTGGAGTCTGTTTTCTTTCCATTTTCTATGTTTTAATTTACAGTGTAAATTAATCACCTTTCTCCCACCCCTTGATAAGAATGGTCTTTTGCACTCTATTAACCCCAGTTTCTAGAGAGAGGCAATTTCCTAACAGGTGAATTAAAGCTAGATAACATTACCTCAATGCCAAGTCATTTAATGTGTAATTGAAAAAAAAATTTTTAGGAGGGAGTAAGGCAGTGTCTTCTTCTTCTTTTCTTTCTTTCCTTTTTTTTTTTTTTAACATTATAAAGAGTCTTTACAAACTAACAATAGACTCCCTACTTCTGGAGAGTGATTTGCCTATTAACAAGCACAACTCCCACTACCAGTACATGAAGAAATAGCCCCCAATTTCCAATTAATTTTGCAGCTGACAGTTCACTGGACTGTTAAGACGCATTTGGCACCATTGTGTGGATGTGGTGAAGCCAGGCAGCCCTGTGTGCCTCTCTTTTTTATTATGCAGTAATTCGACTGTTCCACTAATGGAAGGAGGGAAAAAAGTTTGTAGAGAAAATGACATCCAGTGACGCTCGCTTTGAAAAAATCACTGGCACAAAAGAATAAAGAGTAACCTTTTTGTCATGAACACTGTGAAGGGTTTTATGCGTTAACTAAGCTGCATAAAAAATGAAAAGTTGGAATCTCAAATTAGCTCAGGCATAATTGTATGTTTGCCTGCAAATAATAAAGCAAATAGGTGGTTCAGACAAGCTCATTAGTCAATAATAAGGCCTTTCAGAGATGTACACAAGAGACGCTCTGGACACAGATGAGCATGTCTAAGAATTCTGGATTCTGTGTCTCTGCTCTGTGAATTCATTGAAGATCCCTTGACAGTATTGGAAGAGTGAGAGCTCGCCCTTTTGTCCTTGAACTGGCTTTGCCTGAGAGCTCAGCTCTTCCTGTAGGTTATTAATGTATTAGGCATCCTATAAAAGTTCCCTTGATTTATTTTTCTGGTGGAGAATTTAATTCCTCCTCCTCTTAAAATTAAAAACTCAATTTCGTCTCTCTGCTCCTTCCGTCTTGCCCCAACACCCACAGTCTTCTTTTCCCTTTTTCTTCCCACATTTTTTCTCACTCAACTTTATATCTTTAGTATTTTGTGTGAATGTGACATTTTCCTTTTTGCCTCTAGAATTTTCCCATTCTCTCTCCCCAGTGTGAATTGAAAACGGCAGTTCTTTATTCAGTGCGCTGCAAATGACTGGCACTCTATTGCAGGTATGAATATAACCAAATGTCTCCTTTTTTGGTCTTACAAATTCTTAGAAGCGTGAATGACCTTTGCAGTTTCTCCTTTTACTTTTCTTTTCTTTTTCTTTTCTTTTTTTTTTTGTTAACAGACACAGTAAAAAGAGTTTGGAGATGGGGATTCTTGAAATTATCAGTTAAATGCATTGCTCTGATGGAAGAGAATTTTTTTAACCTGGGTTTTCATATGTTACTGGTTTATGCCTGATTTATATCTGATTAAATGTCTGCATAGTGGTTCTCTGGTTCTGTTTCTCTTTTATACGGCAATTAACAAACATTGTATTATTTTTAGCAGATTTTCATGGTGACCATATTTTTCAAAAAAAAATTCAGGATCTAAAATTTGACAAAAGATTTTTGTGCCAATTCTGCCAGTGAGAAGCACATTGTTAGATTTAGATTGTGAGATAGTGACATGAATGCTGGAATCTTTCTTTGTTTGGGAGATGACAGTACATTTAAAATGAGGATCCATGAAGGTTTTCAGCATTGGGTTGTGGTATGGACAAAATAGAAAAGCTTTATGTGCAATTTTTAACATACTAGTTATATCTTCATTTTTTCCTCTCTCAAAAGAGCATATTTGAAAGAAAATGAATGAAAGTGACATTGTTCATGGTAGAGCCATAAAGATACTGTTTTATTAAAAATCACATTTTGAAGTATTTTCCCTATTAATGTCTAATTACTTATATCACATACTATGATTTATCTTAAAGTACTTCACAGTTATGAAAAAATGAGCATGTTATGAACAAATGAGTATGTTATGACACCTTGGTTGACAACTGGTGCTTTAAGATATGGTCTCCTGTGTCAAGGAACATAATATAGTTTGAAATTATCTGTGATTCTCTATCTATTATTGCCAATGGAGAAAAGGACAAGGAAAAAAAAAGAATGAAGAAATGACAATTTTAAAAGGCCCATTTCAAATGTAAGATTTTTCATTTTGCCAGTCTTGACTGCTCTGCCACCAACATTATTATTGTCATTAACATCATTAGTGTGATCATCGCCGTCATCAGACCCTGAAATCTGGATTCACACGAAAAAGACACCATGTGCCTTTGTTCTTGAAAGCCTTTGTTATACAGCATTTAAACACACACACACACACACACAAAACCCAAATCAAAAAACAAACAAAAAAAAGAAAAATAAGTTTCAACAAATACTTGGAAAATATTTTGTATTTTTTGTTTGTTTTTTTTTCTGCTCCTTCCCAGTGTTGTACCAGACTGTCCTCCCAACACCGGAAGCCTACTCCAGACCAGCCCTGCCTGTGACTGGATGGGTACAGAAGCTGGGTTTAGCATGGATTTTGCCAACCCCTATAATTTTTTTAAAAAATAAATTTATTTTTGGCTGTACTGGGTCTTAGCTGCTGTGCGCGCGCTTTCTCTAGTTGCGGCAAGCAGGGGCTACTCTTTGTTGCGGCACGCGAACTTCTCATTGTGGTGACCTCTCCCATTGCAAAGCGTGGGTTCTAGGTGCACGGGCTCAGTAGTTGTGGCTCGCGGGCTCTAGAGTGCAGGCTCAGTAGTTGTGGTGCACGGGCTTAGTTGCTCCACGGCACGTGGGATCTTCCCGGACCAGGGCTTGAACCTGTGTCCCCTGCATTAGCAGGTGGATTCTTAACCACTGCGCCACCAGGGAAGTCCTGGAAAATGTATTTTTAAATCGGTGAAATTGCTTTTAAAATGAAAGTTCTCAGACTTCTCTAGTATACAGTTTATACAGCATACTCTATTCATTATTAAGATGTGAAACATGTACACTAAAGTTGGAAAAGCAGAGTTTCGACAACAACAAAAAGAGCTGCTCCTTTTTATGAAATATTGGTGTGAGTGAAATTTTTTTAAATAGAACGATTTAACTGAAACATGCTTTTACATGAACTGGACTGCTCAATTTTAAATTAAGCTTGGAGCAAGTTATCTATTAAATTGGACACTTTTTTTGGCAGTAGAAATAATTTCTTCCCAACCTTTTTAATACATGTTTTAGAATTTTTTAATCCATATTTTCTTACACTGGATTTTCTTCAAGTTTGACATCCATTTAATGTGCAATCTTCTTGCTTCATTGTATTAACAGGGTATATGTAACAAAACATGTACTTGAGGAGGTTCTGATTTCAATTCTGCAAACTGTTGAGGGATTCTGTGATACTTGTGACCCAGAATATAGGTATACATTTATGAATGTATTTAAGATCTTAGATGTGGAGGGTTGATTTTTTTTAATCCTCCTCAGTTTACAGCACACCATCACCATTAATTCAGTTTATAGCACACCATCACCATTAACTCATGTAAGAAGTCTTTCATCACCATACCTTACTCCTACAATTATGCCCTTCTTCCACATCCACTTTATTCTGTTTAATATATACTTTTTTGTATATATCTGTTTTTATAAGATGCATGTTTTGTTTGTCTGTATGTTTAATGTCTATAAATGGTTTGGTTTAACATTCTAGGTTTTTTAAAACTTTCTAACTAAGATCTATTAAAGATCTATTAATTTTTCTGTGAACAGGATTGGATATTTAAAAGTTAGGAAGCAGCTGGCAAGCAAGCAGCCTTGACTTCTATTACAGAGGAAGAGAAGTCTTGGGACTGGAAAACAGAAGCAGGTGTACATCAGAAACCCAGACTGATACATGAAACATCCAAAAGTATCATTATAGCATAAATATCATTGTGTCCAAATATGAAGTACATGGTAATATTTGGTAAAATTTCAGAGGAGAAGGAAATCAGTAAGGGGTGGAGAAGTAAAAGAAATCTAGAAATTGAAGGGTCCAAGATTTAAAAATGCAACAGGAAAAGAGATTTAGGTGTTGGAAGTGGGGTGCAGGGAGAGGAGTGGCAATAGAGCAATGCTGAGTAAAGGCAGAAACCTGTAGGCTGCATGATATAGGGTAGCGAGAAATAATGTAAATGATGCCTTGTAGCTCTATAGCAAGATTGGAAGAGTGGTTCTGCTATGGACTTGTTCTGTGTCCTTTTGTTCATATCTACTTCTTTTTACTGGTTGCCCTCTTTCTCTACTATTATTGAGAGCTTCTCTTATGTGGCTGGGGAAGTGATAGCAAAAGATCCAGCCTCCATCCTCTATACAAATGGTGATCCAAGAAGAGGATGTTTTCTCATCAAGGGTCTGTTTGTATCTAAATTCATGGGAAAACTATTCTTGGTTCTCTTTGGATGTCTATTTCTTGGACTACGTGATGAGGACATGGGAATGGAGTACCACAATTGATCAGGCCTCTACCACGTTCCCGGGTCTGAGATGAAGAGAAAGCATGCCCCGTGACAAACAATCCCACAGGAGACATGCAAATGGAGAAAGGGGGCAGTTCCTCCAAGGAAAGAAGGACCTAGGCAGACAAGAGCAGCAAATATCTGTTAAAGCTTCCCACGTGATTCTCACAACAGTTCCAAGAGGAAGGTAGAATTGGGATTCCCATTCTCATCCGTTGATGAGGATACAGTAGCTGGCCCAAAGTCAAATATATTTTAATTGGCCAAGCAAGAACTTGGTCAAAGTCCAGTGAAGGTTTTAGAGCCAGGAAGTGAAATGATCAGAGTGATATTTAAGAAAGATTAGCAATTTAGAGATAAACTCTAATAGCGTTTTGCTTTTGAACAAAATTTCTCTCCATTCTTTAAGTTTGCTTTTTTCTTCCTGTATATTTTTTAAATTAATTAATTAATTTATTTATTTTTGGCTGTGTTGGGTCTTCGTTTCTGTGCGAGGGCTTTCTCCAGTTGCGCCAAGCAGGGGCCACTCTTCATCGCGGTGCGCGGGCCTCTCACTATCTCGGACTCTCTTGTTGCGGAGCACAGGCTCCAGACGCTCAGGCTCGGTAGTTGTGGCTCACGGGCCCAGCTGCTCCGCCGGAATGTGGGATCTTCCCAGACCAGGGCTCGAACCCGTGTCCCCTGCATTGGCAGGCACATTCTCAACCACTGCGCCACCAGGGAAGCCCTCTTCCTGTATTTTTGACAACCTGTGAATCATATGACAGTTCTTTGAGGGTAAAATTTAGAAAATCAATGCCAAAAGCTTTTCATTATTCAGAAGAAATTAATATATATCTAGACCTTAAGCATACACACATACACACACTCCCTCTCTGTCTTATTCACACGCACAGATACAATCCTATTATGTTTATTGAAAGTTTATTGTGTTCCAGGCACCTCCCATATGGCTTACACATATTATCTCATTTAACCCTCATAAAATCACCTTATGATGCAGGGTCTACTGTTATGCACATTTTGTAAAGTCACACAGAGGTTAAGTACTTTGCCCAAGTTCGTGTAGATAGTAGATGTTAGAGCCAAAATTCAACCCCAGCCTGATTGCTAAACAGATATTCTTACCCACCAAACCATACAGCCTAATAATGTATGCATATGCAGGAAAAAAATATGTGTACATTTTACTAAATAGGTATATTTCACATAATTTATTTGTGACTGCTAATGCCAGACAATCTGTAATCAATTTAAAACACCTGTTTATTCCATTGGAACTCAGAGAATTCCTTAATTTAGTATTTCACAATTTATGAGAATAAATGGACACACACAGATCTGGACCAACATAAATTTAATTGCCAATAGATGACTAATTCCAATTCTTCCTGAATACATAAAGCCTAAATTAGTCATGAAGGAATATTTCATATGTCAAATGTCTGATATTCACAAACACATTGCCCTATGTACCATTCTATGACTTTATCTATTACCTAAACACCTCTGCGAGGACTGAAATCTCACTAAATGTATTTTTCTTTTATTTTTAAAAAATTTATTTTTCATGTTTCATTCTGAATATAATTATTCTTGAGTTATAATATATAAGGTCAGCACTTAGCAGCTGGAAGATAACATTTTGATGGTAGTCGAGACTAGGGAAAGAAACTCTCCAATGGATCCTGTAAATATTCAGCTGACAGAGGCTACTCCTGCTTGTTTCAGGGGAAGATTTTGAATCTGACTGCAGGTAGCTGCCAAAACTTTTGGATGAATAGGGAAGAATACAGTCAATCACCCAGATGTTCCACCTGCAGGAGCCCATGCACTCAGCTATTTAGAAAGAGCCAGGTGCCCAGAACATGAAGGCAACACATCTGGAAGATGTGTGTGTGTGTGTGTGTGTGTGTGTGTGTGTTTGTATGAACTTTTTGAGGAGACATATTGATGTCATGTTGAAACAATTATTAACCCCTCCTCTACCCATCTCTGAGATAAAGCATATATGATATAGTTTAGAGGAATGTTTATGTACAGCCCATATTATATGTTGGTTTTACTGACCAAATGTGGGTAGTTCTATCTCAGCATATGTATGAAGGCTGATTATCTAATGCCCAACCCTATTTGGATATCTAATATTGAATATTTCACCCTGGTAATGGTTAAACAATATAACCACCTCTACTTTTTCTTGGCTTCCCCCATCTCCATCTCAACTTCTAACAATTTATAATCTAGTCATCTAGTCCTAAATGAATTCAAATGACCAATAAATACAGATAAGAAAACATGCCTTACCTTCCTAGTTACTCAGGATATGTGAATTAAAATAACAAGATACAAAGTATGGATTTTAAAGAGGGAGAAGATATGGTCAGAATGCTTTTTAAGTTTAACTCAAGATGTAAATCATACAGATCTGATTTTGAAAAACATGAACAAACTATAGTAATTTAGGACATGGAAATATCATAATATCTGGGAACAGTGAAATAACGAAAGCTGGTACGTGGTTCTAATCTTGGATGCATTAGGGTATCAGAGTCCCAGTCTTAGATGGATAGAGGTAGTGAGAAGGTTGTGAAGACAGGAACATGGGATCAGAGAATGAGAAAGGTGTACTGTTACTGAAATTGGGGCATAAAGGGAGGAGGATAGAGGCATGTTAATTGGACTTAGGGTAGTGGCCACTCACTCCACACTGCAGAGGCTGGTGATATGGTCTGTGGTGAGGAGTCGGCTGGTAGTCAGGGGTCCCAGAGGCAGGGCTGTGTTCTGCAGCTGATATACTCTAGGCTCCTGGACAAGTCTCTATACAGAATGACTGAGGTCCAGATATCAGTAATCTTTCCCCACCACCGAGGATATGTTTGTAACGGGCTTTAAGTTTTATTGTCTGGAATTCACTTAGAAAAATAATGTTATTATTTGGGAAAGTACCTTGGTAAGATTAAGAGAGAAAGGTGAGATCCTAACTGGATCTGTAGAAACCCAAACCAAAAATGAAACAACTACATCTCTCTGAGTTAGAAAGAAATAGAAATTGAGATGGGAGAGAGAAGAGGTATAAGAAGCGGGAAGGAGAGAAGAGCCAGTGAGAAGACACAAGGCTAATGCACAGCAGGTGAAGTGACCAGTTGCAAAAAATCCCTGGGTGGTTTAAAAAAATTGAGAGAGCACGACTACTTGAAAGGCTAACATTCATTTTGAAGTTGTTTGCAATTCTATAATGTTGGCTTTCCTTCCCTTTCCCCCAAATCATCGATAACATTTAATGGGATTTTTAGAGGGAACTGAGAAAGGAGTTTAATTCCATACCTGGGTTGACGTTATGTAGAAGGTAGAGTATACCTGAGATGGTGCGAAGCAAAACCTCCAGGCAAGAAGTCACCATTAGGACATAATCTGCCCCCCCCTCCCATATTTCCAAGAATTTGGAGAAAATCTGGTAAGGGCTTTGGATTTTCACAGGATACTGAATGGAGTTTGAGCCAATCGGATAAGTTCTAGATAAAGATTCTAAAGATCAGGGAGCCATGAACTGACATCTAGGTTACTTTGTAGGTCTGGTGCCCTATTCTCTCCTGTTAAAATAATAAATTATTTTTCTCCTTTAAGAAATAGATTTAATGCAACAGCTGGGCACCGTGATAAATTGTCTGAAATTAGTGTGGACCAAATGGCCATCATTAATAGTCTTAAATAAATTGAATCAAAAGTAAAAAATATCTAAGGAGATAGTATGTTCCATCTTAAGAGAATGTACAAGTTTTGAAAAATATGCTGTGGTTTTCAGAGGCTTGTTCATTGCAACATGTGACATTGACTAGTCATAGGTGATGATGACACGATAACTAGTTCTAGAGAGCCAAAGCAAAAGTAAGATTAGAAAAGAATTTACAGAACTCAGAATACCAGAGAGACTCTCCAGAGAACTAACTGCTCTGTTTCTGTAAATTTGTACTCAGGGACTCAGTCTTTATTTGACAGTAATAGAAACATAGTGATATTAGAACCAATAGCTCCTGATGATTTCTTTTTCTTATAGGTGCAAATCTAAAAGTATCCAGTTGTTTACTTATTCATTCTCAAGCATTTATTGAGTATTCATTATGTGTCAGACATTGTGACACAGCACTGAGAATACACAGATAAACAAAATGTGGTCCCTATCCTTGGGAGCACATAGTCTAATGAAAAGAGAGCAGGCAAACAATTTTAATGGAATTAACAAGTGATGAAGCTTGGGCAAAATTTCAGTGGGAGCACTGGTAGACAGAGGTACTGCCTCTGCCTGGGGAAGACAGAAGAGACTTCAAAGAGGAGATTACTTATAATAAAAGCACTACAACCAGAATCAGGGGCTTAGGGTATCTTCTAGGAAATAAAACAGGTTTCATGAGCTGAAATGAAGCATAGACATATAGAAGGTCTAATTTTATTAGTGAGCATTATATTTCTCTCCATTATTCCTACCACAGAAAAGCACAATTTGGTTGAAGACAAATAATCTAATAATCATACCTACCACTAATTTGTTGCATATTATACTAGTTGATGTAAGCTAAACTGTTATAATAAATAGATCCCAAATGTAGTGACTTAAGGAAGAGTTTATTTCTTGTTTGTAATTCCAGGACAGGTATCCCATGTCAGGAGGCAGCTCTTCTCTGCACAGAGACTCAGGGAACTAGGCTGCTTCTGCCTATGGCTTTGTCATATCCCCCAGTTTTTTGTCAGCAGTTTAGTTACGGTGAGTCATCATGTCTGGGTTCAAGAGTAGAAGGAGGGAGAGAGGATGAAGTAGGCATGTTGCTGCCCTAAAGCCCCCCAAAGAAGTACAGTATTTTATCCACATTCAGTTGGCTAGAAAACAGCCTCTGTGCAGCATCTAACTACAAAGGGGGCTGTGAAATGTAATCCAGTCGTGTGCCGGGGAAGGAGAGACTAGGTTTTGGTGGCTAGCAAGTATTCTCTGGCATAAATACAAAATTTAAATTGATAAAAATGTAAACAGTCTACACATTCTAAGTGGGTCTAAACCTATAAGATAAAAATTTATCTTATAGTGTATAAGTACCTTCATTTAGGCCAAAAAAAATGAATTGCCCAAGGACAGAATAGGAAAGACAAATTAACAATGTTCATACAAGAAAAAGACCTGGAGATTTTGCTTGAAGGCTAATTTGAGCCCACAGTTCGATGTGGTTCCTAAAAAACAAACACAAAATCAAACAAAAAAGCAAATACAGTTGTAGACTGCATCAGTACAAGTGTACAGGAAGGAAAGGAATTGATCCAAAAATACTTAATTCAGAGTCTTTTAATAGTGTTCTGGCATTATTTTGAAGAGGCCCGTGAGTGAACAGAAAGAGTCCAGGATGACAAGATGACAGGGAGCTAGAAACTGTTATTTGAGGATGAGTACTAAAGAATCCAGGCTCTGTCCTTGAGAAGAAATAGCATGATGAGGGAAGGTTTTGTGTGTGTGTGTGTTGGTGGGGTGGGGGGCGGATAGGAAGTTGGGGAAGGGTATGTACTAATGTGGTCTTTAAAACTCAAATAAATTTAAAGTTTAAGTGCTTGAAGTTTAGTCATATGGAAGAGAAAGTAGATTCATTCTCTTCTGCATCATGTAACCAAAAAAGGAACATTCTGGCTTAGTATGACAAAGATCTGAATGATAATTGAAGCTCTCCAAGAATGTTGGAATAGGCTGCTTAGAGAACTATTGATTCAAATTACTGGAAGTACTTGATCAGAGGCTGAATGACCTTCAAGCCTGCTGTAGAGAAGATTTTCTTTCAGAGAGGGCTAGATGATGTTTAAAATATTTTCTAATTCTATGATTCACTAAATTTGGCATTATTACTATGGCTGTTCTGGATGATTCAAGCCAAAATAAAATTCCTGTTGAGCCATATGACTGAAGGCCACCACTGTTAACTTGGCCAAGAGTCATGAACAGTGTGTCCAACATTGTAGATGCTCCCTTTCCCACTGGAAAAGCACTTTTGAAATCATCTAACTAGCAGCTTTTTTCATGAGACACCATTTTGCTTGAAATCAAACATGACAGACAAATTATGGTTATTCAGACTCGAGAATTTGGCAGATATTTTCTGAAAATGAACAATGTAAACCTGTCACTTCAAGAAAACATGAACAATATTTATTGCCAGTGAAAACATTTGAGATTTTAAACAAAAATTGGCAGTATGAACCCTTTATATCTGCCACATGACCATGATAGCATCCCAATACTTAAAGAACTTTCTGATGAGGTCAGTGGTGATATTATTAACAAATGTGATTTCAAAAAATATTGTATAATGAAATGTGTCAACATTTGGATGATCTGTATAACTCAATGAGCCAGTATTTTCCAAATGGCCAATACATTATGTCATAAAATCCTCATGGTTAAAAAATCTGCCCAAAGTACACAATAAACCAATGAATTTTTATGTAGAGTATAAAAATCATTGATAGGGTTTGGATTCCACATTATGACTAACTTTAAAGAAATAACCATTTGTTGAGTTTTGGTGTAGTATCAAAGAAGAATATCTAGAATTATCTGAAGTTGCTATTAATATACTCTTCCCTATTTCACCTACCTGTCTGAGGCCAAATTTTCTTCATGTACTATAAAATGTACTATTTTCTTCATATACCATAAAAAATCACACTTTCCAGTATTTAATGCAGAAGCAGACATAAGAATCTAGCTGTCTTCTACTAGGACAGACATTAAAAAGATTTGTAAAAATGAAAACAATGACACTCATCTCCCTAAATTATTTTGCTTTGGAAAGTATAGTTATTTTTCATACAAGTATATTACTAATACTGTATAAATATGTAATGGGTTTATTATTGTTCCTGTAAATGACTTAATAAATATTTTTAAAACTTATTTTAATGGCTAAAACAGTAGATATTTTAAAGTCTCTTTCATTTGTACTACCTCATCTAATACTTTCAATAACCATGAATATGAGTATTATTATTATCATATTTTACTTTTAATAATTTTACTTTTAATAAAAGGAAGAAAATACAGGATTAGAGAAGTTATGGGATGTGCTCACAGTCATATAACAAATTATAATTCCAATTTAGAATTCCAATTTAGATTCTCTAGCTCTAGATAGACTTTATGCTTTCTTTTAAGAAAAGCTCAGACCAAACCAGAGAAGGCAGAGAGGACAGTGGCTGAAGAGACACCTGGGACAGCTACACTAAGGAGGAAATTTAAGGAAGTCATTACAGTGAACTTGCAGCACTCGAGAGGTATAATTAGAAAACAAGTTGATTTATTCCTCCAATGCCCATTCAAACACATGCTGCAGGACTAATATTTTTCTTTACCTTTGAGTGGAAACTAAGGCATGGTCCATGACTTTCTAGATCTGAGGCTAGAAAAGTGATTCCAGCTCAGTAATTAGTATGTCTAGTACAATAATGAAAAAGTAAAACTTCTCTTGAAATTACAGCTCCTCTGCCTCCCTCTCCCAAGACTAGGTCTTGCAAAGAGTGAAGTTGCTGTGGTTCTTCACCTAGTGCTATTCCTCTTGTTTATCTTCCTTAATATGAATTATAATGGGTTGGGGGTTGGGGAGGAGAAGAAGGAGAGTCAGTGGCAGCAGGAAAGTTCTTACTTGACTGGAAGTATCACTGTGATCTGAGTTTTCTTTACCAAAGGCTGATTCTTTCTCTCATGGGAGTGCCTCTGTGGTTCTTGAGAACTCCACCTTTTCCCCCCTCCTCCCAATCTGAGCATCTCTGATCATCAGGTTCCTCAAAATGGGTAATTACATTTTTTCCCAACTGGTCACTTAACTTCCAGGCATTCCATGGTGCACATTCTGCTTTCTTTTGCTTGAAACCTTCACAGTTTTTAGGCTTTCATGGCCCTCTAGATGGGGATCCAAGACAACATTGTATCATCTCTCTGAAAATCTCTGGTTCACATATTTCCTACAGGAAGCCTTGCATGTGTGACCCCTCACTGGTGGGAATGCAGTAATTTCACAAACCACAGTGCTTTATCCAGCTGCCCTTATTTAATACTTATCCATGTTGAGTCAGACACCAGTTCACAGCATCCTCCAGATTTTAGGAGACACATTTCAAGGTTGTTGAAAAGTTCCAACTGAATTACCTCTTTTGTAGACCTCAGTTTAAGGGCAGGTACTTCTCACACTTAATCTTGGTGTGTGTGTTGGATGGAGTGTTAGTTATATTCAAAGCACAACACCTCATCTGAGCTCCAAGTCTGGATGAGAGTGAGGTTTAAGAACTACAAGCCTGGGAATTTCCTGGCAGTCCAGTGGTTAGGACTATGTGCTTTCACTGCCAAGGGCGTGGATTCAATCCCTGGTCAGGGAACTAAGATCCTGAAAGCCGAGAAGAGTGGCCAAAAATTAAAAAAACTACATCCCAATTTCAGAGAACCCTTTAAAATTCTACAGAGGAACTTTCATGTCACTGTGAAATGTAGCATCTGTGGGGACGTTGAAGTGGATTGATTGCTAAGATACCCATTTTTCTTCACTTTTCGTTGTATCCACACCCTGTGTGAAGTCACTTTGTAGTTCATATTGATAGTATCAGAAGGTGGAATCTATTCCTTTGTAATCTCAACTTATCTTATAATTTGCTTTGGCCAGCTGATTGTGGTGGAAATGACAGAGTGCTGGTTTCAAGCCTGGAACTCAACAGGTCTTGCATGGTTCTGTTCTCTCTGGGTACCTTGTACCACCATGTGAACAAACCTAGCCTAGCCTACTGGAAGATGGGACAGCATAAGAAGAAGGGTTCAGTTGTCCCAGCTGTGTGTAGACCAGCCTAGAGTCAGCTAGTTAATTAAATAGGGAACTATTTTTCTATACTATACTCATAACACTTCTGACACCAAGTATGTGGGGTTCTTCCTTATGTCAATTAATTTTACAACTCTCTGGATACCAACTAGGTGTCCTACAATTCAATTCTGACATTAAGTACCTAGAGTTAGTGCAGATCCCACAGGTTAAGGACTCAGTCCTGCAAGACTGCCCCCCACTTCAGACATCATTTACAAGTCCCAGGTTGTCACCTGTACTTCTGACCAACTAGCTATAAATCTGTGGTTCCCACAACCCTCTCTCCAGGTTTGATAATTTGCTTTAAGGGCCCACAGAATGTAAGGAAATGCTAACTTACATTTACTGATTTATTTTAAAGGATACAAATGAACAGCTAGCTGAAGAGTTACATACGGCAAGGTCTGGAAGCGTCCTGAGTATAGGACTTCCTGTCCCCATGAGTTGGGTTGTTCCACCCTACCAGCACGTGGATGTGTTCATCAACCTGGTAGCTCTCCAAACTTCATAGTTCAGGGATTTTTATAGAGGGTTCGGCATGTAGGCATGATAGACTATTAATTAAATCTCCAACCTCTCTCCCATCCCCAGAGGTCATGGGATAGGGCTGAAAGTTCCAAGCCTCTAATCATGGCTTGGTCTTTCTGGTAACCAACCTCCATCCTGAAGCTACCTGGAAGCCCACCAAGAGCTGTCTCCTTAGAACAAAAGACTCTTCTATCACCAAGGATATTCCAAGGGTTTTAGGAGCTCTGTGTCAGGAACCAAAAACAGAAACCAAATATGTAGTTCTTATTATGTCATACTAATGTACATGTGAGAGAGCTGGACAAAGAATAGCAGAGTTGCCATCATGACCCACCACTGACCACAGATACATGAGTAAGTCTAGCTGAGATTGGCACTGCCTACCTAACCCACAAACTTGTGGACAATACTTAAAGCTTGTAGTTTAAAACCACTAAGTTTTGGGGTGATTTGTTATGTAGCAATAACTAACTGATACAGGTTTCAGTGAGAATCAAGACTAAAATCATTTCATTTTGATATCCTATTACAGTAATATGTAACTTGAAGGATGAAAAGAGTTGAATAAACAGGGAAAGGAGAGGAAGAATATCACAGACTGGGGAGAAGGGACAATAGTAAGAAAATGAAGAGCAGTTAAAATATATACAGTTCACCCTTAAACAATATGGTTTTGAACTGTGCAGGTCCACTTATAAATGGGTTTTTTTCCAATAGTAAGTACTACATTACTACACAGTCGGTGGTTGGTTGAATTCTACAATGCAGAATCACAGATACGGAGGAACTGCATATACAGAGGGTTGACTATAAGTTATATGGGAATTTTCTACTATGGGGAGGGTTGTTCAAGGATCAACTGTATTTATTCAGGAGCCAGTGGATAGGCTAACGTGAAGATAAAACTTTACACTGGGGAGCAGATGGAGAAACAGGCTAGAAAAGTGAATGTGAGTCAGAATGTAGAGATTTTGACTTTGGGGTGGGAGATTTTGTTGTCATCCGATATACAATACCACTGAAGATATTGACTGTGGTTTGCTCCATCCCCATTTCTTATTTTTCTCTTTCGTTCTAGCCACTCATTCCTATATTGTCTGCTAAAGTAAAGTTCAGGGTCAATGGAAGCACCTCTATTTTATTCCACAGGGTACTGACTGGCAATAAAGAAAATATTCTCAGTGTGTTTCCTTGTGAATACCCCCCAGCCTACATTTTATGGCTCGAAGCACACTTTGACAGAAGATGAGCCAAGATACTTCTATTCTGACCAAAGAGAAACAGATGAAAGAAAAAATTTCCTCTAGAAAAGAAGACAAATTAAAAAAAATCTTCCTAAGTGAAAAAGGTAAAAAGATGTTTGGTTATTCATGAGAAGCATTAAATCTTTCCTTCTTTCTTGAAGAGTCATGTGAATTTTACTAACCACTAGATGGCACTTGTGTACAGCATTTGAAATTATTAAAACAAGAGTACCTATGGTGTGGTCAGAGTAGAATCAGAGGTTTTGCTCTGATGCAGCCTGCTTCCTCCCCCACCCAGAGTCAAGAGAGGTGTAGAAGAGAGGGCTTAAATCTCTTCTGTGTTTTTTTGACTTATAAAGAAAAATGAACATGGCAGAAGTGTTCCTGATTAGATCGGGAGAAAAAGGATGATGCATTCTTGCTGGATGAATCAGGAGAGATGATATTCTGTCATTCTTTAGATATAGACCTGAAATACTATCTTTAAATTTATGGTTGTGGTACAAACGATGCTTCTCTGTTTACCCAGTCAGTGGATTTGGGTGAAGCATGTATAGTGTGTTTTCCAATTGGTTACTTTACCACACTGACGATTTCAGAAGATATAATAACTCTTACCGTTCTGGGTGAAAAACATGAATCTCACAAGTATTCTTATCAGATCACTATAGTTTGATTCTTCTTTATGAGAGTTGGCTGCCTGGTTGTTCATTGCTGCCTCCAACTCATCAGGACATTCTCAGATAATGCAAAGGGTGATAGCAACTGTGAACATCATCAACAACCATATCTAGACCAGTGTAGGACACATCCTCAAAAAAAAAAAAAAAGAGAGAGAGAGAGAGAGAATAGCAAATGAGCAACAAACAAAAACTTTAATAATGCAAGACAGCCCAATGGAGGGCCAGCGGAACTGATAATCTTGTCTGACCTGTGTCCCTTATTTCTCTGGCCCTGGAGATATTATGAACATTTAGAACCACCTAGAAATACACAACTCCCTTTCTGGAAGGTAAGTTGCTGGCAATCTGGCAGTTACAGCTCTGGCAACCCCATTAGCTTGTCACCACTGTGCTGATGCTGATCTCTTTTGGGTCTCATCTAATCTGGCCTTTCAGTAGCCTCAGCTTTTTCCTGTTTAGCCTAAGCTGCTGTAAGCACATGTTTTGAAGTATCGCCAGATCTGATATAAAAGGGGCATCTGTCCTAAAGAAGATTAGGGTGGCGTCAGGGAGCCCCAATAGAGCAAAAGGAAAATAGCGGATTAGGTCATAGGAATAAAGGGAAATCAGAAACAGAACTGTATGTGCTGAGACAGTGCAATGCCAGAGAAGGAGCTCTCTTTAGTGTCTGTGGTCCTATGCCTTTGACCTCCAGGATGGCATCCTTTGGTCCTCTTTTTGGTTAGTTGGAGCTTTTATGCTTTTCCAAGTGTTCTTATCAAATCATGCCTTGGGAAGAGGATTGATAAACTAATTTCAACTGACGATTTCCATTTTAACAGGAGACAATGCAAGAATTTCATAAGCAGTGTAATCAAATTCTGATGGTAGGAATGTAAGTTTTTGCAAGCAATGCCAGTGATATCTTCCTCTGTGAAGCCATCATTTAGGCCACCTACTTTTTTTTTTTTTTTTTTTTTTTGCAAAACCATCCCTGACCACATAAATTAATGTACCACCAGGAGCCTAGTTAGTTTCTTGGTTTCCATAGCACCAAATAGGCCCAATTTGGTTAGGAAATAGAGGGGCTGAATTACTGGTACACTGCCAGAACTGGAGTTTGGGGAGGGACACATATAAGAACGTGAAATAGCAAATACATTGAAAATTATACATGAGAAGCTTGAGAATCATGTGTATCACAGTCTCTCAAACTTCTGGTTATGTGTTAAGTATGTTACCAGGCCTCATCAATCATAGTATCTGGCATATAACTGGTTTACAATCCAAAACCAGCCAATTAGAGTTCTTCCCTGGGATTTTATATATGGAAAAATGATATCTCTTTCTCTAGAATAGCAAAGCTGGGATGATGCAAACCTGGAACTTTTGGTGGTCTTGGTACTTCCTCTCCTCAATCAATACATGAAACAAAATTGTCTGAAGTTATAATAAATGAGGCTGCAGAGAGAAACAGGGATGTGAGATGAGCAAAGGGAAAGATGATGAAGTAGTTCCATCTCTGATCTTCCCAATTATATGATCCAATGAAATCCCTTGTTAGCTTAAAGTATTTGAGTTGGGTTTCTTTTACTGGCAAGCCTGAGAATATTGACTAATATATTCCCAACCAGTCCAACTGGGTCTTCTAATATGGCACATGTGTTGCTACTAGGAATTTCATTAAGTAAATTATTTTACACCTCTGGCTCAGTTTGCCATCTTATTCTAATAGAGACAATAGTCAATGTCTTTTGAAGAAAATATAACTACAGTTCAAATTTTGGTCATCTTGACTCATGATCATTTTATGACCTGAAGCACATGTATTAGTTGTCCCTGCAAGAAGTATTATTTAGGATGGAATCAAATAATATTTGCAACAATTTACCACATTTTCATAGGGGAACTTAGAGTGAATGTGTTTTTCATCAATTACTGGGATTATTTTCTTAACTACCATGATGATGGCAGTGTGCTGAGCTGGAAAACATTCAGGTATTTTCTCCTAACAAGAACCAAAAGTAGAATGGAAGGAGGATTTTTAGAGTCCAAGGCAGCTTAAGCTTAACAGCAGCAAGATTAGAGGAAAGAAAAACATGCATCAGCAGGAACTAGAAGGTAACTTATTGTTTTTTGGACCCATAGACTACTCCCTAACCCCCCCGCCCAAACCTACCCCTCCACAGTAAAATGCAGGAAACTTAAGTCCAACTTAGCCAATGTCACAAAGCAAGTTTGCAAAGAATCAGTACTCCCTGTCTTCTTTTGATACACTAAATTGTACATACAAACTTGTTTTAAAAGAAATTATTCTGTTAACACTTAAGGGCATTATTTTCCCAATTAATGAGCCCCAATAATAGGTGAAAAATGGAGGCAATCTTTATATAAACATAAAAGGAAAGAAAATGGTGCATTCATAGCTTATCCTTTTTCCAAAGCACCATCACATCATAATTTTTTTCCTGTCCCCTGGAATGCCTTAGTTTTCTGATTCTGTGCCACTGCTTTTGTTGTTTGCATCTCTTGGAATAGTCTTCCTATGCCTCAGTCCAGTTCAACACACATGTAGTGAACACCTTTTCTGTGCCAGACACTCTCAACACTGGCGCTGTCTGACAGAAACAGAATGCAAGCCACACATGAGATTTAAAATTTTCTAGTAGTCACAAAAAAATTTAAAGAGTAGAAATTAATTTTAAGAATATATTTTATTTAACCCAATATATCCAAAATATTATTATTTCAATATGTAATTGATATAGAAAATTGCTAATGGTGTATTTTATATTATTCTCTTTGTACTAAGTCGTCTAAATCTGATATGCATTTTACACTCATAGCACATCTCAGTTTTGACAAGCTGCATCTCAAGTGATTTATTGCCATAAGTAGCCATTGGGCAGTGTAGATGAAGAGCCTTACAGTATTGTCAAGTCTTACCAGTTTCTCAAGATCAAAATAAAACTTCCTTTTCCTATCATATTTTTTCCTATGTTTTGCAGGTCAAAAATATTTCCTACTCTGAGCTAATATTTTTGTTACTGTGAAAACCCTTTTTGCCACAAGTACCAAAAAAGAGGCAGCCACCACGCTAGATCTTAGGGAGTCCTCTACTTCTTTCTTGAGTCCTTGGAACACTTTGCCTATATCTCTTGGGTGCCTGTATACTGTTATACCTCATCCTATGGTTTACTTAGCTTAAGTACTTTACTGGTGGGTAAAAAATCTCCCCGCAAGAGCTGTCTCTTACTTATACCTGTACAATTCATCCCATCTTACCTGTGGTAGACCATTAATACAAGGGTGTTGAATTATGTAGATAGGATAGAATCAAATAATGTATATTATATCTCCCCATTTAGAATGTGAACATCTTGAAGGAAGAGTCCATATCTTACTTTTCTCTGTGTGCTCTCAGAAACTCATAAGAAAGAAATTTGTACAAAGAATATACTTGCCAAGTATTTGTTGATTGATTTTGATCTCCACCTAAGATAAGGCAGGTGTTTTCCTATCCTGCAGCATGGTAGAGTCGGAAGGAGATGGAGGTCTGTTTCTCATCAGGTGTTTGCCAAATGGGCTTTGTTACCAACCACCCTATGTCTCTGGGTAACATGATTAATTTCCCAGAATTTTTTTTCTTAAAGCCAGAATTTATTTCTAAAGTTAAAAAATGTTCGAGAGATTTTTAAAACGCCCCAAAGGCCAAAAGATGTCATATACGCCCCAAAGATTTAATATACGATTATACTGAGGTTGTGTCTGTTGGTTCCTCCACTGCTAAGTTTCCTAAATTGTCTGTCCTATAAAATTAGATTTGTATGGAGCACAGATTTAGTGGAAAGAACATAGGCTTTAAACTGAGGAAGACCTGGATTCTAATTAATGCCTTTGCTCTCTCCTACTTATATAGTTACAGTTATTTCACCTTTTTTTTTTTTTTTTTTTTTTGTGGTATGCGGGCCTCCCTCTGCTGCGGCCTCTCCCGTTGCGGAGCCCAGGCTCCGGACGCGCAGGCTCAGCGGCCATGGCTCACAGGCCCAGCAGCTCCGCGGCACGTGGGATCCTCCCAGACCGGGGCGCGAACCCGGTTCCCCTGCATCGGCAGGCGGACGCGCAACCACTGCGCCACCAGGGAAGCCCCTATTTCACCTTTTTAAACCTCAATTTTCTGTATCAAGATATTTATGTAAATTGTTCTAATGATGGCATGAACTTATGAGTTCAAAACCCTTTACCAATATCTTACATATGAACCATAAATGTGCAATACATACTGTGTTTTTTCCTTATCTCTTGGCAGAAGATACACAATTAGTTAATGATAAGCTGGAGTAGACCTACAAAGTAGGTCTGTCTAAGTTCTGGTGCTATACTATTTCTCTTTTTTATGACTTCCCATGTGGCCTCAGGCAATAATGCAGCTGCAAGATAAATGTCCATGAATCTGGAGGAAAGACTCTTGAAGCAAGTCTCAGAGTTCTGATCAGGACACCTTCCAGCTACTTGTTGAAGGCAGTGAGAAAATGCTGATCAAATTTGTAAGTGGCGCAAAGCTAGGCTAAATATCTAATATGAATATCTAATATGCCAGGATCAAAGCTCAAAAAGGTCTTTAGAGGCTGGTGTAATGGTCTAAATTCAATAATATGAAATTTATAGGGAATAATGCAAGGTCTTGCACTTTAGTCTGAAAACTCAATTGAAGGAGATGTAGTTTAACAGTAGATCTGTGAAAAAAATCTCGAGGGGGGTCTTAGATGACTATAAGCTTGATATGAATCCATAGTAAAAGGATTGTTCAAAAAGTGAAGTCAGTCTTAGGTCACATTCATGGATGTTTAGTATCCAGGATGAGAGAAGATCATTCTGGTTCTCTGTGCTTGCCAGATGATACCTAGACTTTTACATTCTATTTGGGGTGCTACACTAAGGGGAACAGACACAAAAGAGGGCATGCTCATCATAGGGCTAAAGCATTTGGAACCACTCCTCGGCTCAAGCACTCATTCAGTACATTTTTACTAGTGCCCCCTGTGTTCCAGGCACTTCTCTTGGCTCTTGGGATACAACAGCAAACACATCAGACAAGTAATTCCAGAGGGAACTGAGAATTAGCCTGTAAAAGAGAAAACTTAACAAATATGTGTTATTTTCTAATATTTGAAGGGCATAGCATCCTTCTGAATGATCACAGAGCTAGTGCTAATGTATGCATGTTAAAATAGTGTGGTGTCTAGGCCATGACTTTCCATCAATTAAAAACATCCCTGGATGGAATGGGTTGCTTTGCAACTGGGGTATACAGAGTAACTTGACTGATCTCTTATAAGAGAGTCAAATATAGTAAAATCCTGTGATAATAAACTCCATAAGAATAGGGATTAAAATATAATATACTTGACAACTGGCCCCTTTGTCCATTCTTTTCTCCAACATGGACTGGCTAAATTTGTTATCTTTTTAGAGGTGGAGGGAATGGAGAGATCACTGGGCTGTAAACAGGGGAGGGAAGTTAAGTAGGGAAATAGGAGGCAACCCATCCAGGAAAGCAGGACTATGTTCTGGTCCAATCTCTCCTGACCAGACCTAAGGAACAGGTGCCATTTCATTAAATGATTCCAGGAATTGCTACAGCAATCTTAGATGTCCAAGACAGCCCCAAGCCCTGAATGGTCTCATTAATATTAATCTGGAATAGATAACCACCATCAGGTGGCATTAAACCATAACTGGGATCTGGATAGATCCAGATTATGCCACCAAATGAAATGCCACACTTGTTATTTCATTAACTTCACAATAATCAGCCTAGACATTTTATGTGATTGGAAATTTTGAGTTCACTTTTCAAATTATGGAGGGATTTTATCATATCAAAAGCACTGCTGGACATTACCATTAAACTTCTATCTAGACCTCTGCTTACCTAACTGTCCTCATTCTGTGGTGATCCAGTCATCCCTCAGGGCCCAGTTCAAATGCTATGTTGTAACGCCTAGTCTGAATCAGAAATAATTTTTTCTTTATTTGTATTTGTATAGTATTCTTTCATGTTTCCCCACAAAGAGTTAATAAGTTTCATTACATTGCCCCATCCCCAATACATTCATCAGCAAATATTTGCCAAGTACCTGCTCTTGTCTAAGCAAAAGGAGAAGGAATTGCACCTGATCTTAAGGGGCTTTCAGGACAGTTGGGCAGATCAGATCAGATCAGCATGGTCCTCAGAAGCACTGCTGGGTGGGACTCCATGATGTGGGGCTGAGAGGTGCATTGCTCAGAGGTGGGAGAGGTTTGTTGGGCAGAGGAACAGGACTCCTTCCTGCTCAGGTTACTCTCCTGAGGGCTCCCAGGTCTTTCACGGTATTATTCTCTCATATGACCTTGTTAAGGGTGGACTGAAGTGGTGGTAGGTGAGAATATGCATTTATATTTACATTTATATTTCAACATTTCAGGCTATGGGGTCAGGTTTTCAGGGCAATGCCATGCAGTTATCAAATATTATACCTTAGCAACTATAACTACATTAAAAAACAAAATTCACCTGCTATTGAAAAGTATTATTAGCTTGACAGTTAAAGTACCAAAAAACTATTGTCAGTATAGATGCCTTTAAACCCAAAAATTTGAAACAGGATCATTTCTCCAAACATTGTTTACCCTTTTTTTTTTTTTTTTTTTCAAATTCAAGGCTTTGGCTTTATATATATATATATATATATATGTGTGTGTGTGTGTGTGTGTGTGTGTGTGCGTGTGTGTGTGGTTTCATCACCTGTTTTATTAACTAGCCACAGGCTACATCAGTGAAAGAAGTAGTCTCATTTCTCTAATATTAGCTTTCTTTTTTAAAAAAATTATTATTTATACAGCAGATTCTTATTAGTTATCCATTTTATACACATCAGTGTATACATGTCAATCCCAATCTCCCAATTCATGACACCACCACCCACACTGCCCACCGATATATATATATATATATTTGTGTGTGTGTGTGTGTGTGCGTGTGTGTGTGGTTTCATCACCTGTTTTATTAACTAGCCACAGGCTACATCAGTGAAAGAAGTAGTCTCATTTCTCTAATATTAGCTTTCTTTTTTAAAAAAATTATTATTTATACAGCAGATTCTTATTAGTTATCCATTTTATACACATCAGTGTATACATGTCAATCCCAATCTCCCAATTCATGACACCACCACCCACACTGCCCACCGCTTTCCCCCTTTGGTGTCCATACATTTTTTCTCTACATTTGTGTCTCAATTTCTGCCCTGCAAACAGGTTCATCTGTACCATTTTTCTAGGTTCCACATATATGCAATAATATATGATATTTGTTTTTCTATTTCTGACTTAACTTCACTCTGTATGACAGTCTCTAGATCCATTCAAGTCTCAACAAATGACCCAATTTTGTTCCTTTTTATGTCTGAGTGATACTCCATTGTATATATGTACCACATCTTCTTTATCCATTCATCTGTGGATGGGTATTTAGGTTGTTTCCATGACCTGGCTATTGTAAATAGTGCTGCAATGAACATTGGGGTGCATGTGTCTTTTTGAATTATGGTTTGCTCTGGGAATATATGCAGTAGGGCGATTGCTGGGTCATATGGTAATTCTATTTTTAGTTTTTTAAGGAACCTCCATACTGTTCTCCATAGTGGCTGTAACAGTTTACATTCCCACCAACAGTGCAAGAGGATTCCCTTTTCTCCACACCCTCTCCAGCATTTGCTGTTTGTAGATTTTCTGATGATGCCCATTCTAACTGGTGTGAGATGATACCTCATTGTAGTTTTCATTTGCATTTCTCTAATAATTAGTGATGTTGAGCAGCTTTTCATGGGCTTCTTGGCTATCTGCACGTCTTTGGAGAAAAGTCTATTTAGGTCTTCTGCCAATTTTGGATTGGGTTGTTTGTTTTTTAACATTGAACTGCATGAGCTGTTTATATATTTTGGAGATTAATCCTTTGTCCATTGATTCATTTGCAAATATTTTCTCCCATTGTGAGGGTTGTCTTTTCATCTTGTTTATGGTTTCCTTTGCTGTGCAAAAGCTTTGAAGTTTCATTAGGTCCCATTTGTTTATTTTTGTTTTTATTTCCATTACTCTAGGAGGTGGATCAAAAAAGATCTTGCTGGGCTTCCCTGGTGGCGCAGTGATTGAGAGTCCGCCTGCCAATGCAGGGGACACAGGTTCGTGCCCCGGTCTGGGAAGATCCCACATGCCGCGGAGTGGCTGGACCCATGAGCCATGGCTGCTGAACCTGCACGTCCAGAGCCTGTGCTCCACAACGGGAGAGACCACAACAGTGAGAGGCCTGTGTACTGCAAAAAAAAAAAAAAAAAAAAAATCTTGCTGTGGTTTATTTCAAAGAGTCTTCTTCCTATGTTTTTCTCTAAGAGTTTTATAGTGTTAAGTCTTACATTTAGGGCTCTAATCCATTTTGAGTTTATTTTTGTGTATGGTTTTAGGGAGTGTTCTAATTTTATTCTTTTACATGTAGCTGTCCAGTTATCCCAGCAACACTTATTGAAGAGACTATCTTTTCTCCACTGTATATCCTTGCCTCCTTTGTCATAGGTTAGTTGACCATAGGTGCGTAGGTTTATCTCTGAGCTTTCTATCTTGTTCCATTGATCTATATTTCTGTTTTTGTGCCAATACCACACTGTCTTGATTACTGTAGCTTTGTAGTATAGTCTGAAGCCAGGGAATCTGATTCCTCCAGCTCCATTTTTTTCCTTCAAGGCTATTTTGGCTATCTGGGATCTTTTGTGACTCCATACAAATTTTAAGATTTTTTGTTCTAGTTCTGTAAAAAATGCCATTGGTAATTTGATAGGGATTGTGTTGAATCTGTAGAATGCTTTGGATAGTATAATCATTGTCACAATATTGATTCTTCCAATCCAAGAACATAGTATATCTCTCCATCTGTTGGTATCACCTTTAATTTCTTTCATAAGTGTCTAATAGTTTTCTCCATAAAGGTCTTTTGTCTCCTTAGGTAAGTTTATTCCTAGGTATTTTATTCTTTTTCTTGCAGAGGTAAATGGGAGTGTTTCCTTAATTTCTCTTTCAGATTTTTCATCGTTAGTGTATAGGGATGCAAGAGATTTCTGTGCATTAATTTTGTATCCTACAGCTTTTCTAAATTCATTGATTAGCTCTAGTAGTTTTCTGGTGGCATCTTTAGGATCTTCTACGTATAGCATCTTGTCATCTGCAAACAGTGACAGTTTTACTTCTTCTTTTCCAATTTGGATTCCTTTTATTTCTTTTTCTTCTCTGATCGCAGTGGTTAGGACTTCCAAAACTATGTTGAATAATAGTGGTGAGAGTGGGCATCATTTTCTTGTTCCTGATCTTAGAGGTAATGCTTTCAGTTTTTCACCATTGAGAATGATGTTTGTTGTGGGTTTGTCATATATGGCCTTTAGTATGTTGAGGTAGGTTCCCTCTATGCCCACTTTCTGGAGAGCTTTTATCATACATGGGTATTGAATTTTATCAAAAGCCTTTTCTGCATCTATTGAGATGATCATATGGTTTTTATTCTTCAGTTTGTTAATATGGTGTATCACAATGATTGATATGCATATACTGAAGAATCCTTCCATCCCTGGGGTAAATCCCACTTGATCATGGTGTCTGATCCTTTTAATGTGTTGTTGGATTCTGTTTGCTAGTATTTTGTTGAGGACTTTTGCATCTATATTCATCAGTCTTATTGGTCTGTAATTTTCTTTTTTTGTAGTATCTTTGTCTGGTTTTGGTATCAGGGTGATGGTGGTCTCATAGAATGAGTTTGAGAGTATTCCTTCCCCTGCAATTTTTTGGAAGAGTTTGAGAAGGCTGGGTGTTAGCTCTTCTCTAAATGTTTGATAGAATTCACCTGTGAAGCCATCTGGTCCTGGACTTTGGTTTGTTGGAAGATTTTTAATCACAGTTTCAATTTCATTATTTGTGATTACTCTGTTCATATTTTCTATTTCTTCCTGGTTCAGTCTTGGAAGGTTATACCTCTCTAAGAATTTGTCCATTTCTTCCAGGTTGTCCATTTTATTGGCATAGAGTTGCTTGTAGTAGTCTCTTAGGATGCTTTGTATTTCTG
>NC_041232.1:55434823-55436220 GCF_002837175.3 Physeter macrocephalus | reverse complement strand
ATGAATTAAATCTATCTGGTCTATTGTGTCATTTAGAGCTTGTGTTTCCTTATTAATTTTCTGTTTGGATGATCTGTCCGTTGGTGTAAGTGAGGTGTTAAAGTCTCCCACTATTATTGTGTTACTGTCGATTTCCTCTTTTATAGCTGTTAGCAGTTGCCTTATGTACTGAGGTGCTCCTATGTTGGGTGTCTATATATTTATAATTGTTATATCTTCTTGGATTGATCCCTTGATCATTATGTAGTGTCCTTCCTTGTCTCTTGTAACATTCGTTATTTTAAAATCTATTTTATCTGATATGAGTATCGCTCCTCCAACTTTCTTTTGATATCATTTGAATGGAATATCTTTTTCCATCCCCTCACTTTCAGTCTGTATGTGTCCCTAGGTCTGAAGTGGGTCTCTTGTAGACAGCATATATATGGGTCTTGTTTTTGTATCCATTCAGCAAGCCTGTGTCTGTTGTTTGGAGCATTTAATCCATTCACGTTTAAGGTAATTATCAGTGTGTATTTTCCTATGACCATTTTCTTAATTGTTTTGTTTGGTAGGTCCTTTTCTTCTTTTGTGTTTCCCACTTAGAGAAGTTCCTTTAGCATTTGTTGTAGAGCTGGTTTGGTGGTGCTGAATTCTCTTAGCTTTTGCTTGTCTGTAAAGCTTTTGATTTCTCCATCGAACTTGAATGGGATCCTTGCCGGGTAGAGTAATCTTGGTTGTAGGTTCTTCCCTTTCATCGCTTTAAATATGCCATGCCACTCCCTTCTGGCTTGTAGAGTTTCTGCTGAGAAATCAGCTGTTAGCCTTATGGGAGTTTCCTTGTATGTTATTTGTCATTTTTCCCTTGCTGCTTTCAATAATTTTTCTTTGTCTTTAATTTTTGCCAATTTGATTACTATGTGTCTTGGCATGTTTCTCCTTAGGTTATCCTGTTTGGGGCTCTCTGCACTTCCTGGACTTGGGTGGCTATTTCCTTTCCCATGTTAGGAAAGTTTTAGACTATAATATCTTCAAATATTTTTTCTGGTCCTTTCTCTCTCTCTCTTCTCCTTCTGGGGCCCCTATATTGCAAATGTTGTTGCGTTCAATATTGTCCCAGAGGTCTCTTAGCCTGTTTTCATTTCTTTCCATTCTTTTTTCTTTATTCTGTTCTGCAGCAGTTAATTCCACCATTCTGTCTTGTACATAAGCCCTCTGCCTTTCATTGTGTCTATCTTTCTGTGAACATGGTTTTTGTTCCACAGGCTGCAGGATTGTAGATCTTGCTTCTGCTGCTGCCCTCTGGTGGCTGAGGCTATCTAAGAGGCTTGTGCAAGTTTCCTGATGGGAGGGACTCGTGGTCGGTAGAGCTGGCTGTTTTTTTTGTTGGGCAAAGTTAAGTAAACTTTTATTCTCCT
>NC_041232.1:55410997-55434604 GCF_002837175.3 Physeter macrocephalus | reverse complement strand
AGTAAAACTTTAATCTGCTTGTCTGCTGATGGGTGGGGCTATGTTCCCTCCCTGTTGGTTGTTTGGCCTGAGGTGACCCAACATTGGAGCCTACCCGAGCTCTTTGGTGGGGTTAATGGTGGACTCTGGGAGGGCCCACACCAAGGTGTACTTCCCAGGACTTCTGCTGCCAGTGTCCTTGTCCTCACGGTGAGACAGAGCCACGCCCCCAAGAGGACACCCTCCAACACTAGCAGGTAGGTCTGATTCAGTCTCCTATGGGGTCACTGCTCCTGTCCCTGGGTCCTGATGCACACACTACTTTGTTTGTGCCCTCAAAGATTGGAGTCTCTGTTTCCCCCAGTCCTGTTGAAGTCTTGCATTCAAATCCCACTAGCTTGAAAGTCTGATTCCCTAGGAATTCCTCCTCCCATTGCCAGACCCCCAGGTTCAGAAGTCTGATGCTGGGCTCAGAACCTTCACTCCAGTGGGTGAACTTCTGTGGTATAAGTGTTCTGCAGTTTGTGAATCACCCACCCAGCAGTTATGGGATTTGATTTTATTGTGATTGCTCCCCTCCTACTATCTCATTGTGGCTCCTCCTTTGTCTTTGGATGTGGGGTATCTCTTTTGGTGAGTTACTGTGGCTCCGTGTCGATGATTGTTCAGCAGTTAGGTGTGATTCTTTTGTTCTCGCAAGAGGGAGTGAGAGCATGTTCCTCTACTCTGCCATCTCTAACCAATCTGGCTTTATCTTTTTATATCAATTTTTTAGCCATGTACCACTAAGCCAGCCATTTTCTCTCTCTGAATCTCAGAATCATATGTGAAAGCATCACCCTACCTATCAGGGCTCTCAAGAGGATCAAATGTAATTCTTAATGTAAAATTATGGAATAAATGCTCCTCTATGGGTAATTTTCTATATCAGGCAATTGTTGCCTCAGTTTTCAAATTTCTTAGTGCTTATTTCCTTGGTTTCTGCCTGCCATTGATTTTGCTTGATGAAGTTTAATTGCTGTTTTTCACAATCAGTTGCTGTTGGCACGTCTCCAAATACCTCATGTTTTTCCCATCAATAAATAAGGGATTAAAATTATTTCATTGCATGCAGAGCAGTGTATTGGTCTTTGGGAGGGGTTTAGGTGATCTAAAGAAGACTCGGTCCTTGCCTTCCAGAAGTCAATAGCGTTAAGTATGTATTAACCAAGACAAAAATTTTCTATAAATACGTATATTAATCTCTGTTCCATCCACCTAAGATTTATTCTAGCAAGGCACAAAAGGAGAGATTGTGGGGGTCCCTAGCCCTTTTCCTTGGAGTTAAGAAGTTAGGAACATTTTCCAAGTACTCTGATTCTTCTCAAGAACATCTCTAGATCTGTTATCTATGAATTCATAACAACCATTTTTTAGCTATTTTAAATTTCTAGCTGGTGTTACAACTTGTGAGATGCCAATGATAATTCTTAAAATGTATGAAGTATTTATTATGTTTTACTACACTATGTGATTCACTACACTATGTGCATCATCTAATTTTATCCTTATAGCAACCTTGAGAGGGATGATACTCTAATAACCCCATTTTACAGACAATCACACTGAGACTTTTGGGAAGGTTATTTGCCTTAGAACACACTTAAAGTAAATGAAAGAACTGGAATCCTAAGTCAGGTATTCTGATTGCAGAATTTGTCTGCATGATAGGTTTGCTAAACTGCCTTAATAACAAGTCTATTCATCTTAAAATTGTTTCTTTCGATTTTTAAATCTCTTCACTCTACCTTTCCAAATTCTGATATTCTGCAATGTTATAAACCCCCTCTCCACCACCATTCCAAACCTTTTGTGAAAAAGAATTTGTAGTGAAATGGAAGCACATTTGTTTAAGAATTAGAAGGTCCTCCAATTTTGGTTCCACCAACATCTATTTGGATAAATATGAGAAGCTCACTTAACTTCTCTGACATTGTTTCCACCTCTGAGAAATAGAGATAAATTCTGCCTTCTGTGTAGGCTCTGAAAAGCAATTACTTAACATACATGAAACTATATGGTAAACTAATGGAGTAAAACTAATATGACATATAATAAAAAAAACAGTTGATTTCAACTATATCTTGTCAGTTCTTGCATTTCCTTTGGATTTTGTAGTTTGACATTATAGAGGAACTCTCTATTTTCTTAAAAATCTTAAATGCATTGTCTAGATCTTTCAGAACAACATGAAATATTTCAGAAGTAAATATACCAAGGGAAAAATACTCTCCTTTTTTTTTTTTTTTTTCATTTTCTCTCTTAAAAATACCCTTCTTGTTGACTTCTTCAGAAGATTCTGAGATGGGCTAAGTTCTAAGACACAGATGGGTTACATTTACATGGTAGTGAAAAATGGAGGTCGTATGGGTTGCCTCATAAATTGTTGTTGAGTGCTTCCTAGGCAGTGCTGGAAGCAGTTGGCTCTTTGAGACCTGCAGGTCAGTGATGACACAATAAGACCATTTCCTCCTTTCATGTGTATAATTATTGCACTATCTAGGGAGAATCCCAAAGGGTATTATGGTTGGACAATATGGACACCTTTTGCTGGCTGGACACTCAGGAAACTTTTGTATAAGGAATGACTAGATATTCCAGAGAGAGTGGCACTCATCACAGTCTACCCCTAGTGCTGAAATTTTCAAGCAAGCAATGTGTAAAATAGCTATTCCTATACAGAGGGGTGGGGGCTCACTGACTTTGTCTGGGTCAAGATGATGATTCAGTTTGGTGCCAATGAATGGTTTTCAACATAACATCATTTTTAAGTGTACATATTGCTGTCTCCCTGAGAATCTTAGTCCTACAGCCATTTTCTACTGGCTATGTGTAGGACCTGTGAGGTAATCAGTGAGGCGAGACAAAAGGATGTGGGTGTAGTGTGAGAGGTAGGCAGGGTTTTAACAATCTTTTTGTTGACAGGGGTTCTATTTTATTTTATTTTTTTTGCGGTACGCGGGCCTCTCACTGTTGTGGCCTCTCCTGTTGCGGAGCACAGGCTCCGGACACGCAGGCTCAGCGGTCACGGCTCACGGGCCCAGCCACTCCGTGGCATGTGGGGTCTTCCCAGACCGGGGTGCGAACCCCTGTCCCCTGCATCGGCAGGCGGACTCTCAACCACTGCACCACCAGGGAAGCCCGACAGGGGTTCTAAATCAGATATTTTATTATTGCGTTTTCCATGGATTTATGAGGTCTGGGAAGCGTGGGCTTAACGTCCATGAGTTCTTTGTTTTGTAGGAAAGGCAGACCCAGATCATGTGATTGTATGCAACTGTGTTACTGTGCTTACTTCATGCACCACCACTAGCATGTGTATATTATTTTTACTACCTACAACATCATCTTGGGAAAGTATTAGAAACATTGTTGATGAGAATGAATTGCTATGAGTGGAAATTATAAAGTAGGAAGTTATTTGTATTTGTCAGAGCATAATACCAATATATCATAAAGCCTAAGTTTCCTTGTAAACTGTCGAAGATTATGACAGAGGAGGGTATTAACAAAAATGTTAAGAGTAAGTTGAAGGTTAAGGTAGTGCTCAGGATAAACCTCATCCAAAACACTAAGGAACCACTTATCAAGGCAGAGGGTTACCTGTTGAATATGGATGACTGATGGGGAGGAAAAACTCCACCCTCTGTTGCTTTCAGATGGGGATATAGCTTGACCAAATAGTCCATGCTTCTGGTAATTACTTATTATAATATAGCCTATTGAAAAAATGGGAATGTGAAACAAGCTTCTCGAAGATGTAGCAGCTTCCATGGCAAAATTCTGAGAGGAGTATCCCTGCTGGGTGATCAATTGCCCAAGATCCCAGTGGTGTTTCCTGTCACCTGTGACAGTGAGAGAGCCTTATTTCATCAACAGAAGGGAGCTGAGAGCTGAGAAGGGATTATACACCACCACCCCATCCACCACCCTTCTCCTTGCAGCTCCTTTATTCCTTCCCTCCCTCCCTTTCTTCCTTCCTCTCTTTCTTTCTTTCTTTCTTTCTTTCTTTCTTTCTTTCTTTCTTTCTTTCTTTCTTTCTTTCTTTCTCACTGTTAACTGAAGCAAGTAGGGCAAAGTTTATGGATTAGGAAACATTTTTTGTTGAGTCACACAGAAAAGTTGACCTTTTGATAGAGATGGTAGGAAAAGACACTTCAGATTGAAAGAACAGTGATAGCAAAAGCATTTGGATGGGATAATGTGAGATGATTTTAGGACACTGTTAAGGGTTAAACTGGGAGGCAAATTAACATATGTATAAGAGGTAAATTGTAGGATATTTTATTAGAAAGGTAGAATAGCACTATAATGAAGAGAACATTGATAGCCAATATGAAGAACGTATTAAAGAAATATGAGATGAGATAAAGTACAAGTAAAGTATTTTTCTATGTAATGGAACATGGGTAGTTTCAGGAGATCTTGAATAGATTTCTAAATTAAAATTTTAGAGTTAGAAAGAACATTACTCATTCAGTCCTGTTGCCTAAATTTTTATATAAAAAATAAAAATATAGACAGATTTTTAAAGGCAGGTCCAAATTTAGAACCTTAGCCCCCTGGTTTAGCATACCAGGCTTCCTTTCCAACTGAGGTGTGTGTTTCTAAACTGAGTGTCTTCTGGCTTTTGCAATGATTATTTGTTTACTTGGAATGCCTGCAATCTTACTGGCATCCTGAACAATGCCTGGCACATAGTAAGAAAACACCTCACAGAAATACCCAGAATAATGTTTGACCAAATATCTGGACCCCTTGTGGCCCAGCCAAGTGGACACATAAAATTACCACTACAAGGGAATTCTAAATAATTTGAACTCGAGTTTGTAGGATATTGGAGCTCATAGCAGAAATAAATGAGGGAGACTGGCCCAGTAGCTATGGGCAGTAAGCTGGCTGTGGCAGCTGCAGCGGTCTCTTGTCTCTCTAGGAGGAGACAGAAGTAGAAAATACCAGGGATGGAAGGCAGAGTTAACAAGTGCAGTCCAAGCTGATGTTGATAAACAAATGGGATCATTTAATACCAACTGGAAAATGACATTATTTCTTTGTACTTGCTTATTGTCTGTCTCCAGCACTGTGCATATTAAACTTTGTTTGTATGAATATTACATTTTTTTCGGTGACTGGAACACAGTATTTCTCAATAATTTTTTATTGTTGTTGAAAGATGGGGGGTACAGTGGAAAGAAAGGGCTTCTCAGTGGCAGCAGATTGCAGTTTCTGGCTCACTGCTTCAGTTCCAAGAGGACTAATCTGGGAGAAGAGATATGGGGACTCTTTCTGGGAGAAAGGCCCAGGCAGAGTGGGGAAGCAGTGCTGAGGACCCTGGTTGCCTGCTTGGTGGTTTAGAGCAAGACTTCATTCCTGGTGAAGGCAAGAATACAAGCAAGAAACCAGGCCAGAAGGCCAATCATATGGATAAAGGATTGGCTGCGTACAGGGAGTGTTAACTAGGGGAAACTACAGTGTGATGCTAGGCATTGCTAGTTCCCTAACAGGACCCCATGCCTGGGGTAGCAGTCTGTGTACTGACTTATTAATTGGATGTTTTGCCACCTGGACACCACACAGCTTCTCAAATCTTGGAATCAGATTGGACACCTCCACCCTTATTTTCTGTCCCACATTGATTTTCATATGGTACTGGCTTTCTTATCATAACCATCATTGAAAATGGCATCTAAAAGATATGATGTCATTGAAAGAAATGTAGTGTGATCTAATGTTGAAATTGTAGTGTCTGATGTAGAGTATTGCTGTTTCCCTCAAAAAATTAAAAATATCCCAGAACACTCTTGTGAGTTTTTAATGGAGTACATTTTGAGAAATACCAATTGAAAGGTTTTAAATAAAACATTCAGATGCCGAGCCTGTGTTTTGAAGAAATCCCTCTGGCCTGTGGATTGTTCAGAAGCAAAAGTGGAATTGGAGGAGATGACTTCAAATGCTGTTGCAGTAGAGAAGTAAAATGATGGCATCTTGGTCTAGCACAGTGTGAACAGAAATGAAGAAGTATGTCTGAATATTATTTAAAACAAAAGCCATCAAAACACAAGGTTTGGGTTGAGAGCAAGGGCAGGGAAAATAAAGGATTTGGACCCACAATTATTTATTTTAGGATATAATGTTTTTGAAATATATTATGTTGTAACAAGCTCTGCTTGATCCAGCTGCAGGGATATATATCGCAGCTGTCTTGCATTTTAAACTACTTATGATGTTCGCCTTACAATGTTTTGACTTTATGATGGTGCAAAAGCGATACACATTTAGTGGAAACAGTACTCTGAATGTTGAATTTTGATCTTTTCCTGGGCTAGTGATATGCTCTCTTGGATGCTGGGCAGCGGCAGCAAGCGCAGCTCCCAGTCAGGCATGCAATCATGTGGGTAAACAACCCATACACTTACAACCATTCTGTACCCAAAAAACCATTCTGTTTTTCACTTTTGGTATAGTATTCAATAAATTACATGAGGTATTCAACACTTCATCATCAAATAGACTTTGTGTGAGATGATTTTGCCCAACTGTCAGCAAATGTCAGTGTTCTGAGCACATCTAAAGTAGGCTAGGCCAAGCTATGATGTTCTGTACCTTAGGTGTATTCATTGCATTTTTGACTTATGATATTTTCAGTTAACGATGGATTTTTCACATGTAACCCTATTCGTAAGGTTAACCTTATTGTAAGTCGAGGAAGATCTGTAATTTGCTAATCTTTTATGTATAAAAATTGTCTGTAACTCTTGTTTACCCCAGACCCCTACCATGGAATGAATCAGGATTCATGGGATTTGCAGAGGCCTTTGGGTCATGTCCAGTGCCATGGTGGCTGCACGCGTGATGCCCTGCACTAAGGGAATGGGCCACACTTTTCTCTGGTCTTTCTTCCCAGCATCACAAACGACTCAATAGGGTTGTAGAAAAAGCTAGAGAGTCTCAAGGCCACAGGGTCCCTAATCCTGACTACCTGGCCTCATGCCCTTCAACCTCAACTCTGTGTTGTGCTCTCCTCTGCTTCCTTGCTGAGCTGGAGCTCTTGCCAAAATATTGCAGCTTCAGCTGTAGGGCTGCCAATCGCTATCTGTTCCACTGGCAGCTACCCCTCTGCCTCTGAGTGTGGCTGTTCTTTCAACTGGCAGTGGTCAACTAGGATTCTAATTCCTGGTCTTTTGATCCTTGAAAGTTTGTTTTGGCCTTCAAGGTTTTTGCTCCCTCTACCAAGGCACCTGAGAAGGAGGAAAGTCCTCACTGGGAACCTGTCCTTGTGTCCCGGGGTAGCACAGAGAGATGGTACCTCAAGAGTTCTGACCATGACCAGGTCTCAGGCTGGGCCATGATCTATGACATTTCCCTCCCTCGGGCCAGGTGACTGTCTTCCTGGGCATTCATGCCTGTCATTGGGGACATTTGTATTCCTCTTCTTTGTGAAAATCTCCTAGCCCTGTGGTCCAGTGATCTAATTATGATCCCCCTAGTCCTCTTCATGGGTTCCTCCAGAGGGTCTGAGGGCCTGTCTCGGTGTCTCACAGGCCCCAATAGGAGGATGGGGATTATGCTGCTCCAGAGTAACCCTTCCTGAAAGTTTAAGGAAAGTACCAGTTTGTTTCCCCTCTCCTAGAAGACATATTTTCCAAGCCCTTTGCCAAATACAGTCCCCAGTGTATCTATTTCTCTATTTTTTCATGATTAGGGACTTATTTTCTTTGGATATTTGAGGCTAGATGTTGGAACATCACAAATACAGTTATCTTCTAAATGGAATGAAACATTAGGGAAGGATAGTGCATTCCCCAAATGCCAAATCGCCCTTGATGAGAAAGGCTCCTAAATTTATCATAAATGCACAGTGCTAGCATGAGCTGGACCTGTATCCCAATTTATGGGCATGTGTTTGTGTGAGGAAGTCATATAACAGACACCTGAACATGCATTTAACAACTTTCCTGCAAATGCATGTCTGTGTGTGCCCTTTTAACTGTGATATCTTTTCTTTCCTTCATTCAGGGTCAGAGTAGGGGCAGCAATCTAATTGTGTGGTGCAGATTTGCAAAAGTCCACTTGTGGTCAAGCACAGCCCCTTTGAAAGATCCTTGGCTCTGAAGCATAAGGAATTTGAAATGCTATTTGCAAGATGGAAGCAACCAACAGATCAGCATTTGTGAAGTGCAGGCAAGATGACTTCAAGCTGCAAAGCTGGGCCTTGACAGACAGATTTAGCACCATTAGCAGTGGCTTGTTGAAAAACAAAAATGACTTCAAAACTCTTCCCTCTGAACCAGAATGTTACATTCATCTCTCCGTTAAAACATCCGTTATTTGCTGACTTGTTTTCTGTTGCCCCCCCGATCCCCCAGCCTCTCACTCTTTTGTGTCGGAGCTAATGTTCCCAGCGTCTACACTGCATAGGCCCTGATTATTTGTGAGACAGAGTGAGTTAATGCAGATTTGCAAGCTGTTCCCATTTGTTAAATGTCAGAAAAACACATGCAAGTCACTGGCTTTGGCACTTAGCTGCCAGCTGGCTCTTCTGGAGGCAGGGGACAAATGACAGTCTATCACACAGCATGCTTTCAAAGGAAGAGGAGACCTATTCCAGAACCACAGCATCGGAGCAGCTTTTAACAACATAAGCAAAATAAGAAGCCAACATCAGTTTTTTCCTCCCTTATTTCTCCCCCTGTTGTTGAATGAATGGCAGCACCACATTTGGGAGCTTTTTAAAGCCTTGGGAATATCGATTCCACTGCCCACCATCTGAGAGAGTGATGGGATAATGGGAGCTTGCCAGAAGTGCTGCACACTCTCTGGTGACTGATGACGGGGGAGAGGCTGCGCCCCTCCTCACCCCTGTCCTTCAGATGCTTATAGCTCCCCCCACTGCCACTCTGCAGCTGTCAGATTAAAGTTGAATTTCTGCCTCCCTTTCCCTATTAGAATCATGCTGAAGTCTCTGGATCCCAAATGCGGTCCCTCAACCCCTCTCTCCCACCCCCCACATTCCACTCCCTTAAGAAGGTAAAACTTACAGGGTGGAAGTAATATAGGCATTTTTTCCTTAATTCATTCACTCATTTAGCCATCAGATATTTACTGAGTATCTAGTATATGTCAGGTATTGTGAGGGATGAAACGAAGTAGGAGACATGGATTGTTCTTTCATGCAAGGATCTGATAGGGTTGTTGGTGATGAAAAAAGTGTCAACTGAAAAAAAATGGGTGCAAGTGATTACAGAGGAGAATGATGTCATAATTCTCTAGTATCAAAGGGAGAGCTCATGAAACAAGTGGGTAGTGGACTGGGCTTGAAAGGGGAGGAAAGATCTTAATTGCCAGAAAGAAACAAAGGGACCCTGAGATGGGGATGATGTTGAAAGGAGGCAATGAGCATGAGAAGGTGGGAATAGGCATTGGTTGTGGATACATCAGCCTGGTTAGGGCAAAAAGTTAGCTAGGGGAGTGGTGGGAGAAAATGTAAAACTAGTGTAAAATGTAAAATGTAAAAAAAAATGTGAAACCAGGCTAAGGAATATGGGTTTTCAATGAAAGGTTTTGAATCAGAGAGTGTCATTTTAGAGTGGTCTTTCATATGATTGTTACCCACTTTACCCACGTACGATCTGTCTGGGAGGAAGTAATTTTCCTCTATCCTCCTAGGTTCTCTGGCTGGTCTAAGAATTAAATTGACCTGAGACAGGTTAACAGGAGTAAATAAAACACAGTTTAATAACATGCGTACATGGGAGAGACCAGAAAAACTGACTAACTCACCACAAAGGTTGAAAGCCTCACCTTAAATGCCATTTTCAGCTTAAGACAAAAGAGGATATTGGGGGTAGTGTTTTAGGACCTCAAAGGGGAGGAAGGCAATTCACATGGAGACAGAAAAGCAAATGTTTGTAAATAAATATTTGCTGGGCCAGACAGACAATGAGACACAGAGATGAATTCTAACAGACTTGCTAGGTTCCTCCCTGTCTACACACCTAGTTCATGCTATATGTATCTATGGTGATAGCTCCCTTCCTGGAACAGGTTCTCCATCTGCGTTCTTTAGGCAGTTAGGGGGAAGGTCAAAGGTTCTTCCAGGGTCTTTTGGGCCTTGATTGTTTTTAGCTCAAAATAATTCACATGCCAAAGAGACATTTTGGGGTGGCAAATTTTGTTCCCCTACAGATCAGATTCAGTGCTCTTGATACACCTAAGTGATTTATGCACAAAAGTAAACCAAGTTTTCTACATGGTAAACCCAAAGCCATCAATGTTCTTAATGGAAAACTGAATTTCCTCTAAAGCCACCATCTCCCTTTTCCTAGCAGAACTGCTTATCTTCTAATGTTTGTCAGTATTTTGTTAATTCCCTTTGCTGTTTTGAGACCATTTGTCTTACATGATTACAGAAAAAAGTCCCTTCTTTTTTGGGTTCATGCAACCAGCAGCTACCCTTTACCATCCTTTGTCACTGGGGACTTCGATTCCTGCCTCACCTCATTGCTCTTCTCTCTAAAGTCTTAGATGACTTCAACACCCATGTCAGCACAGCACTTCAGGAAACAAAACATATTTAACCCCCTTACTCTAGCTTCAAACTTAAAATGATATTTATCCCTTCTACCTCAGGTTCATAATTCTAATATCAGACCTTGGGTTTTTGTTTCTTGTAATCAACTAAAATCTTGGTCTCTGACACTTCTTCCATCCTTCCTAAAGTGATGGACTTCCGATCCCTCTCCTTTTTTCCCAGTCAGCTACCCAACATGATTTTACCTCCTTCCCTGGCCAGCCTAGCTCCATGGTAAGGTTGGCATCTCTACAAAGGTAAGGCCTAATTCTGGCCTTCCCAAAGCACTAACATCCTGAAGGGTCACTTCATCATGTCTCCAAAGTCCCCAGCCCCCAATCTGCCCCTGCCATAGCAGGTCACCTTGACTTTTACTTTCTGAGAAAGGTACATTTTCACCTAGGCTCCTCTCCTTTCCTGAGGAATAGGTGAATTCCTCCCCATACGTGTCCCCTAAGACATTGTCATTTTCTGCCTCTCTCCTCATTTTCAACCTCTCATTCTTTATTGGTTCTTTTTCTTTATCCTATAAATGTGCTCAAGATTCTTCTCTCTTAAAAACATACAAACAAAAAATCCTCAAATCAGTCTCTCTGTATTCCACACTCCCCTCTATAAACCATTTCTCTCACTCCTTTGGATGAGAGTTAAGCTTCTTGACTTCATGTTCAAGCCACTGCCTTCTGATTTCCATCTCTACCCACTTCACTTCAACATTCCTGACAGAGAGTGTGAACAAACATCTGAGTCTCAATCCAGAAGACTTTTCAGGCCTCATGCTACTTGACTTTTCAGAAATGTTTAACTTTATTGAATATTCCTGTGGACAAATGACAAGATTTCTTCAATTTCCTTATAATGCTGCTGATTATGGGCTTCTGTTGTTATGGTAATAGGAGTGACCTGCAAAAGCTGCTGGTGTGAAGTGTGAAGATAGGCTTAGGTCATAGAACTTTTTGAAAAGCTTACTCTTTGGGCTGGCCTTGAGATGTGTACATCACATCGTAGGTGCTCAATAAATATAGTCTGAATAAATAAATGAGGTCATCAGAGAATCTAAATAAACAAACTCATCAGACTTCTGCCTTCATTATCTTAACTCTGATGGTCTCCAGAGACTATAAATACTGAATGTAGGGTGGTAGATGTGGAGTCTGGCACCACTAGAAAAGAAGAGCATGTAACCCAGACTGGTGGTTACTGGCATGGAAACTGAGTCTTAGTGGATGAGTAGAAATAAGTCAGACATGCAGACCTACTAGAGAATGGACTTGAGGACATGGGGAGGGGGAAGGGTAAAGTGGGACTAAGTGAGAGAGTGGTAGTGTATATATGGACATATATACACTACCAAATGTAAAATAGATAGCTAGTGGGAAGCAGTCTCATAGCACAGCGAGAAAAGCTTGGTGCTTTGTGACCAGCTAGAGGGGTGGGATAGGGAGGGAGGGAGACGCAGGAGGGAGGAGATATGGGGATATGTGTATATGTATAACTGATTCACTTTGTTATAAAGTAGAAACTAAGACACGATTGTAAGCAGAAACTAACACACCATTGTAAAGCAATTATACTCCAATAAAAATGTTAAAAAAAACCAAAAAAACAAAAGAAAACTTTCATTTCCATACCAGTTAGATGATCTCTAATAAACTCTTGCAATATTTTGACTTGTAAAAAAAAAAAAAAAAAGCAAGTTGTAAAACTTAAAAAAAAAGAAATAAGTCAGACAAAAGAGGTTATGAGGGCATTCCACAGAGGAAAATATATGATGCCAGAAGGCATGGCTTATGTGACGTTACAGTTTTCTGATTCCCTTCTTATCGCTTCCTTCTCAGTCTTTGCAGATTCTTCTTCTTTTATCTACTATTTAAATGTTACAATATTAAAAACAGTAACATTGATGGAATACTAATTCTATAATTTGCAGCCCTAATGTCATTTGATCATCAAACCACTAATCTGTTGAACAAATATTGACCATTTACCAAATATCTGACATTGCTTTGGTTCTATGATACAAAAATGAAGAGACACAGGCTATATCATTCAGCAAGTTCATGGTCTGGAACTCAGGTGCATGAACATGCAGCTAATTTGATGTTGTAGAGGAACAAAAATTTGCCAGCCCAAAATGTCTTTAGCATGCAGATTATTTCAAGCTGAAAACAATCAAGGCCCAAAAGATTCAGGAAGAAATTTTGACCTTCTTCCTAAGTGTCTGAAGAATTTATATTGAGGGCCTATTACAAGAATATAGCTATCACTAGAAATATCTGAAAAGAACATGGGCTTGGTGTGGTGGGGGAAACTTGGGCAGGGCCTAGAGATCAGAGTCTACTGTGTGTTCCATTGCCTCTGCCTGGCCCAACAAACATTTGTTGACCAAACATATGCTTTGCTACCTCCATGACAATTGACTTTCTCCCTTTTCAAGTCCCAGAGCCCTACCCTCAACGTCCTCTTTTGTCTTTAGCTGAAGATGGTATTTAAGGTGAGAGTTTCAGCCATTTTGGAGAGTTGCTCAGTTTTTCTGGGTCTCTCCCATGTACACAGGTACACATTAAACTCCATATGATTTTCTCCTGTTAATCTGTCTCATGTCAATTTAATTCTTAGACCAGCCAGAGAACCTAGAAAGATAGAAGAAAATTTCTTCTTCCCTGACAATGCCTAGAACATAGTAGGTATTCAATCAATGTTTGTTAACTAAATTATTAATATAACTCCGTTGTTTAGAAATTGTAAAACTGTTGTAAAACTGGCTTCCATTTCTCATCCCAATCCCTGCCTCCACTGCAAATTTTTTTCTTTCTGGCGATTAGATATGTGTGCATAAGGTTGAACTCTAAGTGTGTAGATGAGAAAAATGGTACTTGTGGAAAAAGATTTTGCCTAATCTTTTCCTTGGTCAGACATAGCTGAACCTTTGTTTTTCCCCAGCCAACATTATGAAGTGGTTCAAATGATTGGTTCAAATTTTCTGCCAATATTGTCCAACATACAGGAGATACACTACCTCCTTGAGTGAGCTCACTCTAATAAAAGACACAGGGTATTTAACAGCCCTTATAGAACTAAAAGGAGTACAGTTTGACCAGAAGTCATTGGGAAAGGGGAGATGAGAAGAAGACAGTATAAATCACCTTGGTAATCTCAGATCGCAGACATATTCATTCTCTCCCTCTCCCTCTCCCTACCTCTTCTTCTACCTCTACCTACACCTACATCTATATCTTTATCTATATAACTAAATCCATATCCATGTCCAAATCCATAGCCATAGCCATGTATATCTAACTATATGCTCCTATTAATGAGGCTTACAAAATTTGTCTTTATAAATTACTGCATACTCCTCACCACTGCTCCCCAAAATCAGGATGGCTAGATAATTATTTTTACATTTGACATATGTTTTCCATGCTTTATATAAGTACAAAAGAACTTTTCAGATACAGATGAAGAAAACATTATAAACCTTTCTCTTCTGTATTGTGCACGCAACAACACACTAGGTCAAGAGAAAGTTAGGGTATGGAATGTAAGACATAGAAAAACAAAAGATCGGGACGGTGTGAGGGAGAAGAAAGAGTATCTAACTGAATAATTTTCCAGAGATAAGAGACCAAGAGAGGAGAACAATTACAATCCATACAGGGAGTCAATTCTACTGGTCTTTCTAAAAGGATTATGTCATCATGACAAATGTTGGGTAGATGGCCCTGGACTCTCAAGTCTGTAGATGAGCCAGAGTGCACGTGCAAGGCTGGTTACCCACAAGCTGCTTTCTCAGGACTCGCTCCCAAGATCCTCTCCGGGGAAAAGAGAGTGCGGGGTAAAACTTTTGTGAATGAATCTAATTTTTGGTGGTTTTTAATAATGACGAAGTGATACTTGTTCAACATTTTATTCTCTTCAAAGTTTATTCAAAAACATTGTCTCTCTTTTAGATGATCAATTACATTCCACATTTATTAAGCTTATTTCTACTCTTGTCCTTACCGCCACTTCTTATCCTATACATAGCTTCCATTTCACCCAAACTTATCTTCTCTGACCCTTGAAACTGGCTTGTAGTTTTCTCTCAGAATTGATCTTCTCTGACCCTTGAAACTGGGTTGTACTTTTCAGCATTTTTATACATCATCTCACTTGCAGTGCCTCTTTTCTCCTATCTTCCCAAATTCTTAAAAGCATAGCTCAAGCTCCATCTTCTCTAGAAAATCTTCCCTTGAACTTCTACCCTGAACTCCTATAACTCTTGTTATCTCACTTGGCAGGTGTCTCTACATATTAGTTAGATCTTTCTCAGTTTTAAGTGTTAGAAATCCAACTCAAACTCTCTTAACTAGAGGAAGGAGATCTTTTGTGGGAGTTCACAGAACAGAGAAATTAAAAATTTGGATGTAGACTCAGGAGCAGCTGAATTTAGAAGATATTGTTAAGACTCACAGTTTCTTGGCTTCTCTCACCCCTGCTTCTTTCTCAGACGGGCTCCCTCCCCATTGTTAAGTTGCCATTGGCAGCCTCTCACCCTGCATCTCCCAGTTTAGGAAGTTTAGGACTTCTGGTGATGGAGGGAAATTTTTCTAGAGACCTCTAGCATGAAATTCCTGGCAGGACCCTGATTTGCCAACTTAGATTGCTGATCATTTCTGCACCAGTTGCTGTGGCAACAGGTATGAGTTACTGTGGGGTCAGTTCCATCTGAACCACAGAGAGAATATTCCCTGTAGGAACAGAAGAATGAAGGAAGGCAGACAAAACATACACATGAAGTTCTCATGTATTTAACGGTTTTTCCTCCACCCAAGAATGCAAACTTTAAGGCTTGAGACTGTGTCTCAAATTTCTTTGTTTCCCTGACTATTCTTTACACACACGTGGTGTTCAAAAATATGTTGAAATTATTTTGGAGTAGTTATGTAATATGTCTGCAGCTGGTTATTTTGATTGGTTAGGGTATGTTTTTAAAGACACCAAAACTGTTGAATATTATGCATACATAGGCCGTTTCCCTGTACATTTATTTTTCTGAGGCCATGGAATACTCCTGAGACCTCAGATAGCTGTCTTGAGAATACAGTCATTGGGTTGGGGTTTGGGATGGGGGTGCAGATGAGAGCCTGGAAATGGATCACTGCAAGTCTGTCTAATCCTTTTGTTGGAAAAACAATTCCACGTGCACGTTCTGCTGGTGTATTATCTTCACAAGAGAAACACATGATTAATAGTAGAACATAATATAGGACGCTAGGGTGGCTGGAAAATAAAAGCCAATTTTCTGTTCAGCATTTGGACCCCCTTGGAAGTAAGATGTATTGTAAATTCAAAAGAGTCTTGTATAACTCTGGTAAATTTTCTATTAGAATAGATGACCTATTTAGTCTACTACATCTCTAGTTTCTACAGTTCTGAGATTCCTTGGGGCATGTGAAGAATGGAGCAATCGAAGAACAGCATATTTCACAGTATGGTCTACCATCTTTATAGGAACAGCAAGAAAACTGATGGGATTTCTCTCCCTTGCAGATATTTAAAACAGGAGGTCTGCAAATTCTTCACAAGGGGTTAAAACATGAAGCTTGATTTACAAATGTATATTTACTAGGAAGAAATAGGTCACATTGTGCCTAAAATTTTCATTTAAAAATCTAAATATTTCTAGTTTCTTCCCAGACACCTTAGCTCCCACAATTTTAATAAATCAGGGAACATTTGTAAGTGCTAAATGTTAAATGGTTATTCACAGTTAATTTAAATCAACTAACAATAGTTATGTTAATTGAATGCCATTAACAAACATAACTTGATGCATTAGCTCTTTTGTTATGCAAAGAAACTTTTCCCTACAGTTTTTATATATTGTCTGATTTGCTTCTAAATAGAACATCAATAACTAGAGACTTCGAATTTAACAAATGCACAGATAGGTGTGTGTGTCTGTGTGTCCTGCACCCATTTAAAACAAATCAGAATGTGTTGGAAGTACTAAAAATGAAAAAGAAATCCAAATTTAGTCAGGAATTAGATAAGAACCTGCCAAAACAGAAGCTAATTTGACATTTCAGAACTTTAATCTTAACTCACTGTTTTTACTTTGAATTTCTAAGTTGTTTAATATATCTTTGGCTTTTATTTTCAGGAATTACTTTGGAAAACATGGCTGGAATGATTTTGATAGGGAATATTTCTTCATCACAGATTAAAACAGAAAATTAACACCATTCTTACAATTCAAAAAGCTAATACAAAGCTAATACATATCACCACCCTAATATAGTTCTGAAAGTGTAGCATAGCTTTGCGGTCAAAAGAAGATACAGTCTGGGTCACAGAGTGTCAAATTATCATGGGTCCAGTGGAAGAGGGCTGGAGGCATAGCAGGGCCTTAAGAACAAGGTCCAGGGCTTTGCTTCCCTGGTGGCGCAGTGGTTGAGAGTCCGCCTGCCGATGCAGGGGACATGGGTTCACGCCCCGGTCTGGGAGGATCCCACATGCCGCGGAGCGGCTAGGCCCGTGAGCCATGGCCGCTGAGCCTGCGCGTCCAGAGCCTGTGCTCCGCGCGTCCAGAGCCTGTGCTCCGCAATGGGAGAGACCACAACAGGGAGAGGCCCGCGTACCGCAAAAAAAAAAAAAAAAAAAGAACAAGGTCCAGCGGGAGATGAGGAAACAATGCCTGCAAGGTTAGCCTGGTGGTCTTGCATCCTGTCGAAAAAGCTGTTATGCAAATATAGCCATTGGTCAATTCAGGCCAAAATACACCATTGAAAGGTATTAAATTGTGAAACTTTGCCTTTTCCTTTGTTTATTCTCCTCTGCTCACACTTACACTCCATTGTCCCATCAGACTTGCTTATAAAACACAAGTTCAAAGAAAAGATTACTACTATTAAGAATAAGAGCTTGGGCTTCCCTGGTGGCGCGGTGGTTGGGAGTCCGCCTGCCGATGCAGGGGACGCAGGTTCGTGCCCTGGTCCGGGAGGATCCCACGTGCCGTGGAGTGGCTGGGCCCGTGGGCCATGGCCGCTGGGCCTGCGCGTCCGGAGCCTGTGGTCCGCAACGGGAGAGGCCGCAGCCGTGAGGGGCCCACGTACCGCCAAAAAAAAAAAAAAAAAAAAAAAAAAGAATAAGCGCTTTAAACTATGTATGGGACCTTTCTGAATGTGGGACCCTGTGTGACTGCCCCCAAAGCCTGATTACACCCTGGCCTTTCATTTGTTCTAAACATGTATGGGAAGTCTGCAGATAATGGTACTCATTAGGAAGAGTAGGGATGGGGCTACTTAAAGCAACAGGAGACATTTACAACAAAAGAGAACATATTGTTATCCAGATCCTTTGGAATATCTTTATAATAAGTTAAAAATCTCCACAGTTATTACCACTCAATCTATTTTTCACTCACCCAGAAGTGTTCATTGACCATCCTTAAGATTTACCAAGACTCTTCAGAGATGCATTTGAGGTCTTTGAAGCACATGTAAAGGAAAATAAAACACATTGTGCATTGTATTTATGCTATAATTAGAAAATACACTGGTTGTATTGAAAGACTTAATCCTATTAGCATTATGACATACAAAGGAGTACTAGCCAATCAGAAGTAGAGAAAAATATTTCTATTGGTTGTTCTTTATGAAAGCACTTGTAGCATTTTGTCCATCTAAACACTTCTAGAAGGTCAGGTCTAAAATATCTATTTTAGATAGATATTTACTTTCCCAGAATATGAGGTCTTTTCAGGACAGACTAGTGTCCTGCCCTGGTGCTGGCTTCCACCAGGCATGCTGGGCACACTTCCATAATAACGGTGATAATGAATATTTGTGTAACTCTGTCTAGGATTTTTTTTAATCTTATCTTATTTGGCTCTCATAACCCTACGAAGCCAGTAGTAAAAATTTCTCCATTTTACAGATGAGGAAACAAGCTAAGGGAGGTTACATGATTTGTCTGAGTCGTTTACACATTAAGTGAGGAACCCAAGCCTTGAAGTTGAGTCTAATTCACTCTACTACTTTAGAGAAATATGCTTAGGCTTTAAGAGCTCTTCAAGGTTTCCTTGATGCCTAAAAAGTAGAAAAAGGACAAGGTCTCCAAGGCCATATAAGACCCACCTAAATTCTCAATTGTTTTCCTCATCCCAGTCAACAGGACTGCTCACAGTCCTGAAAACATATATTGTATATCTGCTGCCATGGCCTTCTTTAAAGCTCCATCCCTGATTTTCAACTACTGAGGTCTACCTTTCCTTCAAGTTCAGGTTTAGGTTTAGTGACACATCTACAATGAAGACTTTCTGCAGTAGAAGTAACATCCTCCTCTCTCCCACAAACACACACAATTATGACTTAGGTTTTCCTTATATCTCCTGCCTGGATTTCATGTCCCATCCTACTAGGGCTATTTGTATACCAAGGCTATCTTCTCTATTAGGATATGAGGGCATCAAGAACTCCCACATACCTAATTCACAGCCTTAGTCATATTAAGGTTCAATGAATGTTGTATTGACTGAAAAACAAATATAACTCACTAAATGTTGAGAGTTATGTTTTATTTGGGGACCTTACTGAGGACTATGGCCCAAGAGACAGAGTCTCAGATAGCTCTGAGGAACTGTTCCAAAGAGGTAATGGAGGAGTCAGGTTATATAGAAGTTTTTGCCGAAAAACAAACAAACATGTAGTTGAACACCTGCTAATCACAAAAACCAGACATCTCAAGTTAATGATTTTAGTGCTTTTCTACATATGGGAAGACGCAAGAGTCTGGGCTCATATAAATTATTCCTTTGATATGCCCCTAACTGTATATCTAGGTTCAGTATCCTGTTTTTCTCCATCCTGAAATATCCACAGGGTGCATAATCTAGGGCAGCTGCAGTGGCTGATGGCTTGATGGCCACATTTGTTGTTTACTGAAATGGCAACATTCTTTGTCCACAGCTGGTTGGCCATACTTCTAAACTGTAGCCATTGCATTTCTTTTGTTGTTAGCTTTCTGTCTTTTTACTCATTTGCTATCCCTAAGGAAAGAAACACATACCTAAGTTCCCGCCTGTATTCCTTCACAGAACGTAACACAGAGGAAGTATGAAATCAATACTCACTTAATGAATCATTAAGCTTGTGTTAGCCTATGTTTTTCATGGGGATCATCCAAAGTTCACCACAGTTCAAATTATGAAGTAAGGTGGCTCATTTTGGGTTTTCTTCTTTTATTTTTTTATTTCCCTCAGTAACTCAGCTACTGGCTCTCCTCAAGTTGTAACCTGGCTTTGTTAGGACCCATATTTATGCCACCTCTATGTTTGTCTCCCTAGGTAGCACTCATGGATTCAGACTCTACTTTTCCCAGTATGGGCAATATGTCCATTTCCTTAGGGTCTGGCTTTGCCAATGCTTAATGACTACTATTTGATTCATGTGTTAGGCTTCCTAGAACTAGCAGTATTATACTGGAGTTTTCTGAAGAGAAAATGCTTTTAATTTTAGTGGTTTTGGAACAATTTTCTTTTCCTTTATTTTTTTTGGGGGGGTATAGGTGCATTACAATGTTGTGTTAATTTCTGCTGTACAGCAAAGTGAATCAGCTATTTGTATACAAATATCCCTTCTTTTTTGGATTTCCTTCCCATTTAGGTCACCACAGAGCACTGAGTAGAGTTCCGTGTGCTATACAGCAGGTTCTCATTAGTTATATATTTTATACATAGTAGTGTATATATATATATCAATATCAATCTCCCATTTCATCCCCCCCCTCCCCCTTTGGTGTTCATACATTTGTTCTCTATGTCTGTGTCTCTATCTCTGCTTTGCAAATAGGTTCATCTGTACCATTTTTCTAGATTCCACATATATGCGTTAATATGCGATATTTATTTTTCTCTTTCTGACTTACTTCACTCTGTATGACAGTCTCTAGGTCCATCCACATCACTACAATCAATATCAATCTCCCATTTCATCCCCCCCCTCCCCCTTTGGTGTTCATACGTTTGTTCTCTATGTCTGTGTCTCTATCTCTGCTTTGCAAATAGGTTCATCTGTACCATTTTTCTAGATTCCACATATATGCGTTAATATGCGATATTTATTTTTCTCTTTCTGACTTACTTCACTCTGTATGACAGTCTCTAGGTCCATCCACATCACTACAAATCTCCCAGTTTTGTTCCTTTTAATGGCTGAGTACTATTCCATTGTATAGATGTACCACATCTTCTCTACCCATAAATCTGTCAATGGACATTTAGGTTGCTTCAATGTCCTGGCTATTGTAAACAGTGATGCTGTGAATATTGGGGTGCATGTGTCTTTTTGAATTATGGTTTTCTCTGGGTATATGCCTAGTAGTGGGATTGCTGGATCATATGGTAATTCTATTTTTAGTTTTTTAGGGAACCTCCATACTGTTCTCCATAGTGGCTGTATCAATTTACATTCCCACCAACAGTGCAAGAGGGTTTCCCTTTTCTCCACACCCTCTCCAGAATTTACTGTGTGTAGATTTTTTTCATGATGGTCATTCTGACTGGTGTGAGGTCATACCTTATTGTAGTTTTGATATGCATTTCCCTAATAATTAGTGATGTTGAGAATTTTTCATGGGCCTGTTGGCCATCTGTATGTCTTCTTCCTTGGAGAAATGTCTATTTAAGTTTTCCACCCATTTTTGGATTGGGTTATTTGTTTTCTTGATATTGAGCTGCATGAGCTTCTTATATAGTTTGGAAATTAATCCTTTGTCAGTTGCATCATTAGGAAATATTTTCTCCCATTCTGAGGGTTGTCTTTTCATCTTGTTTATGATTTCCTTTGCTGTGCAAAAGCTTTTAAGTTTCTTAGGTCCCACTTGTTTATTCTTGTTTTTATTTCCATTTCTCTAGGAGGTGGGGCAAAAAGGATCTTACTGTGAATTAAGTCATAGAGTGTTCTGCCTTTGTTTTCCTCTAAGAGTTTTATAGTGTCTGGCCTTACATTTAGGTCTTTAACCCATTTTGAGTTTATTTTTGTGTATGGTATTAGGAAGTGTTCTAATTTCATTTTTTCACATGTAGCTGTCCAGTTTTCCCAACACCACATATTGAAGAGGCTGTCTTTTCTCCATTGTATATTCTTGCCTCCATCATCACAGATAAGGTTGAACATATGTGTGTGGGTTTATCTCTGGGCTTTCTATCTTGTTCCATTGATCTATAGTTCTGTTTTTGTGACAGTACCATACTGTCTTTATTACTCTAGCTTTGTAGTATAGTCTGAAGTCAGGGAGCCTGATACCTACAGCTCCATTTTTCTTTCTCAAGATTGCTTTTGCTATTTGGGGTCTTTTGTGTTTCCATACTAATTGTAAAATTTTTGTTCTAATTCTGTGAAAAATGCTGTTGGTAATTTGATGGGGATTGCATTGAATGTGTAGATTGCTTTGGGTGGTCATTTTCACAATATTGATTCTTCCAATCCAAGAACATGGTATATCTTTCCATCTGTTTGTGTTGTCTTTGATTTCTTTCATCAGTGTTTTATAGTTTTATGTGTACAGGTCTTTTGCATCCATAGGTAGGTTTATTCATAGGTATTTTATCCATTTTTTGCAGTTGTAAAAGGGATTCTTCCCTTGATATCCCTTTCTGATCTTCTGTTCTTAGTGTATAGGAATGCAAGATTTTTCTCTTTATTAACTTTGTATCCTGCAACTTTACTAAATTCATTGATTAGCTCTAGTAATTTTCTGGTGGCATTTTTAGGATTTTCTATGTATAGTATCATGTCATCTGCAAGCAGTGACAGTTTTACTTCTTCTTTCCCAACTTGGATTCCTTTTATTTCTTTTCTTTCTCTGATTGCCAAGGCTAGGACTGCCCAAACTATGTTGAATAACAGCGGTGAGAGTGGACATCCTTTTCTTCTTCCTGATCTTAGAGGAAATGGTTTCAGTTTTTCACCATTGACAATGATGTTGGCTGTGGGTTTACCATATATGGCCTTTATTATGTTGAGGTAGTTTCCCTCTAGGCCTACTTTCTGGAGAGTTTTTAACATAAATGGGTGTTGACTTTTGTCAAAAGCTTTTCTGCATCTATTGAGATGATCATATGGTTTTTATCCTTCAATTTGTTAATATGGTTTATCACACTAATTGATTTGTGTATATTGAAGAATCCTTGCATTCCTGGGATAAACCCCACTTGATCATGTAAGATCTTTTTTTTTTTGAACATCTTTATTGGAGTCCCTCTTGTGTCTCCCTCCCACCCTCCCTATCCCACCCCTCTAGGTGGGCACAAAGCACCAAGCTGATCTCCGTGTGCTATGCATCTGCTTCCCACTAGCTATCTGTTTTACATTTGGTAGTGTATATATGCCCACGCCACTCTCTCATTTCGTCCCAGTTTAACCCTCCCCCTCCTTGTGTCCTCAAGTCCATTCTCATTTCTGCATCTTTATTCCTGTCCTGCCCCGAGGTTCTTCAGAACCATTTTGTTTTTTTCTTTTAGATTCCATATATATGTGTTAGCATACGGTATTTGTTCATTTCCGTGATAAACGCAAAATGGTCACGGTATGTTTCCTGTATGATAATGGTTTCAAATGGTTAACATTTTGTTTAGGATATTGCATCTGAATTTTTGACTTAGATGGATCTATTATTTTATTTGTTTTAGTATCTTAGCCTAGTTTTATCTCTTTGTTTCTCCATGCTCCATTTTGGGGACAAATTTTTCTATTTTTCTTTTCCCTTTTTTTTTTTTTTAACATTTTTATTGGAGTATAATTGCTTTACAATGGTTTGTTAGTTTCTGCTTTATAACAAAGTGGATCACTTATACATATACATATGTTCCCATATCTCTTCCCTCTTGCATCCCCCTCCCTCCAACGCTCCCTATCCCACCCCTCTAGGTGGTCACAAACCACCGAGATGATCTCCCTGTGCTATGCGGCCGATCCCCACTAGCTATCTATTTTACGTTTGGTAGTGTATATATGTCCATGCCACTCTCTCAC
>NC_041232.1:55370888-55410987 GCF_002837175.3 Physeter macrocephalus | reverse complement strand
AGTAATATTCCATTGTATATATGTGCCACATCTACTTTATCCATTCATCTGATGATGGACACTTAGGTTGCTTCCATCTCCTAGCTATTGTAAATAGAGCTGCAATGAACATTTTGGTACATGACTCTTTTTGAATTATGGTTTTCTCAGGGTATATGCCCAGTAGTGGGATTGCTGGGTCATATGGTAGTTCTATTTGTAGCTTTTTAAGGAATCTCCATACTGTTCTCCATAGTGGCTGTCCCAATTCACATTCCCACCAGCAGTGAAAGAGGGTTCCCTTTTCTCCACACCCTCTCCAGCATTTATTGTTTGTAGATTTTTTGACAATGGCTCTTCTGACTGGTGTGAGGTGATAACTCATTGTAGTTTTGATTTGCATTTCTCTTATGATTAGTGATGTTGAGCATCCTTTCAAGTGTTTGTTGGCAATCTACATATCTGCTTTGGAGAAATGTCTTTTTAGGTCTTCTGCTTATTTTTGGATTTGTTTGTTTGTGTTTTTGATATTGAGCTGCATGAGCTGCTTGTATAGTTTGGAGATTAATCCTTTGTCAGTTGCTTTGTTTGCAAACATTTTCTCCCATTCTGAGGGTTGTCTTTTCATCTTGTTTATGGTTTCCTTTGCTGTGCAAAAGCTTTTAAGTTTCATTAGGTCCCATTTGTTTATTTTTGTTTTTATTTCCATTTCTCTAGAAGGTGGGTCAAAAAGGTTCTTGCTGTGATTAATGTCACAGAGTGTTCTGCCTACTTTTTCCTCTAAGAGTTTTATAGTGTCTGGCCTTAAATTTAGGTCTTTAAGCTGTCTTTTCTCCACTGTATATTCTTGCCTCCTTTATCAAAGATAAAGTGACCATATGTGCATGGGTTTGTCTTTGGGCTTTCTATCCTATTACATTGATTTATATTTCTGTTTTAGTGCCAGTACCATACTGTCTTGATTACTCTAGCTTTGTAGTATTGTCTGAAGTCAGGGAGCCTGATTCCTCCAGCTCCTGTGTTCTTTCTCATTATTGCTTTGGCTATTCAGGGTCTTTTGTATTTCCGTACAAATTGTGAAATTTTTTGTTCTAGTTCTGTGAAAAATGCCATTGGTAGTTTGATAGGGATTGCATTGAATCTGTAGATTGCTTTGGATAGTATAGTCACTTTCTCAATGTTGATTCTTCCAATCCAGGAATATGGTATATCTCTCCATCTGTTTGTGTCATATTTAATTTCTTTCACCAGTGTCTTATAGTTTTCTGCATACAGGTCTTTTGTCCCCTTAGGTAGGTTTATTCCTGGGTATTTTATTCTTTTTGTTGCAGTGGTAAATGGGAGTGTTTCCATATTTTCTCTTTCAGATTTTTCATCATTAGTGTATAGGAATGCAAGAGATTTCTGTGCATTAATTTTGTATCCTGCTACTTTACTAAATTCAGTCATTAGCTCTAGTAGTTTTCTGGTAGCATCTTTAGGATTCTCTATGTATAGTATCATGTCATCTGCAAACAGTGTCAGTGTCAGTTTTAGTTCTTCTTTTCCAATTTGGATTCCTTTAATTTCTTCTCTGATTGCTGTGGTTAAAACTTCCAGAACTATGTTGAATAAAAGTATGAGAGTGGGCATCCTTGTATTGTTCCTAATCTTAGAGGAAATGGTTTCAGGTTTTCATTATTGAGTATGATGTTAGCTGTGGGTTTGTCATATATAGTCTTTATTCTGTTGAGGTATGTTCCCTCTATGCTCAGGAAATGGTTTCAGTTTTTCACCATTGAGAATGATGTTGGCTGTGGGTTTGTCATATATGGCCTTTGTCATGTTGAGGTAAGTTCCCTCTATCCCTACTTTCTGGAGAGTTTTTATCCTAAATGCGTGTTGAATTTTTTCAAAAGCTTTTTCTGCATCTATTGAGATGATCATATGGTTTTTATTCTTCAATTTGTTAATATGGTGTATCACATTGACTGTTTTGCATACATTGAAGAATCCTTGCATTCCTGAGATAAACCCCACTTGATCATGGTGTATAATCCTTTTAATGTGCTGTTGGATTCTGTGTGCTAGTATTTTGTTGAGGATTTTTGCATCTATGTTCATCAGTGATATTGGCCTGTAATTTTCTTTTTTTGTGACATATTTGTCTGGTTTTGGTATCAGGGTGATGGTGGCCTCATAGAATGAGCTTGGGAGTGTTCCTCACTGCAATTTTTTGGAAGAGTTTGAGAAGGATTGGTGTTATCTCTTCTCTAAATGTTTTATAGAATTCACCTGTGAAGCCATCTGGTCATGCAAAGATTTTTAATCACAGTTTCAATTTCAGTGCTTGTGATTGGTCTGTTCATATTTTCTACTTCTTCCTGGTTCAGTCTTGGAAACTTGTACCTTTCTAAGAATTGGTCCATTTCTTCCATTTTGTCCATTTTATTGACATTTAGTGCTTGTAGTAATGTCTCCTGATGCTTTGTATTTCTGCAGTGTCAGTTGTTACTTATTTTTCATTTCTAAATCTGTTGATTTCAGTTTTCTCCCTTTTTTTCTTGATGACTCTGGCTAATGGTTTATCAATGTTTTTTATCTTCTCAACGAACCAGTTTTTAGTTTTATTGATCTTTGCTATTGTTTTCGTCATTTCTTTTTCATTTATTTCTGATCTGATCTTTAAGAGTTCTTCTGCTAACTTTGGGTTTTTTTGTTCTTTCTCAAATTGCTTTAGGTGTAATGTTAGGTTGCTTATTTGAGGTTTTTCTTGTGCTTTGAGTTAGGATCATATTTATAAAAACTTCCACCTTAGAACTGCTTTTGTTGCATCCTATAGGTTTGGGTTGTCATATTTTCATTGTCATTTTTTTCTAGGTATTTTTTGATTTCCTCTTTGATGTCTTCAGTGATCTCTTGGTTATCTAGTAGCGAATTTTTTAGCCTCCCTGTGTTTGTGGTTTTTACAGTTTTATTTTTCCTGTCTTTGATATCTAGTCTCATAGCATTGTGGTCAGAAAAGATACTTGATACGATTCAATTTTCTTAAGTTTACCGAGGCTTGATTTGTGACCCAAGATATGATCTGTCCTGGAAAATGTTCCATGAGCACTTGAGATGAAAGTGTATTCTCTAGTTTTGGGTGTAGTGTCCCATAAATATCAATTAAGTCTATCTGGTCTAATGTGTCATTTAAAGCTTGTGTTTCCTTATTTATTTTCATTTTGGATGATCTGTCCATTGGTGAAAGTGGGGTTTTAAAGTCCCCTACTATTATTGTGTTACTGTCGATTTCCCCGTTTATGGCTGTTAGCATGTGCCCTATGTATTGTGGTGCACCTATGTTGGGTGCATATATATTTACAATTGTTTTATCTTCTTTTTGGTTTGCTCTCTTGATCATTATATAGTGTTCTTCTTTGTCTCTTGTAAGTCTTTATTTTAAAGTCTACTTTATCTGATATGAGTATTGCTACATCAGCTTTCTTTTGATTTCCATTTGCATGGAATATCTTTTTCCATCCCATCACTTGCAGTCTGTATATATCCCCAGGTCTGAAGTGGGTCTCTCGTAGACAGCATATATGCTGGTCTTGTTTTTGTATCCATTCAGCCAGTTTGTGTCTTTTGGTTGGAGCATTTAATCCATTTACATTTAAGTTAATTATCGATATGGTTGTAGGTTTTTCACTGTTATCACTTTAAATATGTCCTGCCACTCCTTCTGGCTTGCAGAGTTTCTGCTGAAAGATCAGCTGTTAACCTTATGGGAATTCCCTTGTATGTTATTTGTTGGTTTTCCCTTGTTGCTTTTAATATGTTTTCTTTGTATTTAATTTTTGATAGTTTGATTTATATGTGTCTTGGCGTGTTTCTCCTTGGATTTATCCTGTATGGGACTCTCTGTGCTTCCTGGACTTGATTGACTATTTCCTTTCCCATGTTAGGGAAGTTTTCAACTATAATCTCTTCAAATATTTTCTCAGACCTTTTCTTTTATTCTTCTTCTTCTGGGACCCCTAAAGTTCGAATGTTGGTGTGTTTAATGTTGTCCTAGAAGTCTCTGAGACTGTCTTCATTTCTTTTTTTATTTCAAATATAATATAATTTTATTTTTTTACAGCAGGTTCTTATTAGTTACCTATTTTATACATATCAGTGTATACATGTCAATCCCAATCTCCCACTTCATCCCTCCCCACTCCCAACTTTCCTCCCTTGGTGTCCATATGTTTGTTCTCTACATCTGTGTCTGTATTTCTGCATTGCAAACTGGTTCATCTGTACCATTTTTCTGGATTCCACATATATATGTTAATATACAATATTTGTTTTTCTCTTTCTGACTTCCTTCACTCTGTATGACAGTCTCTAGGTCCATCCACGTCTCTACAAATGACCCAATTTCATTCCTTTTTATGGCTGAGTAATATTCCATTGTGTATGTATATGATATCTTTTTTATGCATTCATCTGTCGATGGGCATTTAGTTTGCTTCCTTGACCTGGCTATTGTAAATAGTGCTACAATGAACTTTGGGGTGCATGGGTCTTTTTGAATTATGGTTTTCTCTGTGTATATGCCCAGTAGTATGTCTCCATTTCTTTTCATTCTTTTTTTATTTATTCTGCTCCTTGGCAGTTATTTCTACCATCCCATCTTCCAGATCATTCATTCAATTTTCTGCCTCAGTTATTCTTCTATTGATTGATTTTGTTGTATTTTTCATTTCAGTTATTGTATTTTTCATCTCTGTTCATTTGTTTTTTAGTTCTTCTAGGTCCTTGTTAAACATTTCTTTTATTTTCTCAATCTATGATTCCATTCTATTTGTGAGATTTTGGATCATCTTTACTGTCATTACTTTGAATTCTTTTTCAGGTAGGTTGCCTATTTCCTCTTCGTTTACATGGTCTTCTAAGTTTTTACCTAGCTCCTTCGTCTGCAACATATTTTATTGTCATCTTATTTTCTTGGTGGGTGGGGCTGTGTTCCTGTCTTGCTGGTTGTTTGGCCTGAGGTGTCTAACACTGGAATTTGCAGGCAGTTGGGTGGATCCATGTCTTGGTGCCGATATGAGGACCTCCAGGAGAGCTCAGAATGATTAATATTTCCTGGGGCCTGAAGTTCTCTGTTAGTCAAGTGGCTTGGATTTGGTGCTGCCACACAGAAGCTCAGGCCAGATCCCCAGCCTCAGAACCAAGACTCTGCAAGCCATGTGGTGTGGCAAAAAAAAAATAAAGGCAACAAACAAAAAAGAGCAGAACAGTAACAAAGAATAAAAAATAAAATAAAATTAGAAAAATAAAAAATATATCAGAAAATAAAAATGAAACAACAAAACAAAACAGACCACAGCAGCAAAAAAATAAAAAAGAAAATAAAAATACAAATATTTTTAAAAATAAAATTAAAAGATAGGAATAAAAAAGAAAAAAAAGAAAAAATGAAAAAAATGAAAACTTCCTTGGTGCCTCAATTATCAGTGTCCTTGCCTCTACTGTGAGCTACAGCCAATCCCCACCTCCCCAGGAAGCCTTCCAAGACCTCTAGGTAGGTCTCTGGACCTGCTGTGTCAGCTCCACTTCTGTGTGTTTTCCTCTTACAAGCAACTGCTCCTGAAGCTGGCCTGAAGCACAGGTGCCCATAAAGGCCATTTGGGGCACAGACCTCCACAGGTGTGACTACAGGGGCTGGCGCAGCCAGAAAAGGACTTGGATGGGGGCGGCACTTGGCCCACCTGGACTCACGTGGCCAGAGGAGGCCCTGTCAAGGGCAGCACTTGGGCTACCAGGACCTCAGAGCCTTTGGCAGGGGTGGGATTCAGGTCTGGGATCTGCGCAGCTGGAAGAGGCTTTGGTGGGGGTGGGGTTTAGGCCTGGGACCTGTGTGGCAGGAAGAGGCCCTGGGTTTTGGAACAATTTTCTGATGGTGAGAACTTTAGACATCATGATAGGTAAATGACAAGGAGGTTTCAGGCACAATAGTACTTTTTTAGTTCTTATAAATTGCACATCACAGGCATCAGCTCAAGTACAAATGTAGCATTGCCATCATTCATGCCTTTTAGAAAAATAGGAGAATGTGGGAGGAGAGGTTCCTTGTAGCCAAGTTTACCATGGGAAATGGGGTTTTTATATATAATTGAAATCCTTTATGAAGATAGACTGCTTTTTTCCTATGTTGTTTGGCATCTGGGGAGAGCCTCTCTCCAAAGGTGCAGTGAGGAGTAGGAGGACACAGGGTTGCAAATCTGAGAGGGTTCTGTGTGACCCTGGATCATGGTTTTGCCCATGTTCTCAGTTGTACACTATCTCTTTAAGGTTTCTAAGGGTCTCTGCCATTAACATTTTACCTGATCAGCAAGTAACAAAATCTTGCCTCAGCTTCCTCCTAAGAGGGTGTTGGATTGCTGATCTTTAAGGCCTCTTCCAGCAAAAACTTATATTTATGTGAAGGCAGTTATTATTTGCCCTTTAGCGCTCCCTGGCTTTATTATCTGGGGAAAAATTCATATGATTAAAGAATTCTTTATTTTTTTAAAACATTTATGAAAATATTTCTAATCAGGGGTTTTTCAAGCTACTAATTACCAAACTAAAGATGAACCATTGGGGCTTCCCTGGTGGCGCAGTGGTTGCGCGTCCGCCTGCCGATGCAGGGGAACCGGGTTCGCGCCCCGGTCTGGGAGGATCCCACATGCCGCGGAGCGGCTGGGCCCGTGAGCCATGGCCGCTGCGCCTGCGCGTCCGGAGCCTGTGCCCCGCAACGGGAGAGGCCACAACAGAGGGAAGCCCGCGTACAAAAAAAAAAAAAAAAAAAAGATGAACTATTTAGGCTTCTCAAACCTGACAATGTCCCTTTAAATTGCCTTTTTCTCCTGCACAGCTAGATCCACATCTGTAAATGTCTAAGTTGTGCTGCCACCCAGTCTTGTCTACAGCTACTTGATTCTGGGATAGGCTTCCATAAAAATGGTTATAGCATTTCTGTGCCATACAGTGAAAAAACAATGTAGTGTGATATGATAAAGCATGGATTGAATGCGGGGAATATGAAAGTGTCTGTCATCAGATTGAAGGGGCAAAGAGAGTGGCTTCTTCTTTCTCCGGGGTGAGGTAGGGATGGAATTGCACAGATATTTATTGAGATAAGCTCCCTGGACTTCCCTGAAAAATCACTTTGTTATCAGATCTTTTCTCCTTTTCAGCTTCTCGTGCATACTGTCAGCCTCCTAGAAGTGTGTGTGTGTGTATGTGTGTGTGTGTGTGTGTTGTGATGGGAAGACAAGAAAAGAGAGAAGATTAATATTTGCTAAGAATTCATTCTCTGATTATTTTTATAAATGTTAAGTGAGACCCTAGTATCTTGCTAAGTGTCTGGTACCAAGTAGGTGCTGGATTAAACTATTGACCAAATAAAAACAGGTTTCTAATTCAATGAAACAAAATTAAAAACAAATGAGTATTTTATTTTGGGGTGAAGTGACAATGTATTGACTGGGATTGAGGTTCTATGGGTGGAAGAAGCAAGGCAAGGGACCTTGTCAGTCTCTTCAGGGAGATTATATAATCCCATTTAAAAAGGGGGGATTTTGCACAAGGTTTAATAACAGTTTGCGGAAGTACTTAAAAAGACAATTTAAAAAAGCTGTTCTAAGGCAACAAATTGTAACTGTTGAGTGAATGGCTGTGGCAGTAAGGTGGGAATTCAGAGAATAGAGCTGTTATTTGGGGAAGTGGGTGTGGGGAGGGGACTGTGGAACAGGACGCACAAAGGGGGATTTATCTAAATACAAACTTTTTTTAGTAGCTACTATAAACCAAACACTCTATTAGGTCCTGGGCATACAATAATAAGATTTAGGTCATGGAAAAACTCAGAATTTCAATTAGTGGTTCTCAAATTTTTACAGGCTTAAAATTCACCTGGGAAACTTGTGACAATGCATATTCCTAGGACCCATCCAAAGAGACTTCAGCACGTCTGGAGTGGGACTTAAGAAGCTGCATTTAATAATTGCCTAAAATGATCGGGTATAGATTATCTGGGAACTATGTTTTAGGTAACACTGATATTGAGCAGCCCTCAAAGTGTGGTCCCAGCAGCATCACATGGGAATTTGTCAGAAATACAAATTCTTGGGATTCATTTTAGGCCTATTGAATCAGAAACTATGAAATTGGCCCAACAATTTGTGTGATTCTGATGCTTACTGAAGTTTAAGAACTAGGTGTGGGACTAGAAATAAATTTTGCCTCCTTCATTATTTCTCTGGACTCATTAATGAATAACATTTAAATATGTGTTTTGTATGATTTAGTTCAGTCTGAAAGCACAGTGTGGTGTCAAAAATCCAACAATAAGTCTTTGCATGAGATTAAAATACAGAGAATTGTCATAGATTAAGGAAAATAAGTTTAATTGGAAAGAACTTCATAATACCAAGTATGTGTTCATCTGTTGGTAAGTTGCAGATCAGATATTGATTAAAGCAATTGTCCTCCACATTTGTAGTTTTCCTCACCTCAGTGTGAAATGGGGTTAGCACTGGGACTGGAGGGAGAATGCCTGTAGTCACCTTTTGCAACTAACATAATTTCTCTCAGCTTCAGTCTTCTCTGTAATGTATAAATAATGTGTCGTACCTACCTTGCAGGGTGGTTGTAAAGATGATAACAGGGATAGCTAACAGTTACTGAGGGCTTACGCTGTGCCAGACACTGTGCTAAGTTGTTTACATGAATTATCTCTTTTAAACTTCCCAAGAACCCTATTATCATTGTCATACAAATGAGGAAATTGAGGCTTGGCGAGATTAAGCAAATTGCTTGAGGTCACACAGCTGGAAAGTATTAGAGTCAGGATTTAAATTTAGACTGTCTGACTCAGAGCTCAAGCATATAACTGCCATGCTGGACTATAAAGTTTGAAATGAGATAGCATACAAACTGTAAAGTGCAATTCACATTGAGGAAAAGGAAGGGGTCTGTGTGCCTTACTTTGTTTATTTATAATATCATCCAAAATATTGTGCATGTAATAGGACCTCAATTAAAACCAATTGAGAGATGAAAATTAAGTGTTCTTTAACTTTTTTTTCCTAACCCAAAGGTCTTGTCTGATTATGTGCTCAATGCTATGTAACAGGCTCTAAGTGGAGATGAAACAAAAGCTTAGAACAGTTCCTAGGATAACACAGGCACTGAGAATGTTCCCTGAAGTTTCTGCCAACTCTTGGGTTCTACCATCTATATAACATCTACCATCTATATACTAGGAGCCTTAATAAATTTTTGTTGAATTAATAAATGATGGACTACTAAGAAATGAAAGACTTGAACTCTAGTTACGGTTGGACTCTTACAACTCGAACTCTTACTACTATTGGTATGATTTAGAAGTTATTTAATCTCAGTATCCTCATTTGCAAAATGGTAAAATAATGCCAATCCTTGCACTTTCCAAACTGTATTATGATAATTAAATAATATAATAGCCGCAAATGTACTTGCGTAACTAGAGAATGAAATATAATTTTAAATTGCTTTCATTTTTGAATTTTTACAACATTCAAAAATATTTTAAATTACTGTTTTAAAATGTGCTACATGTGCAGTAAAGGTAAACAAAAAATATAAAAATAAAAGGAGATAGAGCCCTGTGGATGGATTTAAGCCAATGTGCTTTTTGGTCAAGGGGACATGAAGAAGTGGAGATAGTTTGCTCCAAAAAGCCTGACTCCTACTGCCTCTCTGCCTGACTCAGGGAACAAAGTCTCACACCTGTGTCCACACTGAAACTTAGGAAGAATTTAGATAGTGATCTCAGAGTCAGGAGTCCAGTATCCTTTGTCTAAGAACAGTTCTTAAAATGTCATCTTCAGATAGAAACAGTAACCACCTAATGCCAAGTCCTTGTCTTAATTTTGGGAATTTAACAGAAATACAAAAGGCTACTTTGATCAATTTTTTTTTCTATAAATCATTATACAAATGATTTATGAATTTTAATTCTTTTCAAAAAGAAAAACTAGAATGATAAGTTAAAGCTTACTGTCTTCTTTGTCCACCATTTTCAGTTCTGTCCTCCTCACCACATGGAATCACTATGGTGAGTTTGATGTGTGTATCCTAGGTTCATTTTTAAAAAAGAACTTTATATCTTTCACATCACATAAATAATAAACAGTACATATGTTCTGTAATTTTTTTTTCAGTCACTGATTTGTTTTTGATTTCTGATCAGTGGGAATAAAAATATTTAGCTAATTTTCCTTTATGAGACAATAACTTATTAAGAATACATTTTAAAATCATGTCCACCCAACAAGCTCAGGGCTTCTAAGAAAAAAACACATTTAGCACAGCTCTAGGATGCATCACATTCCATTTCCAATAGGACAGGTGAAGCCTGACCAAAAGGGTGAAGAATTGTTAAGGGTGATTTGTAATCAATATCATGAAGCACAGTTCAAACAATGGCCAGCTTCTAAGAGCCACTGTTCAGTTGACCTGAAAATAATCTGTTCTGCTCCAGCCTGTGCTCTGTTCTCCACCTCATCGTCCCCTCCCCAAGAGTCTTTGTGCTCTGAATCCAAATGAGTTGAGTTTGAGCTCTAGCTGCTCTCCCAAGAGTATTATTATTTTACTTCCTTTAAATTTAAGGGTGCTAATTAATGTAGGAAAAGTTATATGCCAAGTTTGCTTTGCCTGTGGTTTCCTTAGATTAAAGGCTACAGGCAACTCCATCTTGTGAGAAGGGCCAGTGCTATATTCTTACCCCCTGAAGGAGGCTTCAGCTCTGCTGACTCAAGAAGACTTCAGCTTTTGATTTGGAGCTGGATATTGACCCATCACTCAGAGCAGAGTTATGGGCCTGCTGCCCTGGATCCAGGGAACTGGGCTCTGGCTTTGCCTGCAGCATCACCCACCCCTCCCTTCTCAGTTTCTGTTGAACCATAGCCTGCAAATGTCAATTTCATTTTGTAAAGGCCAGGCAGTTGTCAGTTCTTCCAGGGGACTCAGAGAGAAGGCGTTCAGGATGATGCCCTCAGCAGCATTTTACAGTATTTTACTGTGGGTCTCCAACTTGAGCCAATCTCTCCTTCCTTCCTTACTCCAGCCTTACCCAAACACCAATCTCTTCCCTAGCCTTGGAAACTGTCATTGAACCAGCTTTTCGTAACCAGTTTCAAACTACTCCCATGTCTGGCAGATCCATTGTAATACAATTTCAATACAAAAAATGTTTTAATACAGAGAAAACAAAGTTGTTTGGGGACAACTTCCTCTTTGTAGGAGACTGCTCCTGATAAAAACAAAATCCTAGTTGACTGGATAATGAGATTCATCAAGGGTGGTGATTCTGATAAACTTATGGTGAGGAAAATCCTTTTTAATTAAACTTTAGCTTCACAACTAGTCCACAGTTATGTCTTTTTAATTCCGACTGTGGCAAGATCCCAGTACAAGGTGAGATTCTTACATGTCCATGCCTAGGAAACAACGTGATTTGAGGCCATGCCAGAAGGCATTTCATGAAAGCTAAGTGGTCTCATAGGAGAAAAAAACTCATGTTAAAGAAGGAAGAAGGGGAGGTGGGGGAGGGAAGTACTGGGAGTTTGGGATTAACAGATGTAAAGTATTATATATAGGATAGATAAACAACAAGGTCCTACTGTATAGCACAGGGAACTATATTCAATATCCTCTGATAAACCATAATAGAAAAGAATATGAAGAAGAATATATACATGTATAACTGAGTCACTTTGCTGTACAGCAGAAATTAACACATTATAAATCAACTATACTTCAATAAAATTAAAAATGAAAAAAGAAGGAAGGAACCAGCCATGATGATCTTGACCCACTGGCAAAGCCTCGAGTTTAGAGTGATGCTGAGGGTCACTAATAAATGACAGAAAAAGTAGTTCCACCTAAATCTCTGTAACACAGAAGGCACGAGCAATCTGGATTTAATACACCACTAACAGACTTTGACACAAGAATGGAGCGGAAGTCTGGAAGCATTCTTTCCCTTCCTAGTTCCCTTCTCCATATCACTCTCAAGTGCTGTGGTTCTTTAAATAGTTCATGTACCAGTACAGGTACTTGGCGGGAAGTACAGGCGATAGAAGGGCAGCTGAGGAGACAATGACTTCTGAGCAACAGTAGTGTCTTGTTGGAGGTATTTCTTAGAACTTTCACAATGCACAGCAAAGGTGGGCACTGCAGCAGGAGTGATGGAACCTGGCTGAAGCTGTCTGTTGCCTAATGGATGTGGAGGGACTCAACAGTGGGGCAACACCTTCTAGTGGAGATAGGGAGACACAGTAGAAGGAGGAGCATTGCCCAGTGTAGGCAGATGAAGTACTGGAGCGAACCAAGTGGCAGACACTGTGTGCGATTGTCTTCTAGGGCCTGCAAAGCCACTGGCATGGCCTGATGATATCTTGCAGGCTGTGCAGGGCTCAATGGAAGATATCACCTAAAGGGGCTAGGACAGGGGTAGAGGTCAATGCTGGGGACCATGCTACCATGTGTGGTGGATACCTTGGTGGTATGCAGCTAATAATGTCCTGCTACTCCCCCAGTTTTGGTCAACAGTGATCCACCCCTCTGTTACTGTTGTTTAATCAGTGTGAGCATGTGACTTAGGTTGGGCTAATTAGTCTCCGTTATCCATGAATATGCAACCGGGCCCCAGAGACTGATTTTTTCTGCCAGCAGCTGGATCCTTGTCTTGCACTCTCTGAAGCTGTCAGTGGTTACGTGGACTGAGGAACAAAAGAGGCTCACTGTAGAGAGACTGAGAAATGGGGCAGAGGCATGGACAGGTGAGGAATACCTTCAGTCAAGTTAAAGGCATGGAACAGAACCTTAGCTAGGAGACTGGGAACTTATGCCCAAGGAAGACCAGAAGCAAGAATTGAGTGTACAACTGGAAATGCCTGGTTATTACCTTTCTCAAGTTCAGGAGACACTGGGAACTGAAGTGGGGCAGAGTGTATACGAGAGAAGGGTAGAGAGGGCCCAGAGGCCAGCAATGGGGGTAAGGAGGATGGTCAGAGCTGATTAGACCACCACAAACACTTGAAATCGGACGTTCAATGAGCACCTGTTACATGCTTCACATGTTTACATTCAAGGCCTTTGCCTAATTATAATGCATTCAAATTTCCAAGTACTTATTCATTTTACTTATAGACTAAGCCACTAAGACTCTTCTATCCCAGCTCTGAGAGCAGACCTATTCTCAAGACACAAGATTATGTCAACTTTTCCACCATCACATCATTGTGACCTATATCTACATGTGATTAAAAGGTATCATTGTATTTTTAGATGGGCTTAGTTAATTGTGGATGATAGTTTATAAAACACAATTTCCAGAATTTAAAGATATTAACAGTAGCATCAGCAGAATATTAACACCTTGTTTCTTGGCAACACTTTTGTTTTTTGCATTGTAAAAGTTTCTATTTTAATGAATATTTCATTTAATCTGTATAATAATACTTCAGGGAAGGCGGGATAGAGATTTTTCTTTTCCTCATTTTGAAGATGAACTCACAGAGAACTTGAATGGCTTGCCAGGAGTTACTTAGCTGGCTAGTGTTAGAACAGGACTAGATGGTAATCTCCTGAGAGAAGGGAGACATGGACCAACTTTTGCCCTCTACGGACCTCACGTCTCACATGTGACTTCACTTGGTCCCCGCAACTGTGCTGTGAGGTAAGATTTATTATTCCTTTTTATAGATGAGAAAACTGTCAATGAGACAAAGCAATTCATGATTACCCAACTATTTAGGGTACAAAGATGGTTCGAACCTGGATCAATCCTTCTAGCTTGAAAGCTGTCCTCTTTCCCCTATCCCAGGCTCTCTCTGTCCTCACAGTTTTCTGCTGTTCCCGATGCTGAGTGAGGACACACTCATGTATTACAGCTATAACACTGTCGAGGATTCTCTTGACGGGTCTATGAGTCTGAATGGGCAGAGCTGAAATTCCATGGAACAGAGCCATCTGTGAGAAGCATAACTAGGTTTAAATTTCTAGGGGAAGCTGGCGGGAGAGTGGTAAAAAACATGATTTGTGAACAAATTCAGGAGCTGAGGGGTTGTGGAGGTACCCCTGAGATGGTACCCCTCAAACCATCCCCAGATGGGACAGAAAGCTTGTTAGCACTAAGCACTTACACAGTTGTATAGTTTGGAGCCTGGAAAAGCTCCCTTCCGATCCAGGATCGGCTTAAGCCCTGAGGCCTGAAATGTGAATTCCTTTTGCTCAGCATCCATTAAATAAATGTTATTCTTCTCCCTGGCAGAAAACACAAATTTCTCTGCTCAGAGCCATGATGTAGCAGAAGGAACAGAATTTACAGTGTCCCTCTTTACGATAATGGCTCTCGCCTTCCAAGGAAATGAGCTTGGAGGAAAGGAGCACCATTGAGTGCCCAGCGACAAGGCGGCTGGGCTGCTGCTGCTGCTAATTATGTGGCAGGGAGGAAAGCTGTGTCCCTGGAATGCAGAGAAGGGTTTGTGAACTTTGGAGAATGCGCGAAGCACTTTGATGTCCGTGTCATGCAAACTGGAGAACGGCCCCCACCAGGTCACGTCTGACCTTTCCTTCTTCACTACGGAGCAGACATTTTTGCCAATTACGATCCCAAACACGCTGAAAAGTACCCTTGGCCACTGACAGTTGCAAGGGAGAAGCAATGCCTCTGGAATAATACCATACCCAGGACAAAGAAGAAGGGTAAACATAGTGTTACTTTGTGTTGCAAATAGATGGCTTCGTTAAATACTGGAGAAATCCCCTCTGTGTCCACCTTACGCAGCTCTGATAAAAATGCATTTGCAATACGCACAGTGTCAAGAAATCACTTCCTACTGGGCCAAGGAGGTTAAGAGCATCTTCCCAACTACAGAATAAAACTCATTAAAATAGTCTTTCCCGCTAGAGAAAACCAGTTTTCTACCCTCTCTGCACCCTCTTCTTTTTTCTTTTAAACCAATGCATTGCAGAAATAGAGACACGATCAGAATAGCATAATCCACATTTGTATTAAAAATAATAAGCTTGGAAACAATGGGAAAAATTAATGGTAAACAGCATCAGAAAACACAGCAGAGGCAGAAGTTAACTTAACAGAACATACTTGACCGGCAGGCAACATATTAAAATGCTATTTTGGCAGACAGAATTGATAGCAGACTTGCTGAAAGAAAATCCGCTTCGAGAAGTCGACAAATACAATCCTAATCCCCTTTTTTCCTGCCACGTGCTGCAGATGAGTGATACCCAGGGGGGGATTTCTTATTACAGAAAATAGGTGTGAGTCCAGAGGAAAAATTAAGTCAAGTTGACAACTTACAAATTTCCTTTCAAGCATGAAAGGGGACTGGAAACCACGTTATTTTATTTTGTTTTTTAAATCCCAAGCTTGGTGTTTGCTACCTGTTAATATGACTGAGGATAAGGTTATAGGAAGAGGTTCATTACCAACCCAGAAGTCATCTCTTGGAAATAAAGCCAGAATGAAATAACTTTTGTCAGACAAGCAATATTAGAAAATTTGATATTGGGAAGAGACATTTTTCCTGCTGCCTGGTGAGCATTGACAGACTGGCAGCTTGGGTTTAGTTATGGCACTACAATGAGAATCAGAGGGGTAAAACACAGGGTTTCTGGACAGTTAACTATAGGACTGTCAGGGTCTCAAAACAACCTCAAGAACATGTGTCTTCAGTTGGGGACTTTTCTAAGGGTCCCTGTGTAGTCTCTGATATTTACATGGGCTTCTGATGATTCTGCATAGCAGGTGCCTTTGATCATCCAAAGGAAAGGCACCTTCAACATATTATTGAATTCACTGAAGCAATGGAGTGTCACAGATGTGATGGGGTTTGTGTTCCAACATGGACCAACTAGAATATGGAGATAAAAAAGAAGTAAAGGAGAAAGATATATACCGTTAGGTTGTTTATGGGTGAATACGGACCCAGAGTGAAGTGAACTTGAATCACACAGGCTGAGACACTGGTTGAAGAAGGAGAAGTCTGGAGGTTGAAGTTCTAGTCCACTCTTTGACATTCCTCATCTCTTTCTTTTCCATTTTAACTTTCTCTGTCACATAGACAAGTCTTTTTATCTAGGGCAAACATATGTCCCTGTATGCCCTGGTTTGTATCTAATGTAGCTATCAATAATCCCCCTTTCACTCTCAAAGTATCCTATTTTGGTTGAAAATTATATGATCACTCTACTTATAAGCTCCCTGGAGCTCAGTTGCCATATTTGAACATAAAGAGATTGTTCTAGAAAATCCTGTCCTCGAACATACACAGGCTTCTCCTGTGTTCCACTGTGGTAAGTGTGCTCTAATCATTAGTGTAGTTGAGAAGGGTCAACAAATAAGCTGTGGTAGATTGGGATGTTGCCCCCATCAAGAATATTTACCTTTTAATGGAGGACTTTTGAAAATAAGATTTTGGAACTGAAAATACTGAATCTTTAATGGTGAAATTACCGGTAGTCTCAGCTTATACCAGCTAGTTTGTCTTCTTTGAAAATCACTAAATGCTGAACCAGTGATCTTTAGTGGATAGTCCAGGAGATCCTAAAAACCAGTCCTGGGCAAGCTGTATCCAAATAATCTGGGAAATTAAAATAAAAATACATCCTTGAGTTCTAACCCTCAATATTTTAGTGAGGCCCCTACTTTACATGTATACAAAGCTCCCTAGGTGTTCCTGATAAACAGCTGGCCTTGGAGACATAGTTTTATCCCAGTATCTTCATTTTACAGGTGAAGAAACCGAGGCCCAGATGGCAGCAGCAGCAGCAATGGCTATTTGTCTGTTTCTTGTTGTTTACCAAGTGCATCAGTGGACCATATTTTCTTTCAGCCTTATCAGAGTCTTATGGGGTTTGAAATTTTAGCCCCATTTTATAACTGATACTATGAGACAAAATAAAGGAATGTGTCGAAAGTCACACAGGTAGTTAGTGGCAGAATCAGAATTGGTGTTCATATCTCCCAATCCCCATTCTGGATCTATTCCTGTTAACCCATAACAACTCAGGTTGTTTGGGAAAAGCATGTGTTTCCTTGACTAAAGTACTCAGCTCACTTTCTTTCCCTGTTTTCCAGAGAGATACACATTCAGGAGGTTGTTGTTTTCTTCTCAGTCTCAGGTTTTTTAGAGCATTTAATTCTGTTCTCCCGCCTCCCTGTGAGTGTGCGGTGGGCTGCCTGTCAGAGATAGCAGGAGATGTTTTCATGCGCAATCAAAGACATGGATGCATTGGCTGCCAGCCTCAGGCAGGGACACAGACTTGTCTCCCACCAGCAGAGCGATGATGCATTTCCCCAAAATGTTCCAAGAATGGCCTGGAATGTGACTAGACAAGGTCCATGCGGCCTCATGAATGGCTTCACACTGCACCAGCCAGAAAACAAACACAACAGTAATTCTTGGATTAGCATGAAAACACTTCCAAAGGGGGCTCAAAGACAGCCTTTTGTCCCCTTCATAAAAGAAAAGAGATGAGGTGTGACAAATGGCCTGTTGGATGGCTTTCTGTGCTGGGCAGAGGTCATTTTGGAAGGGTACCACATACACTGTCAGTTTAATAGAGAAGAAATGGACTCAAAGTTAAAGGACAAAGAACATTTCAGAAGAGATGAGGTGATGTCTAAAGAAGACAATTTAAATTAAAATAGGAAGTTGAGATAGCATGACTCACATATTAAAAAAAAAAACAAACCCAACACAGTCTTTTGCATTGAGGCTTGATGCATATGCTGCAAAAACCAAGGGGTTTGTAGTCAGGAGACATAGGTATTCCAATCTATGAAGTTCTGGACTTCAGTTTTTGCTTCCATGAAAGAAGGATAATCATACTTACTTTGCCTGGTTTCTGTGAGGATTCAATGAGATTAGAGGTAGGAGGTCTGGAAGATCGGGGTTGGGGAAGTGCACATGTGCTGGGACACAGATGACTTGGGCTGAGATCCTTGTTTTGCAGTGACTAGGAAATATGGACCAAGTCATTTAGCCTGAATTAAGCTCAAATTTTTCAAACGTTTTTGGGGGTATGTCTGTGGAACCAGAATTTAACAAATTAATTCTTAACAAAATCTTAATACATAAAATAGGTAGAAGTGGAGATGCCCTGTTTGAAGCAGAAGTTGGGAGAAGATGTCTGGACTTCTTCATACCCCATGGCCTTCTCCCATCTCTTCTTCCTGAGACAGCTCTTCCATTTCTATCGTCTAGGATTTAGTTGCTGCTTGCCTCTGCCACTTTTCTTAATCTTTCCAGCACTGAACTGGGAAGTAATTCTTTCAAAACCTTTCACTAAATCTTCTGAAACTTCAATAAAGTGGTCAAATTTCCTCATTTTTGATGATAAGGAACAAACAGAAAAAGTAGGTAAATGAATAATGGGTGACAGAGTTAAACCCCTCTGACTGACAGCACTGCTTTCCAGAGCATGGGGATTTAAAAAGCGCCTCCAGATTCACAGACACAAGATCATTGTCATTGTCCAAAATGCATATTAATTTATTTATTTTAGTAGAAAGAGGAGTAAGAATCTAAGTATAGTTATCATAGCTAAGGAGTTGCTTTGAACTTCAGGTGACCTGAGTGGCCACCTGAGTCCCAATCTAAAGTCAACAGTGTTATGTAAAAAAGAAAAATGTGCTTTTCTGATTTTCATTTTCATAGCATGATCTATAACATGTTGCTCTTCTGTTATTTCACATGGATATGCACATGTACCCTTCCCCTCCCCCACCACATGTTGTCACAGGGAACCCTCTATCTGCCTCAGGAGCACCCAGTCAGTCTCATGAAATCCTAATGAACCTGTCAGAAGTTCTCATAATGTCATGTTACTTCAAAAGCATTTTCTTTTTGTTTGCTTTAGGATCTATATATGTCTTAATTTATGGAGATTAGATAAACCTTCAGAGATTTGAAGACAGAGAAGGATAGTTATATATTTGGAGACATTCCAAGAAAAATAAACAACAGCCCCACTCATTGCATCATATAAAATAAATGTGTCTTAATCTCGTGCCAAGAATCCTGATTCTGCCATTCTTTCACTGTGTAATCCTGGGTAATCACTTTGAACCTGTGATTCAGTCATCCTCATCTCTAAAATGGGGTTAGGGAAATTCCTTGGCAGTCCAGTGGTTAGGACTCCAAGCCTTCACTGCCGAGGGTGTGGGTTCAATCCCCGGTCAGGGAACTAAGATCCTGCAAGCCAAGAAGAGTGGAAAAACAAAAAACAAAACAAAAACAAAAAATAACAACCAAAAAAAATGGGTGGGGGAGGTAAATAATGACTTGTGAGCATCAAATAAGACAATACGTTAGGTTTTGATAAGTATAAAAATGCTAGTCAAATGTGATCTTTATGATAAAAATATAAAATATAATCAAGGTTATTCTTAGATAATACTTTAAAAAGTAAAGATAAACTGGTAATAAATGGAGTCATTGATCTTTAGCACATGTGGGATTTAATTTTAGTTAGAGTGTTTACCAGAAGTGGCTTGGAATGTAAGCAAAATGTTCTATTGTCTGGTAGAGTTCTCTGAGACTGTTCTTGTTGATTCCTCTTTGGATCAGGAGGACTTTGAGTTAGTAAATTGGAGATATATATCAGCCCTCTGATATCTGGAGGGAAGTGTTGGGCCTCCCTGGTCTTGGGGTCTGCCAAGCTTCTTGGGGGATATAAGAAAAAAAACTTAGCCTCCAAACAATAGAAAGGTGTATATTTGGAATTCCTACTTCCAATCCTACTCTCAATGTGCCTGCCTTCCCGTTACTTGTATTTCCCTCTACTGGGAGGAAACAATCTGATAAATTCATTTACCTTGAAGGGCTCTGCAAGTGTTCGTGAATGCGTGGAGCTGGCAGTGAGGCCGAAACCACCCAAACTGCATAGCTGAGAATGGAAGACCAGCAGGTGTCTCAAAAAGAAAATTGGGAGCTACCAGGAAGGGGAATGGCTGCTGAGGAACCTCATAAAAACAAATACTCTGTCTGATTTGTTTTATTATGGGAACTCCCTTTTTTTTTTCCTTTCATTTTTCTGGTACCAGTTTGAGCTGGGTTTTCTGTCACTGCTCCTGAGAAGCAGCATTACTGTCATGAAGGGAGCATTGGGTCGAGTTGGGAGATGGGGGCTCTGATTCTTATGGGTCCCTGATGAACTGAATGACCTTGGGCAGTGTCATTTTACCTCTGTGGTTTTGGCTTTCTTTTTTTTGTAAAATGGGTTTGGATATAGAGGTTTTTTAAGGTGCCTTCCAGCTCTAAATACTGTAATTACTTTATTTTCTATCATCTATTGAGTCCTGTAAATGGCATGCAGCTTAATTGTGATATGTAGGTTAGTACGCCAAATAACGAGGAGAGGAGAAGCGCTGCAATGAGAGCTGATCACTGTGTGTGTGTCCTTCATCTGATTTCTTTTCACCTACATCACAGGAGGGCAGACGTGATGTATTCCCTGTGTGCTTCTCAGATGAATATCTGGCATCTGATTCTTGATCATTATAAGTTATGTTCAAATCAGGATAGCTAAGGTGAGCATAGGCTATAACTGAAAGAGGAATGTTATTGCTCTAGCAGCAATCTTCACTCTTTTAATTGCTGTGAAATGAAAAAAACCACTCCATTCCGGAAATGTAAATGGAGGGAGTTGACTACTCCCCTTTTGAATGGCTTAGATTGTAGCCTCAATCAGAGGCAAGACAATAGAAAAGTTGACCTCTGGGAGTCCTGTCTTAGCCCCTCTGTTCTCCAAAATGCTGGCCCTGAAGGAAGAGTGTCACATATCTTCTTGCATGTCCTGTCTCACACTGAGTAATGTTGCCCCTCTGCCCCCAGCGGAGTGTTTTAATGATAACGGCTGTTTTCAGGGACAGATTGTGACTTATCTTTTAAAGGAAGATGAAATCTATTAAGACAGTGAGGACAGAGAAGAAAAGCTGTGTTCCTGAGAGGAGAGCTCTAAAGGAGAGCACGGTTAGTTCCTTTTTCTTGTTCTCCCAGCCCCATCTCGTTCTCTCTTTGTTAGAAGACAATACCCTTCAACTGCTCTGTTTTGTGTCTGGATTATTGTGGTTGTTGGTGTATAAAATTGCTGCTGGTGTGTGTAAATTATAAGCCCAAAAAAATGATAAATAATCTCAAGTAAGAAGAGTGATTTGTGTTAAAGTCCTCAGGGTACTTTTGTAAAGGAATTTAATTTCTTGGGGGAAATTGTCTATAACTTTCTGTGGAATGTTAGTTAACCAGTTCATAGCTGGGATTTATTTTCTGTAGTCTTTTTTTTTCTTCCATTATTGGTTTGGATAGGTTTACCTGGGCAAATGAGACTAAATAGCAAAGTCCTGATGAACTGGGAAGCTGAGGGAAATGCTACTTAATTTATTTTTCTTAGTTTTGTCTCATACCTATTGTTAAGATACTTTTGTGGTGTAGTGCAGTGGTTCTCAACTGGGGGCAATTTTGCCAGCAAGGGGACATTTGACAATGTCTAGAGACATTTTTAGTTGTCACAGCTAGGGGGTTAATGGTGGCATCTAGTGGGTAGAGGTCATGAATGTTGCCATACATCCTCTGATGCACGGAACAGCTACCCTCTTCCCCACTCGCCCCACCCCTGCAATAAAGAATTATTAGGCCTAAAATGCTAATAGTGTCAAGGCTGAAAAATTCTGATGTAGTCAGTAGGCCCCAGGGAACATAATTCAATATTCTTTTACCAAGGAATTTCTACAGAATCTCATCATTCTTTTTCTCAACCAACATGAATTCTCGTCACCAAGGATGGAGATGGGGAACAAGAACTTGCTGGAGTTGGCCTAAATGTAATGAGTCCCACAGGATATGGAGCCCAATGCTTTTTTTATTTAAAGAAATATATGAGGGCACAAGTTTCACTGTCATGTTTTTGTCACATTTTTTAAAAATGAATTTCACGTTTCTTTAAACTTCATTAATGTGGATACTAGGAACTTGTAAATTATACATGTGAAGTGCTCTGTATTTCTTTTTTTTTTATACCAGAACATATAAGAGTTTTAGAAATTTCATGTAATGTCTGAAACATTTATATTAACATATTTCCATACAAATAACCCAAAGAAAGTTTAGTATTAGTTGTTTTTCTCTTTGTTTTTTGTTTTTTTATACTGCAAGTTCTTATTAGTCATCAATTTTATACACATCAGTGTATACATGTCCACCACAATCGCCCATTTCAGTGCACCTGAAAGAAATATATGAGGGAACATGTTTCACCGTCATGTTATTTTTGCATTTTCTTAATATTTAAGTTCAACTGCTTGATTGCAATGACAAAAAAAACTCTTGGTAATTTTTGTAACCAGTGAAAGGGATTTTAGTTATTTGAGATATTACCCATAGGCTTCTTGGAAATACTTCCCAACAAAGAATGAATGGTCAAGCATTGAAATTTTTGATTGAAACTGGCACTATGGGCATTCAGACCAAAAGTTGGGTAAAACATGCCGCGGAGCGGCTAGGCCCGTGAGCCACAACTACTGAGCCTGCGCGTCTGGGGCCTATGCTCTGCAACGGGAGAGGCCGCAACAGTGAGAGGCCCGTGCACTGCGATGAAGCGTGGCCCCTGATTGCCGCAACTGGAGAAAGCCCTCGAACAGAAACGAAGACCCAACACAGACAAAAATAAATAAATAAATTAAAAAAAAAAAAGTTGGTTAAAGGTGTTTAAAAGTGGGAGTAGGATCTCGGGTGCAAATATCACACTGCCTAAAGCCCTTTTAATTTTACCCAGCACTGATTCTAGTAGTAATTGTTGAGATTAATGGATTGACTTGAGAATACATGTTAGTATTCAGCTATGCACATATGAATAGCCTTAAACTCTTTAGGCTGGTATTCAAGATTCTCTATCATCTGATCTTGGTTTACTTGTTACTAATTCGTCTACTTGATTCTTCTGCTCTAGTCAAATTTTTGAACCCAGTGTTTCATAAACTCAGCTTGCATGTTTATAGATGGTCATATACCCACACTGTTGCTTATGCCAATTCCTTGTCTAACTAGCCATTAACATTTCAACTCCCCTTCAAGAGTGAGATGAAATTCTATCGCTTTTGTGAACCAACCAGCTAGAAATACTCTTCTCTCCTTCTTCCCACCCTCCTTTCCTTCCTTCCATGACAAAATGATAATTTATTAATTGTGTGTAGTTGGCACATAGTTTTTGTTTTTTGTTTGCATTTTTCTGTATTACAGTTTTAAAAAATGTACAATGAATTAGGGGACCCCCATTTCCAAACTGACACTGACAAAACTTGTTATCTAACCCAGAATAAGTCACTTAACCTCTCTGACCCTCATTTTAAAAAAATATATAAAATAGGCAGAATGATACTTATTCTGCATCTCTTGCAAGGTAGATTTGGATCAAATGAGATAATGAACACAAAAAGTCCTTTGAAAAATATCAAGAAGTACATAAATGTAAAGCACTATTCTTGTCATCAATTTACAAAACCACAGTGAATCTCACAAAGTGCTAATGCTGTATATATTCTGCAAAGCACTTAGCTGTATTCTGCACTTAATAAATGAATTCACACAAGTGAATTGTTTCCACAGTTAACACAGACTGGCAGGAATAGCAGTTAGAGACAGAGGCTGGGTAAGATGTTACTACCTGTATTGATAGAGAAGCTATTAAAAGCAGAGTGTGATTTTTAACATCCCCAGGACCATGATAGAAATGAATAAAACTTTGTGTGCTTTATCATTTGTGACCCAGAAAAGAGAACCCTGAGGGCATAAAAAAATCTTAAAATCGATTATTTGTTTGTAAAAGGAGACAACATATTCCACTGATTGGGCAATTTCAGTTTCTCCATTAAGTGTAGGAGATGGGGTCACTTATTTGTTAAAGTCATTCCTGACTACAAATTTAGGCTGAATTCAATCTGTTAAAGTCATTCCTGACTACAAATTTAGGCTGAATTCATTTTCGGGGCTCATAATTGGCTCAATGTCTGCACTTCCCTTCTTGATTGGTGAGAGGAGGGTAGAATTTGACTGGGTGGGTCTGGGGGTGTGGCCTGGGAAGTGGGAAGAGCTGGCTTTCAGTTGCTCAGCATGGAGCCAAGAGAACAGTTTCAGAGCCAGTGGAAGCTCTAGGGTGACCGGTACAAGGGACAGGAGTTGGGGAAATAAGAATAGAATTAACTTCTGATAGCTAATGGCTTGGTGAGTGGTAGTGAGCTACCTAGAGGTCTGTCGATAGCTGTTAGATATTTTCTGAGGCAAAACAGGAGGGACTTTAATAAATTGCCTGTATTTTACCCTCCCTCAATGGTTGGGAGGGAGCTCTTAAGGATTTCCAGCTGTAACAACATAAAATGAACAATAGATTAATCTATTACCTTAGAAGTAAATGTGGTTATATTTTTGCTATGTAAATATAGTTCAAAAAAAGACAGAAGAGTGAGTGTGAAGAATTTAGGCTCTAAGCTAGACTGCTTTTGTCCAGTTCCTGTCTCTGTTATGGATTAATTAGTTGAAATTACTTTGAGCAAATTACTCAGCCTCTCTAGGCCTTGGTTTTTCTCATCTGTAAAATAGGAATATAGTCTATATTTCACAGTGTAGTTATAAAGATGAAAGGAAATAATAAATGCAGTGCACATTGCACAATGCCTGGCAAGAAGAGTCCTCAGGAATCCTTAACCATTGTTACTGGATTGTCAGCAAATGGAAACAAAGACTTGTATTTCCCCCTCTTCTGCCTCCCCATATATGTCTAGTTGTTTAAAGAAATGCTTAGAACTGAAGAGATTTTTTTTCTAGCTTTATTGAGATATAATTGACATATAACATTTTGTAAGTTTAAGGTACACAATGTTATCATTTGATGCACATATATATAGGGAAATGTTTACCACAGTAAGGTTACTTAACACATCCTTTACCTCCCGTAATTACCATTTTGTTGTTTTTGTGAGAATATTAAAGTTCTACTGTCATAGTAATTTTCAAATATTTTCTCCCATTCTGTGGGTTGTCTTTTCATTTTGTTTATGGTTTCCTTTGCTGTGTAAAAGCTTTTAAGTTTAATTAGGTCCCAAGTATACAATGTAGTACTGTTAACTATAGTCACCAGGCTGTAAGGTCTCATGTAATTCTCTTAATGATATTATGAAGTAGCTGCTCTCATTTTCACTTTATAGATGGTAATATTGGGACTCAGAAGAGTCAAGTAACTTTCATAGGGTCACACTGCTAGTCAATGTCAGAAGTGAGATTCAAAGACATCTGAAAGCTATGTTTCTCCCAGATAAGAAGCAAGTGAAATAGTAAGATATCACTCTCCCTTTCCTATGTGAGGAATTCATAGGAAAGACACCTCTAGCATTAGACCCTGAGCGAAAAGATAAAAAAAAAACTAGAACTCTCCTGGGACACCCTTGGATGAAATTGTGTTTTCCCCTGTGTTTTGGTTTGGGGTTAAATGCGATTAGTCCCTAGGGCTTTGGGTGTCTTTACAAAAACTTTGAGGCTAAGACACATCTTCCAAATGATAGTGCACTAAACATTATAATAAAGTAGACATATTTCATATTAGCTAGAGAGATCAGGATGAAGTTCATTCTTTGAACTCTACTTTTTCTAAAATATTTTCCTGATCCTCTACCTGCTTTGATTTCTTCATTCTCCCTAGCAATTTTTTTTTGGTGTGTATTACATATTTTACATACATATTACATCATATGACTAGTTATATGGAGAACCTAGATGTCAGCTTTGGTTTCCTTTCTTCTTGAGATCTAGGTTTGCCTATATTCCTGTTCTATGCCCTGTGTAAAGTCCATTGCCTTCCCCAAGATATTCAAGACTTCAAGGGTCATGATATTAAGGTACATGTCTGGCTCTAACTTCTTGTCTCCTCTGAATTCCAGATTTCCCATGCTGTGTTTTCTCCTTGTTTATTTCCACTGGGCCTCTATCCAAGCATGGATCTTAGCCCATTTCTCTGATTTCCACAAAAATACCAGGTTTTTTATTTTTCGAATTTTGCAAACTGTATTGAAAGTTTGGAGAGAAGAATGGATTCTGCATCCTAGCAAAGCAAAATCTTATAACCCTATTCCTCAACAAAAGTTCTTCCCATACTTTTCCAAGTTGCTGAGTCATTCTCTCTCCTCCTTCCTCCTTTCTTTTCTACTCTGATCCCAAGAGGATCAAATATTTCTCCCCCATTTTCTTATGCAAAGAAATTCAGCTCCCTTCTGGCCCTATCTCCAAATTCAGGTCTTGGCCTTTCTTTGCATAACCAAACACTCTGCAAAACTTCTTCATTATCAGACTCTTCTAGAGACAGCAGAGATTTCTTTTTTCAGTTACTTATTAATACAAGTATAAATCATGTATCCCCATTTATAGACAAATTTCCTTAAGCATAAGGACAGAATTTTCCTCCTTCTTTGCTATTCCTATATAGTTACTCCTATATAAAATTTAGGAGTTGGTTTATTCATACTTGTTTTTCTGAATAGATAGACAAAAAAGAGAAATAGGTATAAACACGAAGTGGGGGAAGAAAATAGAGAAGAGAAACAAGAAGTTCCCATCACCTCACCTGTTACTCAGGTGGGCTGAGAAGTACTCTTTACCCAGAGGCCATATCCAGTAGTGTCCTTAGTGTTTGGGTGAGGACTGACAGTAGCTTAATTCCTTCTCTCTGCCTTGAAATGCTCCTTGCTTTCTACCTCTTTTGTTGGATTTCTTCCTTTTCAGGTTAGTTTCTGTCATCTTTCCTACTAACTGACTTACCCTTTAGATTTGAATTTCTCTCTCTTTTTTAAAAATAATGAAAATAGCAATAATATTATTATTTTGACTATCTAATCTACTCTCCAGCTAACTTGATTTATGTTCCTCTGGGTGAAGAAGGAGATGATTTAAAGAGCTAGATCTTTCAGTCTTGGGGTTTCCCAGAGTTGGAGACAGAAGCTTGGAGTTCTGGCCTAGATAATCAAGATTCAAGCAAAACATTAACAGTAGGTGAAGTGGAAATTTGAAGATCCAGACTGGGAAGCCAGAGGATCATTTGAACCAAAGTGGCCCAGAGACAAGTTTTGAAGACAGGGTATGGAACTGAGAATTCCAAAATGAGCTAAACAAGGAAATGCAAATGGATGATCTGGGTGGAAGGGAAATGCAGATTATGAGTCCCAAGCAATTTTTAAGGCACCCATTGATTTTCATAGTTTTTTTTTCTTTTCTGTTATGAGCAGGAAAAGGGGATTTATGTTCAACAGAAAGGAACAGGGGAGAATAAATACTGGACACATTTCCTTTTGAAAAATATAGGTTTAAAACATGTCTATTGAAAGCAAACTATGTATTAGAAACTGAGATTTTTACCCTCTTTTTAACTTTAAAAAAATAAATTTATTTACTTTATTTATTTTATTATTTTTGGCTGCATTGGGTCTTTGCTGCTGCGCGTGGGCTTTCTCTAGCTGTGGCGAGCAGGGGCTACTCCTCATTGCGGTACATGGGCTTCTCATTGCAGGGGCGTCTCTTGTTGCGGAGCACGGGCTCTAGGCACACGGCTTCAGTAGTTGTAGCATGTGGGCTCAGTTGTTGTGGCTCGTGGGCTGTAGAGCACAGGCTCAGTAGTTGCGGTGCACGGGCTTAGTTGCTCCATGGCATGTGGGATCTTCCTGGACCAGGGCATGAATCTGTGTCCCCTGTATTGGCAGGCAGATTCTTAACCACTGCGCCACCAGAGAAACCCTCTTTTTAACTTTTTAAAACACAAAATTATGCATACTTATTGTAAAAACAGAGAGATTGTGTGTTTATTCTTTTTGTTTTTGTTGTGTGTGGGGGGGAAGGGAGAGAGAGAGAGAGAGAGAGAGAGAGAGAGAGAGAGAGATGGAGAAATAGAGAGTATAAAGTTCTTTATTTCAGTACCCTTTTATCCCAATTGAATTCCCCCATTATGAACAAAAATGTCACTATTGCTAAGACTTGTAATATTCCATTTATTTGATACGAGAAGGGACACATTTCTTTTCTCTTTTCTGATTACTGGAGGAGATTTGTTTTTTGTTCTCTCATGAAATAATCTTCTCAAAGCTTCCTTTACTCTTGACCTGTGTTTTCAGACCAAAAATGTACTCAGATTCAAATCTAAGGACAGTCCTAAGTCTATGAAAAGTGTGCATGCACACCATGCACACTTGTTTGTTGTGACATTGTAGCCTTCTGTATGGGTGGGACTAGGATATTTCATGCTGTACTGTTCACAAAGGGAAATATTGAGGTCATGAGAAGCTGTTTTACAGGTCAGCCAAGCTGCAGCATATAAACACTACTCTATTGATGTCTTATTATGAGCCACTGACATAGAATAAAAGAAGTGATTCTTTTAATGAAGGCAAAGTGCATGGTTCATTGAAGGAAGCAGAAATGTCACTTGCTACTTTCAAAATTGTAGCATTTGATTGAATATTTGTATTGCTTTACTTGCTGCATATCAAAAGAATTAGAGAGGTATCACAGAGTTCTTACAGCTGAATTTCAGAGTGTAACTATAGAAAAAGAAAGTTTTTTTAAAAAAAGAAAGTAAATTTTAAGAGACAAATTTACATCTCATAGTGTTTTGATTTCAAGAATGGTCAAAAAGGCCACATAGTTGGTGGGGGAACAGAATGATACCTTAAGGCTAAGATAAGAGACAAAGAAAGGCTGACTGAGGCAGAAGTCCAGGCCACAAGGCTGACATTTGATCTCTTCAGTCTTCAGGTACTACTCCCTTGTTTCCTCTCAGTGGTTTATTAATGCCTAATTAGGAAGCTTTGGACTGCAATATTCCTTGCATGCAATCAAGAAGCTACGAATAAAATAATTGCACTTCTCCCCATTTTTCCTAGAGACAGAAGAAATGGGCTTATACCACATGAGTGAATTAGATTTGTAGGTGCTAAGCTTCTTGAAGATAAGGACTTGGGCCTATTTGTTTTTGAATTCCCTACCACTCCTAGCACAGTAACTGGTGCCAGATAGACAATAATATATATTTTGTGTTTGTTTTCATTTGTTGTTGTTAAATATAAAGAGAATTGACTGACATTTTGATTCTGATTGACATAGATTGAAAGCTATTAAAAAGAAGGTAGAGTCATGTCAATCTGAGATTGTTTAGGTGGGTGCAATATGAAGGCTGCAGAAACAGCCAGATGACCATTCAAACTCTTGTCTCATCTAAAGAATCTACTATTCAATCTAAATACTTATGATAAACTGTGTAATAGGAGGAAACAATCATAAAATTACCATTTTCCAATTGCTTCAGAGACAAGCAAATTAACTCTTTGTCACAGACCCATTTATTTTAATTGTTCTCTCCTAGGTAATATCAAAAAGTCAACATGGGTAGAGGAAACAGGAAAAAAAAACAATTTGCTCCTCATTAAATGTTAGAAAAGTCCAAGATAAACCTATTTAAAATTGATCTGATAAGCCCGGAGAACCATGATATACTGATGTGTTTTCCTCGGCTAATGGTCTTCAGCTAATATTTATCCATTGCTTTGAGTAACCATTAATCTCTTGTGTTGAGAAACTCCACAAATGCAATTTCTAGGGCATTTAACCTTTCCAGGTTTGCAGTCTCTTGAGTTTGTGTGACTCGGTTGTGTTGTAGTCTCAATTTCATTTAGTTTTCTTGGGTCCCAATTGCCCAGTTAATAGCACCAAGTCCATTTAAAATTAGTCTTTCTCCTTCCACAGCACAGTGATATGTTCCTGAGGTGTAATGAAGTTAAATTCATTTTGCCTTCCCACACTTACACTCTTATCCACTACAATCTTCACTTCCCTGCAATGAATTCTCTGCTATTTTTCTCCTCTGTAACTTGACATCAGGAATAGCCACACAGGAAACAGCTGAGCAGTGTAAATGCCTTTCTAATGATCTCAAAGCTTCACTACAATCTTAATGATTTAATGTCCTCAGGTCCATCTTTAATTTAAAAAAAAATTTTTATTTTATTGCTGTTGAATGATTCCCATAAGCTTAAATATGCAGCCAACTCAAGTTAATTTTTTAACCTATAGGCATCATATCCACCCTTACCTTCCTCCCTCTTCTCTTTTTTCTCTCCCTTTACCCCAGTCTGGGCCTGACAAGTAAGTCTTTTGAAAAAATGACCACAGTTCTGAACAGCCTGTTGTTGCAGGTAATTGTTGAAATATCAAGGGTATTTCGTCCTCCATTACTTAAGCTCTCATTTGTAGTTTTCATGGTTTTGAGGAATGTTTATGGCTGACAGTCCTTTCTTTACGGCTCTATCCTTCAAGCTCCAGCTGATACAGCTGAGAATGACCGCTTGAGTGACTGATAAAATGTCAAAATGCCATTATTTCCAGGAGACTGTTTGGGAGCAATAAGATCTGTTTCAATTTATCTCAAACACCTGAATTTAAGTCTTCAGATTTAACCTCCTTGGCTGCTACAGCCAAATTGTCTCTGGGTTTTGAAAGAACAGCAATCATGGAATGCATAGAGAGTTATAATGATGGTCACGCTATGACATTTGTGTTGTATTTCACTGTGCACATTGGAGCAATATTTTGGACTTAATTAATACTCTCCAGGAACCTCAGTTTATGGATGGCAATAACCATATTTTAGATCATGTGAAATACCGCAACAAAAATTCAATTCATAAGGCAGATGGCAAAGACTAGTTTGAAGAACAACAAAACAGAAGATTTACAGTGAGTTTCAGAACTCTTCAACTGGAATCCAGCCGCTGCCAAAGCTCTGTTAATTTCACTGGAGGGTAACAATCTGTGAGGGTCATTAGTGTCCTCATAAAAACTGAGATTAGAAAAGTAGTCAAACGAAATAAATAAATAGTTGAGGCTTTCTCTGTGCAAAGGAAATGGAGTTGTTTAAAAAACAAGGTTTCCAAATGTTTTAAAAAAAATCATTCTGTAGTCACTTGTTTTCAACCTGGAATTTACTAAGGTCATAATTTTTAATGGAATGAGAGACATCTTGCTACATTCTCAAGTGTGCAGCATACAAGAAAATATTTCATAAGTGGGTGCATTCTCTCTCTCTCTCTCTCTCAGAGCTCAGAAAAGAATTCAGTATGGAACCAGTCATGACAGAGGAGAAAGGCTAATGAGCAGAATGTTACTAACACGACTGCTCAGCCAACTTGGTGTTTCTGATTTTGTCACTGCCACAACACCACATAAAAGTGAAGCATGATTCACATAAGTTTAATATGATAAAGCACAAAGTTAACAGTTTAGATGCCTTTCAGGTTTTCTGAGTCCAGCTAAGGAGAGCTACAGAGGCAGAGATCTGACCACCCTTGGACTCAGCAAGCACCTTGTCTCAGCCTAAGTGCTAAAGAAAATGGTACAGTGAAATAAAATTTTGAGAAGTTATAATAAGTAAGATGCTTGCAACCTCATAGAATATGAATTATTTCAGCATAGACGTTTATGAGTGCTTTTGTTTATATGTGTGGGGTGTGTGTGTATGGAATTTGTAGCAGTTATTCATATTAAAATTTTTTTCTATTGCAAAAATCACAGTTCTCTTTAGTTATTATGAAAGTTAGTGGATGAGGAAGGGAGAGTGGGATAGAGCAGTGATTTAAATTTGCCATTTTATAAGGTCAGAGATCTTGGAAGGGTCTGAAAATTAGAGACGCTAATAGATATGCATAAGAAAACTGGAACTCTCCAGTTTTGCCTGCAAATGGTGGTTCCAGGCAACCACGATTTGCATCCCACAAACCCGATTCTGGACAATCCTATTACTTACAACTGCCCTTGACCAATTGGCCAAGATAATACAAGAACCTCCTGGAGGGGCTTCCCTGGTAGCGCAGTGGTTAAGAATCTGCCTGCCAATGCAGGGGACACAGGTTTGAGCTCTGGTCCGGGAAGATCCCACATGTCACGGAGGAACTAAGACCCTGTGCCACAACTACTGAGCCTGCACTCTAGAGCCTGTGAGCCTCAACTACTGAAGCCCGCATGCTTAGAGCCCGTGCTCTGCAACAAGAGAAGCCACCACAATGAGAAGCCCGCGCACCGCAACGAAGAGTAGTCCCTGCTTGCCACAAGTAGAGAAAGCCCGCGCGCAACAGCAAAGATGCAACTCAGCCAAAAATAAATAAACAAACAGACAAACAAATAAATAAATTTATTTAAAAAAGAAAGAAAAGAAACTCCTGCAGAGTCAGAAATTCAGATGTTACTTCTATAAATCTGCTGTTTGAATGTGTGGACTCTAGACCAGAGCTCCCCCTTGATGTGTCCTTGGCCACACTGAAGTGCCAAGATATTTATCCCCATAGACTTCTTGGTGGACAAGAAGGGCTAAGGGCAGACAGTGACCCCATATGGTCACCTTTAGCCATGAGTACCTTTAGAAATTATCCCACTGTGACATAAAAATGGGTTTACTTTTTATGCTGTCATGGTATGTACATAGTTGGGAAGTACTGCTCTAGACCTCAATTTCCTATGAAATGAGAGGAATTGGACAAGCTGATTCCCAAGGTCTGTTCCATCCCTATAATTTTATGATCATATATCAGCCTGCAATTAAAATACCTAGAAACCCCTGTTCCTTTAGCCATAGTTCCCCCAACCACAGGGGCTCATAAAAATTAAATTAAAAAACAAAAAATTTCACAATTTGAACGGAAATACAAAGGAACCCGAATAGCCAAAGCAATCTTGAGAACGAAAAATGGAGCTGGAGGAATCAGGCTCCCTGACTTCAGACTATACTACAAGGCTACAGTAATCAAGACAGTATGGTACTGACACAAAAACAGAAATATAGATCAATGGAACAGAATAGAAAGCCCAGAGATAAACCCACACACATATGGTCACCTTATCTTTGATAAAGGAGGGAAGGATATACAGTGGAGAAAAGACAGCCTCTTCAATAAGTGGTGCTGGGAAAACTGGACAGCTACATGTAAAAGTATGAAATTAGAACACTCCCTAACACCACACACAAAAATAAACTCAAAATGGATTAAAGACCTAAATGTAAGGCCAGACACTATCAAACTCTTAGAGGAAAACATAGGCAGAACACTCTATGGCATAAATCACAGCAGGATCCTGTTGGACCCATCTCCTAGAGAAATGCAAATAAAAACAAAAAAAAACAAATGGGACCTAATGAAACTTAAAAGCTTTTGCACAGCAAAGGAAACCATAAACAAGATGAAAAGACAACCATCAGAATGGGAGAAAATATTTGCAAACGAAGCAACTGACAAAGGACTAATATCCAAAATTTATAAGCAACTCATGCAGCTCAATAACAAAAAAACAAACAACCCAATCCAAAAATGGGCAGAAGAACTAAATAGACATTTCTCCAAAGAAGATATACAGATCGCCAACAAACACATGAAAGAATGCTCAACATCATTAATCATTAGAGAAATGCAAAGAGATGTGGGAACATATGTATATGTATAACTGATTCACTTTGTTGTAAAGGAGAAACTAACACACTATTGTAAAACAGTTATACTCCAATAAAGATGTTAAAAAGAAAAAAAAACATAGAAAAATGTAGTACAGTATATTTCAGGTACTGGAAATCTACTACCTTGTTGTAGTAGACTGCCTTTGGACTCTGTGCACAAGAGGCAATCCTTGCTTTTGTGGGAGCAAATGGACCCAAGGAACTATAACACGATCTATTATTTAAAAATATTGTTATAATAAAAGACCTGTGACATATCTCTGATCCATCCAGTTCTCTGCCTTCTCTACCTGATTTGTTGTTTTTGGCCATCCCCAGGGGTTAGCTAGGTGAGCTCCCAAACTCTATGCAGAGAAGACCCTGAAAAGAGAAAAATAATTATTGGCCCATTTCATTAGTCACCAAGGCGGAGTGTGTAAGGAGAAAGATAATGGAACTGGCTGACTCTTACATGTTCAATAATATTCTCTTTCTAAGAAATCAAATTTATTTGTCAAAGAGGATACAATAATTTTCTTCTAGATTCAGAGCAGTGATAGTGGAGAAAAATATTTTTTTCTTCATTTTACTTTTAGTTGCCTTTCAGGATTCCATGTCAAGTTTGCAATCATCTTTTGACATCTTTAAGTCCCTGCTTATTCCCTTGGAGAGAAATCACTCTTTATAGATCGCATAGACAAAGTAAAACGATATCATTTTCACTCTAAAACTTCACTTTAGCACACAATTACTTCTGAAGTCTTTCTTGACTAATTAAAGTTGGTAATTCGTTCCTTGGTATATAATGCCAATGTTTTTCAATTACTCTATGTTCCTTAGTATAAGTTTTTCTGAAGTAAATGAGTTAATGGTTATGAAAGGACTTTGTAAAACATGTCACACCTTGTAAACATAAGGCATTATTATTATCATTAGTCACTTAGAATATAAATACAATAAAATACTATATTAATTTGTTCAACATTTTTTCCCCACCTTGTCATCAAGCCCATTTCCTTTAAATGTTACTCTGTAATTATCTCATGTGTTTTTGTTTACAAATACATTGAAGGCAAGGGTAAACTCAAAGCTCTTTTATAAACTGCCTGGTCAAATATTTCTAACTGTATTCTGTGTTCTTCCTGTGTGCAAAGAAAGGATCAGCAAGTGTGTTCACTGCCTTTCTTACCACAATGATACCATTTCATTGAGGAAACAAGATAAACATATATGACACCATCATAGAAAAACATGAGAAAGAATGAATAAAGTTCTAAAGTGCCCTAGAAATTTTATGTCATGGGAGCTTGAGAAGACATGATGGCTCACAGATGGCTGTGAGCTCAGAGGATCAGGACGCCTCTGAAGTCGGTGCCCAGCTGATCCTGAGCAAAGGAAGAGGATTCATACTTACAGATGGGGGAAATGTGAGTGAGTAAATACTTTTATTAAAAATACCATGACACATTGTAGCTACCAAAATGTCCACTCTTTAAATCAGAATTAGGTCTTTTAAAATTGCTACACATTCATTAAAATTTTTTGGAAAGACTATCAGTAACAGTAATATGGTATATATTATTATACTACTGTCATCAGAATGTGAGTTAAACATCAACAAAAGTCAATAAATACTTTCCAGCACTGACTGTTTATAAGGTTATGCACTACATATTGTAAGAAATATAAAGATGAATAGTAAGTTATCAAGTTATCAAAGTTATCAAGAGTGAGTAACTTTCTTATTGAAGAGTGAGTAGTCTAGGAAGTTGGAAATATCATTTTAATAGAATGGAGAAAGTGAAGAATCGGTTAACCTAAATATTATCTCCACTTTTGCCCTGATTTATTGTCACAGCATGGAGAAATGCTCTTATCCTTCTGAGGTTTTAGTTTTTCCTCTTATAAATGCCTGAGTTGGGTTAGATTAATTCTCTTTGCCATTACCATTATCATATCTGTTGAGTAGGTTCTTGCCATCTCTGAGATGGACTATTGCCATGGATACCTAATGGAACTCTCTCTTCTCTCAGACTTGCCCTCTTCATCACCACCCTCCATGTAAATGTCAGGAAAATAAATCACTGCTTTTACCTGACAATGACATTCTCCTTACAACACTAGAGGCTCTCCCTAGGGTCTCAGTTCTCTAACATGGTGTAGAGGCTCTCTGTAATTTGTGCCCTTCCCCTTCAGTATTCTAACCCCTCAAGAATTCCTGGTTACACCTGGGTCACACAGAAATACCTGTAGTTTCTCAGAAGTACCATGCTGCCTCTCACCTCTGGGAAATTTGCTTGTGCATGTGGTCCCTTTTATAGGGAACATTCTTCCTTATCTCTTTGAAGTGGGCTCTCTTATTCTCTGAAGGCTCTCCTAATTCCTTCCCTTCCTGCCATCCCTTCTCAGTGTTTCTGTGAAGCTCTGTGTGTACTACAATCACCAATCTCCATCTTGTCTATATCTGTCTCTCCCACTAATCATAATTTCTTTGAGGCCTGGCAGTCTACTGCATTCATTTCTGCTTGGAACATGGGAAGCAGTGAAAAAATATTTTGGAATTAATGAATCCATAAATTGTAGAGTCTGTATTCTATATACTATGATAGTGGAAACTCACAGAACAGAGATATGGACAAATTATTATGGGCCTAGAAAGGAGAGAGAAGTTAGTGCTGGCTAGAGGGATTGAGTTAGTCAGCTTTTGATGAGTGAATGAGAATTTAAAAGGCAGAAATAGAGAAGAATGTAATTCCAATTCCAAGCAGTTGGAACAGGAATAAGAACATGGATAGAGCTAGAAAATTTGGCTTGTTCCAAATTACCCCCAAACTTAGTGGCTTAAAAAACAATTTATTACTTTCTGTCATGATTCTGTGGGTTGATGAGGCTCCACTGGGGAATTTTCACTAGGAATGTCTTAAGCAGTTGTACTCAGAGAATAGCTGGGGCTGGATCATCTGAAGGCTCAACTGGATTGGATGTCTAGTATGACTGGCAATTCACTCACATGTCTGGATCCTGAGAACCCCTCCAAATACCTCTCTATCAGAGTAGCATGGACTTCATACAAGGGCTCCAAGAGGCAAGAGTTGGAAGATGCCAGCTTAATTAAGGATTATGCCAGGAATGGGCACAGCATCACTTTGCCCTATTCTGTCAATCAAAGCTGACATAGGGTCCATCCAGATTCAAGGGGGTGGAGAAATAGACTCCACCTCTTGTTAGGGAGGAACACCATTACACTGCAGAACACATGAGATAGGAGACATCGCTGGAAAATACACTCTACCACAGGATTTTTTCTGAGGATAGTAAGAATGCTGTTTAGGTCATAGAAAGGGGAATACGGGCTCTTACACAGTAAGGAAAGTTGGCCTAATCCCAGAGAGCTTTGAGTGCACAATCTTGCTGGAGTTTTAATAAAAGGAGTGCCTTTTGATCAGGAGGCAGTTCAGTTTTTTGTTTTTTGTTTTTCCTTCTGCTGGAGTAGTTGCTCTCTTTCAACTCTATTGAAACTTTTTGTTTTAGTATAGTTTTGTTCTACATTGACCTGTTTTGCTGAAATTGTGTACTTCATAATAGGATATCAAGATGTCTCTTTATTTTTAACACAGTCATTCATCTTGAGACAAAATGGAAGCTGAGCAAACTTATCAAATTGGCATGTCTTCTGTAATATTCGATATATTTCAGTGAAATTTACTACACATATAGGGGTTATAGAAATAACAGATTGCATTGGTTGATGGATACAGATTACTGAACTGTTAGGGTAGCCGTCTCTGAATACCTTCCAAAAAATGGCTTGCAGTAATTGATGCCCTGGGAGAAGCTAATATATTGGCAGAGAGGATAGAAATTCTAAAAAAATCTATGTAGTGATTTGGTCAATAACACAGCCAGACTATATATATTTAGATACAACTGCCATTTTAGTGAGAACAGTTTTTTTTTTTTCCCCTGCCAAAGTTTCGAAATAATTGTATCTCTACTTCAGGATACTTAGATAGGTGCAGCTTCTGGGTCCAAGAAATCTTAGGAAGCTTTTCAAAAAGCCAGAGCATTATAAGTAATAGCCCATCTGTCCCTTAATTTTAGAGTATTTTTTTAAAAAAGAGAAATCTCTTCCATTTTTCTGCACACCTCTAAGCTGTAATGCAAACGATGCAGCAGGCTACCCTGAGAGTTGATAAACAAATGTTGCTTGCTAACTTCCTGATCCATTGCCTAACTTATTTATGCAAGTAATGGCAGCAGCACCACAGAAAATGCTGTGTTAAACTTTGGTGCCATGTCAATGTCAAGAGATTTCCAAGAAACAGCCCTTTGAAAATCATTAATTCTTTCATAATGGGAATGTATTTGTATTTAAGACATGAATGTATTTTTTAAAAGACATTATTTACTACAGGAGAGTGCTTTTCCATGAGGACTCTGCTCCTAATACCAAAAGAATCCCCTTCTGTGCACCTAGCATGGGTTTTATCTTCTAGACACTAAGTGAGGTGACTGGTAGCTTCTCTTTTTTTATTGCAGTTCTCTTGAAAGCTTTGAGACAAATTTGTGTTCCACTTCCAGTAAATGCACTGTATTATATTGTGTATACTTTTGAATTCTACTTTAAATCCTCAGGTACAAAACAAATAATTAATTACCCAGTGAATTAACCTCCAGTTGATTGCTCCAGGATTAATTTGCCACAGCAGTTTCTTATCTCTGCATATGGGCACCAACCTCACAGAGGACTGGGAGATTACGAAGTTGAAATCCCCCTTCTTGATTCATGCAATTTTATTAATGTTCAAGGTGAGGTAAAACATATATGTTTGGTTAGCCTTCAGCCTAAATAATGTTTGGTTATGGTGGAAACAGCCAGTTGTTTGAAAAATGTTGTGGTAATGTGATTAGAGTCTCTGGTTTCCCCACATGGGGGCTTTACTTCCAAATCGACTTCAGTTGGTAAATATTATAGAAAGCTGAATTCTTTAGGGGGCAGGGGCTCTGAATTACTTTTCTCTTCATTGACAGAATGTCTACACTAAACCCCACACTTTTTATGTGTTGTCTCACATAACTTCCCTGACGAGGCTGTCAGGGAATCTGTGAGATGTGAGGCTAAGAGCAGTGCCCTCTAGTAAATATCTGCCAAGAGAAGAGGGGAGTTTTGATGGCACATATATTTAATTTTTGCTCCATTGATTGATATAAGTGAGGAAAAAGTCTAGATTAAAGAGAACAGATCCTCTGAATAAAATACTCAAACCTGGATGCCAAAACATAGTACTCATTCCAGAGTGTTCATATCTTTATTTGTAAAATGTGTAAAGTATTCCCATTGTTTAGGTTTATGCACAGTGTAAAACTAACAAATAACAATTTATGATGGAAATAAACCACGTTTGTTGTTCACTACTACCCAAACAGTGATGACACTGACTCTCAGTCTTGACTTTGGATTCCAAACACAGTGACAAATGCTACCCAGCTGTCTGTCAGAAATAAATTTCTAGATTAAATCAGCAAGGCTTCAACTCCATCCAGATAAAATTGCAGCCATGTTGGCAGCATAAAAGCATGACTCTGAGGAACTCACCTCAAATGCATGCTCACCGGACTCATGCAGTAACACCTCAGAGAACCAAGAAAATGCAAGTGGGTTTGAGTTAGTTTGCTGGATAAGCAAGTGAATATACCCCCTTCCCACTTCAAGCCTGTGTTCCACACCAGGGAGCATGCATTGCATCTCTGTGGAAATCTTTTGTGGGAAGGACATGAGTAGAACTTTGAATCAGTCAACTACTCAAATGATGACTAAGCTGTAGATGTCTACCAGGGCATAATAAATACCTCAGTGACAGATACAAATATGTGTAAGACCCTATTCTCCCCTTTGACCATTTTTACATCTACTTGAGAAGGTGAGCTATGGGCATAAAACAGAAGCTGGTTACAGACAAATAGTATTAGGAGGAAGTCTCATGGAAGTTTAAAAAGAGGAGAGAAAAACCTGGTAAGGCAGTTTGAGTTATGCCTCACAAAGGAGAAAGTGGATTTTCTACATCTTTGTTATCTTTTCTCTGGTTCACTGATGCTGAGGGATATTTACTTTGTTTGTTTTTTTTTTTTGTGGTATGCGGGCCTCCCTCTGTTGTGGCCTCTCCCGTTGCGGAGGACAGGCTCCGGACGCGCAGGCTCAGCGGCCATGGCTCACGGGCCCAGCCGCTCCGCGGCATGTGGGATCCTCCCAGACCAGGGCGCGAACCCGGTTCCCCTGCATCGGCAGGTGGACGCTCAACCACTGAGCCACCAGGGAAGCCCCGGATATTTACTTTTGAACTTCTTGGGAAATAAGCTATAAATGGTACCCTTAATATCTGAGCCACTTTTTTTTTTTTTTTTTTTCGGTACGCGGGCCTCTCACTCTTGTGGCCTCTCCCATTGCGGAGCACAGACTCCGGACGCGCAGGCTCAGCGGCCATGGCTCACGGGCCCAGCCGCTCCACGGCATGTGGGATCTTCCCGGACCGGGGCACGAACCCAT
>NC_041232.1:55362375-55367352 GCF_002837175.3 Physeter macrocephalus | reverse complement strand
TTTTTTTTTTTTTTTTCGGTACGCGGGCCTCTCACTCTTGTGGCCTCTCCCATTGCGGAGCACAGACTCCGGACGCGCAGGCTCAGCGGCCATGGCTCACGGGCCCAGCCGCTCCGCGGCATGTGGGATCCTCCCAGACCAGGGCGCGAACCCGGTTCCCCTGCATCGGCAGGTGGACGCTCAACCACTGAGCCACCAGGGAAGCCCCGGATATTTACTTTTGAACTTCTTGGGAAATAAGCTATAAATGGTACCCTTAATATCTGAGCCACTTTTTTTTTTTTTTTTTTTCGGTACGCGGGCCTCTCACTCTTGTGGCCTCTCCCATTGCGGAGCACAGACTCCGGACGCGCAGGCTCAGCGGCCATGGCTCACGGGCCCAGCCGCTCCACGGCATGTGGGATCTTCCCGGACCGGGGCACGAACCCATGTCCCCTGCATCGGCAGTTGGACTCTCAACCACTGCGCCACGAGGGAAGCCCATCTGAGCCACTTTTTGTTGGGAATTCTGATTTGCAGATGAAAGTGTCCTGCCATGAAAACCAACTGTTCTAGATTTAATCTCATGCAAGTTGTAATTTATTCTGACTTGTGTAGAAGCATCTAAAACATTCCCTTGGGATGTTGCCATTTTTCAAATACATTGTGTTTTGACCCAGTGAGAGCATATATTTACTAATTCATAAAATACATGTTTATGGAATTATCTTCTATGAGATAGGCCCCAAGTTAGGCATTGGAAGTTTAAAGATTAATGAGATGTCCTCCCCTTTACAGAGTTCGTAATCTACTGGTTGGAGGTGTGTGTGTGAAAGGAGACACAGAAACAAATAATTTTATTGAATTGTGCTAAGTAAAACGCTCTGAGGTAACAAAAAAGAAAGAAGTGGTATGGAAGGGAAGTAGTGGGAATGACTTCCCTAGAGAAAGTTTTTCCAGGATATTTTAGGGAGTTTTTTTATTGCTCGGAATGGAGATAACATGGCAGGATAGACTCATCATTTTACAGCCACCCTTTGCTCTTGTCTAGAAATAATGCTTTGTGCAGGGCATATGAAAACATTTTCTGTTCAACAAGGATAGAAAGATCTTTCCCAGGGGATGAGAAGAGCCCTGAATGCAAAGTTATGGGCTCCTGGGATCTGGTTCCATCTCTGCCATTTGCTTATTTTGTAACTGTGGCAATCACTTCTGTTCCCGAACTTTTTTCTCCTCACCTTCTAAAGTGAAGATTATTAAGTCTGCTTTTGGGTACAGGGATGAAGCTGACCTGGAGAAAAAGAGATGATGCAAGAAAGGGTGCTCCTGGTGACAGAAGGAGGGCAACTGGGTGTTTGTCATGAACAGTTGGCTCAGAAAAAATTGTAAGAACAAGAGATAAGCCAACTAAAATAATAATAGAAAAGGCCAACAGAGTTTGCCATGTGTCAGGCATTTACCTGAGTCCTATACTTCTATTATCGAATTTTGTCCTCACAAAAATCTTTGAGGTAGACACTATTCATATCCTCCTATTACTGATGGGTAAGCTAAGGCCCAGGGATATTAAATATCTTACCCCAAGTCACACAGTACTTATTGTAACCTAAGCATATGGACTCCAGTACCTGCACTTGTAACAGTTTTATGTATTCTTGAGCATTACTTGATTAATACCATGAAGGAAACGAAGTTGTGAATGAGAGAGAAGATAAACTCCAATTGCAAAATTAAGGATATCAGGGTGTAGTGAGCACTGTTGTGACATTCTTGAGTATCTAGCTTCATTTTTAATCTGTAACCAATTTGAAAATTAAGGTAAAGTAACTACAAAGGATTGTTAACATGTTTAGGCTGATGGAAATAATTTAGCTTTAAGAAGAAAGTAATGATTGCATTTCAGGTCTCATTCTAGTATATCTTCTAAGGTTAAGGGTGGAATGGAGGAAAAAGTCCAGGTGAAAGAAGATGGTAACCCAGATTAAGGCATCAGCAGTATGTGAAGTGAATGCTGTGTGACAGGGGGAAGGAAAAGCAATTAACTTTAGGTGATTGTTTGGGTGGGAGGAGGGTAAAAGGAAAAAGAGGAGAAATAATCGGGGATGACTACCAGGTTTCTGTTTCAGGTAGGTGGGTAGCTGGCCCTACTATTGATAGAGATAAAGAGTACAAATGAGGTACATATTCGGGGGAGTGGAATAACGAATTCACTTTATGATGTGTTGAATTTGAGGTGCCTCTAGGATGTTCGAATGGAGGTGTTTACTATATGGAATATTACTTCTGGAGCTCAGGTGAAAGGTACTGCTGGAGACTATGAACATCATCAGCATGTAGGGTTCTGAAATCGTGGGAACAGATGAATTCGCCCTGGAAGACAAAGTAAAATGAAAAGGTAAATGAAAACAGAACCCACATATTTGAGGTGCAATAAAAGAAGATAAGGCATTAAAGTAATGGCTACAGAAGTAGGAGAAAAACCAAAAGACTGAGGTTTCTGAGAAGCCAAAGAAAGAGCACGTCTTTCAGTGCAGGAGTGGGAACAGTGTCCATCACTGCGGAGAGCTTAGAGTATCTGCGGAGTGAAGTGTCCACTGGATTTAGCAGCAGAGACCACAGATGACCTTTGGAGACTAGATCCATTGGAGCAAGGGGTGAGGAGGGGCTGGAAGGTGAGGGAAAGTGAAGACAGTCATTGTGGACACTTTGAAGGAACTGAATGGCGAATAAGAGAGAGGGAGATATTTAGATAGGATAGATTTGGGCATATTTAATGCTGATTAAAGAGCCAGTATCAAGGTAAATTTTAAAGGTAGAGGACATGGGGGAGTATTCTGAGTAATGAAAAAACAGATGCGACATAAACAACATTAAGAAGTAAAAAACAAACTTTTTATATGTGCCTCTGTATCTGGACACCAATAGAGACTGCCGTCTAGGACTGCTTCCCCCAGCGCCCCAGCAGGACCTGTAGAAATGATATATCCACATGCTTTAGGAAACTTAGTAACTTTCTCTGAAGAGGATTCAAGGACCAAGGTGCCTATAGAGACTCGTGTTCTCTGTGGGAGAAGGGGGTCACCCAGGAGAGACCCTCTCGGCACACTCCTTAAAGATGAACACAATCAGTATGAGCAAGGGGGGTTTGTTAGCAATGCTGATTAAAACAATAAACAGGAAAGGGGAATGTGTAACACTATCAACCTTAATGAGTCTGGTCCAGGAAACCTCGGGCCTGTGAGATGAAATATAAATCATGTTTTTTTGGCAGGAAGAAGATAGTCCAGTGAGCTGTGAATATGAAGATGGCTTGGGGGGAAAACAAAGAAGTGAAAAAGAAAAGCAAACAAACAAACAAAACACTGTCCCTGGGATGGGACACCAACCTCCTGAGCAGCTGCGATATCTCTATTTTTAAGAGAAAATGCTAATCTACCTATACACCTTTTCTCTCATTCAGTCATTGAAGTCAACATTTAATTTGGCCCTTCTCTGTATGAAAAGCACTGTGTTGGGTTCTGGGGATTTAAAAAAGAGAGAAGCCCCATTCCTATCTTCTTGGGGTCATGATTTCCTAGGAAAGTTAAACAAAGACACACAGTCCCTGTGCAGTGTAGTAGCTACTATCTGTAATAAAGATATACAGAAGGAAACTTGGGTGCCTAACACTTCCTGGCCTAAGGGAAAAATTCAGACAAGAGCATAAGAGCTTTCTCTTATTTTGAAACTATGTGGAATAAACAAGTCTATTTCAGTCATACTTTTTCATAAAGGCATTTTATCCTGATTTTTAAAATGTATCTTTTATCTCCATGAGGGTCTCCATATCCCATTTACACCTGCTGAACACTTTGACAAGAATGTGTTTATCAAAGGATCATGAAATTCCACCACTGAATGAAACCTCAGCAATCACTCTAACCACTTTACTGTTAATTGAAGACACTCTACCATTATTCAAGCTGTTATTATCTATATAAATCATCCATTACCAAACTACTCTAAAATGGTTATTTTCACTTTTTGCAGGGTCTTCCACATATATATTTGTATGGTTACTGAAGTAAAAATAAAACATTTTCTACAATTATTTGACATTGAATTAGGATCATTATTCCATATTATTACAGTTTTTGTAATTTTCATTTGAATGCCTGCATGATAATCATTGGTTTGCTCTACCTTAAATTACTAAATCATTCCTGTAATTTTGGACATGTACAACCACCCCACTTAATAGATGAAGAAACTGAGGCCAGGACTAGTACTTCATGCTTTGGTGCATCATTTGGTATTTGTAAAAGATCAGATCATGGTGGAAGATAGATATGTGCTGAAAATTTAGGGGACTGGTCAACAGACAAGGAAACATGGCTCACTCTTTTTTAAATATTTTAATTTAATTTAATTTATTTTTTTATACAGCAGGTTCTTATTAGACATCAATTTTATACACATCAGTGTATACATGTCAATCCCAATCGCCCAATTCAGCACACCACCATCCCCACTCCACCACAGCTTTACCCCCTTGGTGTCTATACGTTTCTTCTCTACATCTGTGTCTCAGCTTCTGCCCTGCAAACTGGTTCATCTGCACCATTTTTCTAGGTTCCACATACATGCGTTAATATACGATATTTGTTTTTCTCTTTCTGACTTACTTCACTCTGTATGACAGTCTCTAGATCCATCCATGTCTCAAAAAATGACTCAATTTCGTTCCTTTTTATGGCTGAGTAATATTCCATTGTATATATGTACCATCACTTCTTTATCCATTCATCTGTCGATGGGCATTTAGGTTGCTTCCATGACCTGGCTATTGTAAATATGGCTGCAATGAACATTGGGGTGCATGTGTCTTTTGGAATTACGGTTTTCTCTGGGTATATGCCCAGTAGTGGGATTGCTGGGTCATAAGGTAATTCTATTTTTAGTTTTTTAAGGAACCTCCATACTGTTCTCCATAGTGGCTGTATCAATTTACATTCCCAC
>NC_041232.1:55361206-55361936 GCF_002837175.3 Physeter macrocephalus | reverse complement strand
ATTTTGAGTTTATTTTTGTGTATGGTGTTAGGGAGTGTTCTAATTTCATTCTTTGACATGTAGCTGTCCAGTTTTCCCAGCACCACATATTGAAGAGACAGTCTTTTCTCCATTGTATATCCTTGCCTCCTTTGACATAGATTAGTTGACCGTAGGTGTGTGGGTTTATCTCTGGGCTTTCTATCTTGTTCCATTGATCTATGTTTCTGTTTTTGTGTCAGTACCATATTGTCTTGATTACTGTAGCTTTGTAGTATAGTCTGAAGTCAGGGAGTCTGATTCCTCCAGCTCCGTTTATTCCCTCAAGACTGCTTTGGCTATTTGGGGTCTTTTGTGTCTCCACACAAATTTTAAGATTTTTTGTTCTAGTTCCATAAAAAATGCCATTGGTAATTTTTTTTTTTTTTTTTTTTTACAATTTTTTACTTCTATCTTTATTTTTTTAAATTTTTTTAAATTTTTTTAAATTTTTTTAACATCTTTATTGGAGTATAACTGTTTTACAATAGTGTGATAGTTTCTCCTTTACAACAGAGTGAATCAGTTATACATATACATATGTTCCCATATCTCTTCCCTCTTGCGTCTCCCTCCATCCCACCCTCACTGTCCCACCCCTCTCGTGGTCACAAAGCACAGAGGTGATCTCCCTGTGCTATGTGGCAGCTTCCCACTAGCTATCTAATTTACATTTGATAGTGCATATATGTCCCTGCCACTCTCTCACTTC
>NC_041232.1:55356150-55358506 GCF_002837175.3 Physeter macrocephalus | reverse complement strand
AGTGTTCCATGAGCACTTGAGAAGAATGTGTATTCTGTTGTTTTTGGATGGAATGTCCTATAAATATCAATTAAGTCCATCTTGTGTAATGTATCATTTAAAGCTTGTGTTTCCTTATTTATTTTCATTTTGGATGATCTGTCCATTGGTGAAAGTGGGGTGTTAAAGTCCCCTACTATGATTGTGTTACTGTCGATTTCCCCTTTTATGGCTGTTAGTATTTGCCTTATGTATTGAGGTGCTCCTATGTTGGGTGCATAAATATTTACAATTGTTATATCTTCTTCATGGATCGATCCCTTGATCATTATATAGTGTCCTTCTTTGTCTCTTGTTATAGTTTTTACTTTAAAGTCTATTTTGTCTGATATGAGAATTGCTACTCCAGCTTTCTTCTGATTTCCATTTGCATGGAATATCTTTTTCCATCCCCTCACTTTCAGTCTGTATGTGTCCCTAGGTCTGAAGTGGGTCTCTTGTAGACAGCATATATATGGGTCTTGTTTTTGTTTCCATTCAGCCAGTCTGTGTCTTTTGGTGGGAGCATTTAATCCATTTACATTTAAGGTAATTATCGATATGTATGGTTCTATTACCATTTACTGAATTGTTTCGGGTTGTTCTTGTAGGTCTTTTCCTTCTCTTGTGTTTCTTGCCTAGAGAAGTTCCTTTAGCATTTGTTGTAAAGCTGGTTTGGTGGTGCTGAACTCTCTCAGCTTTTGCTTGTCTGTAAAGGTTTTAATTTCTCCATCAAATCTGAATGAGATCCTTGCTGGGTAGAGTAATCTTGGTTGTAGGTTTTTTTCCTTCATCACTTTAAATATGTCCTGCCACTCCCTTCTGGCTTGGAGAGTTTCTGCTGAAAGATCCGATGTTAACCTTATGGGGATTCCTTTGTGTGTTATTTGTTGTTTTTCCCTTGCTGCTTTTAATATGTTTTCTTTGTATTTAATTTTTGACAGTTTGATTATTATGTGTCTTGGCGTGTTTCTCCTTGGGTTTATCCTGTATGGGACTCTCTGTGCTTCCTGGACTTGATTGACTATTTTCTTTCCTATATTAGGGAAGTTTTCAACTATAATCTCTTCAAATATTTTCTCAGTCCCTTTCTTTTTCTCTTCTTCTTCTGGGACCCCTATAATTCGAATGTTGGTGCGTTTAATGTTGTCCCAGAGGTCTCTGAGACTGTCGTCAGTTCTTTTCATTCTTTTTTCTTTTTTCTGCTCTGCAGTAGTTATTTCCACTATTTTATCTTCCAGGTCACTTATCTGTCCTTCTGCCTCAGTTATTCTGCTACTGAGCCCATCTAGAGTATTTTTCATTTCATTTATTGTGTTGCTCATCGTTGCTTGCTTCCTCTTTATTTCTTCTAGGTCCTTGTTAACTGTTTCTTGCAATTTGTCTATTCTATTTCCAAGATTTTGAATCATCTTTACTATCATTATTCTGAATTCTTTTTCAGGTAGACTGCCTATTTCCTCTTCATTTGTTAGGTCTGGTGTGATTTTATCTTGCTCCTTCATCTGCTGTGTGTTTTTCTGTCTTCTCATTTTGCTTATCTTACTGTGTTTGGGGTCTCCTTTTTGCAGGCTGCAGGTTCGTAGTTCCCGTTGGTTTTGGTGGCTGTCCCCAGTGGCTAAGGTTGGTTCAGTGGGTTGAGTAGGTTTCCTGGTTGGGGGGACTAGTGCCTCTGTTCTGGTGGATGAGGGTGGATCTTGTCTTTCTGGTGGGCAGGTCCATGTCTGGTGGTGTGTTTGGGGATGTTGGTAGCCTTATTATGATTTTAGGCAGCCTCTCTGCTAATGGTTGGGGCTGTAGACCTGTCTTGCTCTTTGTTGGGGATAGGGTGTCCAGCACTGTTCATTGCTGGTCCTTGAGTGAAGCTGGGTCTTGGTGTTGAGATGGAGATCTCTGGGAGATTTTCACCGTTTGATATTGCGTGGAGCTGGGAGGTCTCTTGTGGACCAGTGTCCTGAGGTTGGTTCTCCCACCTCAGAGACACAGCCCTGATGCCTGGCTGGAGCGCCAAGAGCCTTTAATCCACACAGCTCAAAATAAAAGGGAGAAAAAATAGAAAGTAAAGAAAAGCAAGGAAGGAAGGAAGGATGGAGGGAGGGAAGGAAGGAGTGAAGGAAGAAAGAAAGGAAGGGAGGAAGGAAGAAAGGAAGGAAGAAATGAGGAGAGGGAGGGGCACGGATGCGAGGCGAGCTTGCGGTGGCAGAGGCCGGCGTGACGCTGCACCGGCCCGAGGCATGCCACGCGTTCTCCTGGGGAAGCTGTCCCTGGATCCCTGGACCCCGGCAGTGGCGGGCTGCACGAGCTCCCGGTAGGGGCGGTGTGGAGAGTGACCTGTGCT
>NC_041232.1:55354310-55356091 GCF_002837175.3 Physeter macrocephalus | reverse complement strand
CTCCTCGCGCACCAGGAAGCAAAGAGGGAAGAAAAGGTCTCTTGCCTCTTCGACAGCTCCAGACTTCAGTCGGACTCCCTCCCGGCTAGCCATGGCTCACTAGCCCCTTCAGGCTGTGTTCACGCCGCCAAACCCAGTCCTCTCCCTCCGCCCGCGAAGGGGCTTCTAGTGTGTGGAAAACTTTCCTCCTTCACGACTCCCTCCCACTGGTGCAGGTCCCTTCCTTATTCTTTGTCTCTGTTTATTCTTTTATCTTTTGCCCTACCCAGGTACGTGGGGAGTTTCTTGCCTTTTGTGAGGTCTGAGGTCTTCTGCCAGCGTTCGGTGGGTGTTCTATAGGAGAAGTTCCACGTGTAGCTGTATTTCTGATGTATCTGTGTGGAGGAAGATGATCTCCGCGTCTTACTCTTCCGCCATCTTGCCTGCTTCCGCCATTGGTAATTTGATAAGGATTGCCCTGAATCTGTAGATTGCTTTGGGTAGTATAGTCATTTTCACAATATTGATTCTTCCAATCCAAGAACATGGTATATCTCTCCATCTGTTGGTATCATCTTTAATTTCTTTCATCAGTGTCTTATAGTTTTCTGCATATAGGTCTTTTGTCTCCCTAGGTAGGCTTATTCCTAGGTATTTTATTCTTTTTGTTGAAGTGTTAAATGGGAGTGTTTCCTTAATTTCTCTTTCAGATTTTTCATCATTAGTGTATAGGAATGCAAGAGATTTCTGTGCATAATTTTGTATCCTGCAACTGTACCAAATTCATTGATTAGCTCTAGTAGTTTTCTGGTGACCTTTTTAGGATTCTCTATGTATAGTATCATGTCTTCTGCAAACAGTGACAGTTTAACTTCTTTTTTCCAAATTTATCTTTCTTTTATTTCTTTTTCTTCTCTGATTGCCATGGCTAGGACTTCCAAAACTATGATGAATAATAGTGGTGAGAGTAGATATCCTTGTCTTGTTCCTGATCTTAGAGGAAATGGTTTCAGTTTTTCACCAATGAGAATGATGTTTGCTGTGAGTTTGTCACCTATGGCCTTTATTATGTTGAGGTAGGTTCCCTCTATGCCCACTTTCTGTAGAGTTTTTATCATAAATGAGTGTTGAATTTTGTCAAAAGATTTTTCTGCATCTTAGATGAGAAGATTGTATGGTTTTTATTCTTCAATTTGTTAATATGGTGTATCACATTGATTGATTTTCATATATTGAAGAATCCTTGCATCACTGGAATAAATCCCACTTGATCATGGTGTATCATTCTTTTAATGTGTTGTTGGATTCTGTTTGCCAGTATTTTGTTGAGTATTTTTGCATCTATATTCATCAGTGATATTGTAATTTTCTTTTTTTGTAGTATCTTTGTCTGGTTTTGGTATCAGGGTGATGGTGGTCTCATAGAATGAGTTCAGAATGTTTCTTCCTCTGCAATTTTTTGGAAGAGTTTGAGAAGGATGGTTGTTAGCTCTTCTCTAAATATTTGATAGAATTCACCTGAGAAGCCATCTGGTCCTGGACTTATATTTTTTGAAAGATTTTAAATCACAGTTTCAATTTCATTACTTGTGATTTGTCTTTTCATATTTTCTATTTCTTCTTGGTTCAGTCTTGGAAGGTTGTACTTTGGAAGAATTTGTCCATTTCTTCCAGGTTATCCATTTTATTGGCACAGAGTTGCTTGTAGTAGTCTCTTAGGATGCTTTGTATTTCTGTGGTGTCTGTTGTAATTTCTCCTTTTTCATTTCTAATTTTATTGATTTGAGTCCTCTCCCTTTTTT
>NC_041232.1:55352884-55353855 GCF_002837175.3 Physeter macrocephalus | reverse complement strand
GTATATTGAAGAATCCTTGCATCCCTGGGATAAATCCCACTTGATCATGGTGTATGATCCTTTTAATGTGCTGTTGGATTCTGTTTGCTAGTATTTTGTTGAGGATTTTTGCATCTATATTCATCAGTGATATTGGCCTATAATTTTCTTTTTTGTAGTATCTTTGTCTGGTTTTGGTATCAGGGTGATGGTGGCTTTCTAGAATGAGTTTGGGAGTGTTCCTTCCTCTGCACATTTTTGGAAGAGTTTGGGAAGGATGGGTGTTAGCTCTTCTCTAAATGTTTGTTAGTATTCACCTGTGAAGCCATCTGGTCCTGGACTTTTGTTTGTTGTAAGATTTTTAATCACAGTTTCAATTTCATTACTTGTGATTGGTCTGTTCATATTTTCTGTTTCTTCCTGGTTCAGTCTTGGAAGGTTATACCTTTCTAAGAATTTGTCCATTTCTTCCAGGTTGTCCATTTTATTGGCATAGAGTTGCTTGTAGTAGTCTCTTAGGATGCTTTGTATTTCTGCGGTGTCTGTTGTAACTTCTCCTTTTTCATTTCTAATTTTATTGATTTGAGTCCTCTCCCTCTTTTTCTTGATGAGTCTGGCTAATGGTTTATCAATTTTGTTTATCTTCTCAAAGAACCAGCTTTTAGTTTTATTGATCTTTGCTATTGTTTTCTTTGTTTCTATTTCATTTATTTCTGCTCTGATCTTCATGATTTCTTTCCTTCTGCTAACTTTGGGTTTTGTTTGATCTTCTTTCTCTAGTTCCTTTAGGTGTAAGGTTAGATTGTTGAATTGAGATGTTTCTTGTTTCTTGAGGTAGGCTTGTATAGCTGTAAACTTCCCACTTAGAACTGCTTTTGCTGCATCCCATAAGTTTTCGATCATCGTGTTTTCATTGTCATTTGTCTCTAGGTTTTTTTTGATTTCCTCTTTGATTTCTTCAGTGATCTCTTGGTTATGTAGTAGTGTATTGT
>NC_041232.1:55347097-55352467 GCF_002837175.3 Physeter macrocephalus | reverse complement strand
GGAGCATTTAATCCATTCACGTTTAAGGTAATTATCGATATGTATGTTCATATTACCATTTTCTTAATTGTTTTGGGTTTCTTTTTGTAGGTCCTTTTCTTCTCTTGTGTTTCCCACTTAGAGAAGTTCCTTTAGCATTTGTTGTAGATCTAGTTTGGTGGTGCTGAAATCTCTTAATTTTGCTTGTCTGTAAAGCTTTTGATTTCTCCATCGAATCTGAATGAGATCCTTGCCGGGTAGAATAATCTTGGTTGTAGTTTCTTCTCCTCTTCAATTTAAGTATATTGTGTCACTCCCTTCTGCTTGTATAGTTTCTGCTGTGAAATCAGCTGTTAACATTATATGGGAGTTTTCTTGTATGTTATTTGTCATTTTTCCCTTGCTGCTTTCAATAATTTTTCTCTGTCTTTAATTTTTGCCTATTTGATTACTATGTGTCTTGGCATGTTTCTCCTTGGGTTTATCCTGTATGGGACTCGCTGTACTTCCTGGACTTGGGTGGCTATTTCCTTTCCCATGTTAGGGAAGTTTTTGACTGTAATCTCTTCAAATATTTTCTCTGGTCCTTTCTCTCTCTCTCTTCTCCTTCTGGGACCCCCTATAATGTGAATATTGTTGCGCTTAATGTTGTCCCAGAGGTCTCTTAGGCTGTCCTCATTTCTTTTCATTCTTTTTTCTTTACCTTTTCTGCGGCAGTGAATTCCACCATTCAGTCTTCCAGGTCACGTATCCGTTCTTCTGCCTCAGTTACTCTGCTATTGATTCCTTCTAGTGTAGTTTTCATTTCAGTTATTGTATTGTTCATCTCTGTTTGTTCGTTTTTTAATTTTTCTAGGTCTTTGTTAAACATTTCTTGCATCTTCTTGATCTTTGCCTCAATCCTTTCTCCGAGTTCCTGTATCATCTTCACTATCATTATTCTGAATTGTTTTTCTGGAATGTTGCCTATCTCCACTTCATTTAGTTGTTTTGCTGGCGTTTTATCTCGTTCCTTCATCTGGTACATAGCCCTCTGTCTTTTCATCTTTTCTATCCTTCCGTGAATGCAGTTTTTGTTCCACAGGCTGCAGGATTGTAGTTCTTCTTGCTTCTGCTGTCAGCCTTCTGGTGGATGATGCTATCTAAGAGGTTTGTGTAAGTTTCCTGATTGGAGGGACTGGTGGTGGGTAGAGCTGACTGTTGCTCTGGTGTGCAGTGCTCAGTAAAACTTTAATCTGCTTGACTGTTGATGGGTGGGGCTGGGTTCCCTCCCTGTTGGGTGTTTTGCCTGAGGCAACCCAACACTGGAGTCTACCTGGGCTCTTTGGTGGGGCTAATGACAGACTCTGGGAGGGCTCACGCCAAGGAGTACTTCTCAGAACTTCTGTTGCCAGTGTCCTTGTCCCCACGGTGACATGGCTCACTCTTTCCTCTGATCCAACAGTAGTTTCTTTTGCCATATTGGGCAGATTCCATGGAGATCTCGCGTTCTCACATATGCATATGGATGGACAGTATGAGCTTGCTTCATGCTTCAAGTATTTATACCAGTAGCAGGTTTCTGAACAGTTGAGATAAATATGGTTAAGACTGATACAGGTGGAAGCTGGTAGACTATGTCCACCCACTGAAAGCTGTTTTGCTAAGGTGTATCTTGGAGGAAGAGAACACCACCGTGGGGAAGAAGAAGGTATTGAGAACTTAAGTATGCAGTTACTGATAGGAGGTAGGGGTGGCCCATAAGACATCTCAAATACTAGAATGTTAGTGGTAGAAGGGAGGTTAAAGACCTTTTTCAACTCATCAAATACCTATTAAGATAGCAGGGGTTGAACTAAAACTCAGATATCATAATGTCAATTTGAGTGTATTGTCCATCACAGAATGAATAATGCCAGTGAAAAATTTTCCTAAGGACTTTCATATACAATTTTAATTTCTTTTCTTAAAAGTCTGGTAACTTTATTTCTATTTCTGGATACCAGAAAAATATGTTTGGCTATGTCCCTCCTCCATATACTGGAGACAGGGAATAATGCTTTAGAGTCTTTAGTTTGTTTCAGTATGTCTTGAAATATATGTTTTAAAATGTAGATATGGTAAGTAGACTAGTGGTAGACTCATTCAGTAATACCCGTCTAAACTCCACTTCTGGAAACAGAGAGATAATTGGGTCAGGGTTGAAGGAACAGGTAGATAAAAGTTGGATGCCGGAGGAAAAGGAGTAGAAAAATGTGACGTACATTCCCCACCTAGCATGTCAAAGGTCATGTGCAAGTAAAACAATAGAATCATAAAATTTTAGTTTTAGAATTACTATCAGAAAGCATGGTATTTAACAATTTTACTTTATATATTGAAAAACTATAACTTAGAAAGACTTGTCTAGGTTTTAAGAGCTTCTCAATGTCAACATATGTCCATGATTTCTTTTGACTCTAAATCTACTGCTTTTTGTCAACTAGTGGAATAATTATGCCATGAAGTAGGATAAGTATCACTGTCCACAAAAGAAAACATTTTTTTGTGGGAGCATTGTACTGTCCTTAAAACTTTACCAATTTGGGTTGCATAGAAAGAAATACAGTATAGACTCAAGAGCTTGATTGTGGCATTCCGTTGGTAAGTCTGAGCTAAGTTCACAGTAGGCTGGTTGGGAAGAAGTGGACCTTGTGGAGGCGGGGCCTGCCAACTTCTAAGGGATAGGTTTTGAAATAGGTGGTAGTAGAGGGAAGGTGCATTTCAGGCAGTAAGTATTAGCACTGCCAGGGGAAGAACCTGTGGCTATGGAGAACATTCTCTTCATTCTTTACAATAGTTTTAGTATTCTCATTCTAATCCATATGAATAATATTGGGGAAATTGCTTAGCCACTCATCCTCCTTCTTTAGCATCAAGAAGGAGGGAATAACAAAGCAGGGCTGCCTATTACAGAGAAACCAGGAGGCATCGTGAATATGAAGCATTATAAAGGGTTTTATTCACGTAAAGGGAAGAAGAATATGCTCCACAAAATTCTACAGCCAGAATTTCAAAGCATCATTGTTGCCTAATGATGGTTTTAGCTTTGCCCTCGGTGAATATATAGTTGGAGTTTTGCAACTGAAAAATATCTTTGTTGTGTTTTGCCTGGATCAAAGCACACATAAGCCTGATCGAATGGAAACAAAGGTGAAAGCTACAGGCGAGAGCCTCTGCATGACAACGGGCGGCCCTCAGGTTTTTTCTAATGCCCTGCCCGGTTAAAATATTCTGAAACCTTTGTAAGCAAGGACTGAAAAATTCAACAAAATTACCGTGTATATATATATATATATATATCATATCCAGAATGGGGCTCATACCTTCCTGGAGGTCACAGTTACCACAGATGGAAAGAACAACATTTTGAGCCCTTCTCTCCAACAGCGTGTGAGCCACCAAAGAAGAGAGATTTGTGAGAAGAAAAGTGAAACTGCAAAATGTTGGGAGATTGTAAGAGAGGTGAAGATAGAGAAATGTGTTTAAATAAGAATGAGTCTGTGTAGCAAAATCCAGCTTTTTCAGTCTTAGGTACACAATGGACTCCCTAAGACAAGGAAATTTTATGAATAGATAGAAATGGCTTATAAGGAACTTATCAATTGTTTGCCTATAAATGAAATTTTTAATGAGAACCAGAGAAACCTTTCTTTAAAAAGAGTGAGTTTTGTGTTTCTGTTAACACTGGGTGGAGGGACATCTTCTCATTCTCCTAAGGTGTGGTTTTTAATGACACCCGTATACACAGAAGACTTATCTTTTATCATGATTCCAGGTAGAATGAAAGCAAGAACTGCTACCATTAGTTCTGTAAATTCCAACCAAACCTGGAAAAGTCACATTGCAAGTGAATACTCTTGATGCACAATTCCAGCATTTTTGGCATCTTCTTTAAAGAACTAACTAATGTCTAGTTCTTATCTTTGACTTCCTGAACCTTCTCTTTACCTTCCTCAACAATTATCTTATTGGTCTTTTTTTCCTGCTTAAAGGCCAATTCTTTGGGGTTCCAAAGTCCCTTTGCTACATATGGGCTATGCATAATAGGATGGATGGAAAAGTAGAAAATTCAGTTTAGAAAAGATATATGATTTAGCTCCAAAATTATAAAACACACATAGGGCTTCCCTGGTGGCGCAGTGGTTGGGAGTCCCCCTGCCGATGCAGGGGACATGGGTTCATGCCCCGGTCCGGGAAGATCCCACATGCCGCGGAGCGGCTGGGCCCGTGAGCCATGGCCGCTGAGCCTGCGCGTCCGAAGCCTGCGCTCTGCAACTGGAGAGGCCACAACAGTGAGACGTCCGTGTACCGCAAAAAAAAAAAACAAAAAAAAACAGCAAACTAGAAAAATATTTGTAACATCTATGACTGACAAAGGATTAGCACCTTTAATAGTGTTTCTAAATCAAACTAATATTACAATAGATAAAATAGCAAAGGACAGTAAAAAGAATTCATAGAAGAAATACGATTAGGCATTAAATATACGAAAGCTTTAATACTAACAAAAACACATATTAAGACAAGACAGTGTATTTCACCTATCAGACTATAAAGATTAGAAAAATTGATACGTGCAGAGTTGGAAAAAGTATGGAGAAATGGGCTTGTTCACACAGTGCTGGAAATGTAAGCTAACAAACTCTTCAAGCATAATCTGGCAATATTTACTTCAAAAATTTAGATGTTAGGCATTCTTCTCTGATGCAGCAGTTCTTTTTTTTTTTTAACATCTTTATTGGAGTATAATTGCTTTACAATGGTGTGTTAGTTTCTGCTTTATAACAAAGTGAATCAGTTATACATATACATATGTTCCCGTATCTCTTCCCTCTTGCGTCTCCCTCCTAATGCAGCAATTCTAATTCGAGCAATCCATTTTATGGAAATGCTCAAACGAATTTGCAAAAATAGTTATACAGTACAAAGATGTCCACAACAGCAATGCTTGAAATAGTGAAAAAAGAGAAACATAAATATCCATCAACAGGTGAATAGTTAAATAAACTATGGTACAGCCTCACAGTAGACTACTATGTAGTAGTTATAAAGAATGAGAATTAAAGACCTAAATGTAAGACCGGACACTATAAAACTCTTAGAGGAAAACATAAGAAGAACATTCTTTGACATAAATCACAGATCTTTTTTGACCCAACTCCTAGAGTAATGGAAATTGAAACAAAAATAAACAAATGGGACCTGATTAAACTTAAAAGCTTTCGCACAGCAAAGAAAACCATAAACAAGATGAAAAGACAACACTCAGAATGGGAGAAAATATTTGCAAACAAAGCAATTGACAAGGGATTAATCTCCAAAATATACAAACAGCTCATGCAGCTCAATATCAAAAAAACAAACAAGCCA
>NC_041232.1:55345728-55346057 GCF_002837175.3 Physeter macrocephalus | reverse complement strand
TGTTAGCTCTTCTCTAAATATTTGATAGAATTCACCTGAGAAGCCATCTGGTCCTGGACTTATATTTGTTGAAAGATTTTTAATTACAGTTTCAATTTCATTACTTGTGATTGGTCTGTTCATATTTTCTATTTCTTCTTGGTTCAGTCTTGGAAGGTTGTACTTTGGAAGAATTTGTCCATTTCTTCCAGGTTATCCATTTTATTGGCACAGAGTTGCTTGTAGTAGTCTCTTAGGATGCTTTGTATTTCTGTGGTGTCTGTTGTAATTTCTCCTTTTTCATTTCTAATTTTATTGATTTGAGTCCTCTCCCTTTTTTTCTTGATGAG